>NW_027328668.1:0-600000 GCF_047496725.1 Anoplolepis gracilipes
CACTTCAACATCTACTACATCTACTTCCACACGATCTCCTAAAATTATTAATTTTTCTTCAATCAAAACAGTCACTGAGACAAATAGTGAACAAGATTCCTATATCAGTGACACGTCCGATAGCGATACTCCTATAAACGGCGCCAAATCTAAAGTTGAAATAGATTTAGAAAATTTTTACGATAACACAATGACGCAGAATAATCCTTTTGCTACTCTCAAATACGCGGTTGAGGTTGTTCCTTATTTCGACGGTCAAAATATCCCATTAAATTATTTCATTGAAGGATGTAAAGAAGCAAATTCTATGTTACCTAAAAAGACAGAACCACAACTAACCAAAATAATAAGAACAAGAATAATCGGTGAAGCTCGTCGCACAATACAAGATCGAAATTTTGATAGCGTTTCACACTTAACCATGTATTTAAAACATATACGGACCAACCAAAAATGTTTATCAGTTGCAAGGAGAACTAGAATGTATATATCAAAAAAGCGAAAACGTGGTAACATATGCAAATAGAGTTAAATTCTTGGGGAAACAAATTTTAGAAGCATATAAAACCTCGAGAAATATTGCGGTTGACCAGAATATTAAAGCATCAATAAAAAAAGACAACACAGATGAACAAATGCTTCATTAAAGGATTGAAACCAGAAATTGAGCAAAGAATTTCATAAACTTCAGAGGTAAATGCCAGTAGATAGACAGTAGCCAACGCTTTAAGAATAGAGAGAGAGCTTCAAGAAATGACAGATTAACAACAGGGAACGGACCACTCAGGAAGACAAAGGAGCACCAGTTCGCGAGAAATCTGTCAAATCTGTTATAAGGAAGGACACGTGGCCAACGATTGCAGGAAATATTTACAAGCATCTCAAACAATTAATAACCGAACAGATTTAGGACCCGACATCCTAATTTGCCTTTGCAAAAAACGTGGACACACAGCGGATAAATGCCGATACCGTGATCCTCAATTTCTCTCTCTCTCTCTCTCTCTGTCTCCCTCTCTCCCTCTTTCCCTCTTTCCCTCTCTCCCTCTCTCCCTCTTTCCCTCTCTCCCTCTCTCCCTCCCTCTCCCTCTCCCTTCCTCTCTCTCCCTCTCTCTCTCTCTCCCTCTCTCTCATTGACCGGTAAATATAATACAAGAAAAGGCAACTATCTGTCAATTATGTTCAAAACCCGATCACGATGCGAAATCTTGTCGACGAGGGAATGTCAACAATACAGCTAACAAGATCTCAATAATCTGCCAATAGTGCAAAAAACCTAGACATTCAGCTAACAACTGTTGCAAAAACTAAATGAAAATAAGCTCCGGATTGCATATCAGATTTGTAACAATTTTAGTCATGTTGCAAAAGATTGTTGATCCAACATAAGACAGCAGAACCTATATAAATTTGTTCTGTCGATATTGCAAGGAGCAGGGACACCTGTTAGAAAACTGTCAAGTGCGCCTTGCTAATAATCAAAAGAAAAATAAGACGCAGGGAAACTACAATAGTCCCTCGACATCGAGTGCGAAGCAGGGGCCCGAACCAGAAACGCGCCCACACAAAACTCAGGTAGCCAAGTAGATAAAACCGAAACGAGAATACGACCAGTAACGATAAATCTCGACAAACAGAGTCGCGTGCCTAACGTTCAAATAATCATCAATGATATGGCAAACGTAACTTTCATACAGAATCCGGACCGAATGTTATTAAGTGTAGACCGAATGTTATTAAAACCTCGTGCCTGAAGGAATAAATATTAATTATACAAACATTTAAAAATTAAATGATATAAATAATTACTCTGTTTATACTCTGGGCGAAATTACATTAATTCTTTTCGAAATACCGGTTACTTTCCAGATCGTTTCTAACAATTTCCCGATCTCACAATCTGGCATACTCGGAAACGACTTTTTCAAACAAACCACGTCAAAAATTGACTACGCTCAAGGGCACTTGAATATTTTCAAAATCAGCATACTCTTTTTATCGCCTGAAGCCATTATAGTACTTCCATGATCCAAATCATTATTTTAGGTGAGAATAGAAAATCCTGAATTAAAGTCGGATATATACCCAAATTAAAACTAGCATCCGGAATTCACTTGAAAGATACTATCGTAGAAAACATCACTGGAAAGGCATACTTAAACATCATAAACACTCTGCACGAAGAAATGGAAGTTCAAGTTTCTACTTTGCGCTTAAAATCTTTAAACGATTTATTCGACGATTAAGAACCGAAAACAATTTTAAGCAACCAAGTAGAAGACAAAAAATTCACAAATGATGAAATCAACAGAAACTTATAATCGAAGACGAAGAAGAAAAAATTAATCAAGAAGAAATTGAAAATAATAATGTGTTACGTCGTCTTGACTGCACGATTCCTTCCTTCCACGGAACTTTAACACTAACTGTCTACACTATGACACTCACTAGGGCATACTGTCTCAACGACTCTCGCGGAGTCGTGGTAACAACTGAGAACGCGATAACAATTTGTTATTATAAAAAACGGAAAAGGACAGTACGACTCTAATCTATTAGAAAATCATAATAATACACTTAATATCAAAGTCCAAGTCCTCTCACAAAATCATGAGCGCGCGATAACAACTTGTTATCATAAAAAACAGAAAAGGGCAGTACGACTCTAATCTATTGGGAAATGATAATAATGCACTTAATACTAAAGTCTAAGTCCTCTCACAAAATCATGAAACACATTCTTTTCCATATGATTTCCAAATACACTGGAAGCACAAAAAAAACAGGAAACGGGTTCCTGACAACGTTAGAAGAATTTCTAATTAGAACCGATAGAACTATCAGCAGAGAACATAGAAAATAATATGACTCAGAACCACATGAGCGATAATCTTGCTCCAAAAATCATATAAAAGAGAGGTTTTGGAAGAAAACGAACATAAGCTCTTTTACCAGTCTACTTTAACCCGTCATTCTGTGAAATGAACGACAAAAGTTTATCGGTGAACCACCAGGACCGGCGAATCCACGGCAACACTCCGACGGCAATTGGACCACGGAGGATTTTCCAGGCTCGCAAACGAAACCAACGCCAGTCCGTTTAAACCCTGATCGTTCAATAGTGGTCTACTTCCATATTATTTACTCTTCCTCTTGTTCCGTTTCGTTTCTTTTTCTCCTCTATCTTTCCCTCATTTACTTATTATTTCATGTATTTAAATTTGCATAGTGCCCAAACCAATAGTTTGCCGTTACGCCTTAAAGAGCGGAAATACTTAAACCGTTGGAAGCAATCAGTATTACCCAGGCGTCGGTCCCCCCGACTTATCAAACTATCAAAAAGGACGAATAAATCGGAACACGCGACACGCAAAATTCCCCGTCGAACACCTTCTCCTTCGCAACCTCCATCACTCCAACGTTTTCCATCATTAATGTCCATATCCTCAGAAGACCTCTGGAATATCATCACGGAAGTGTTTGAAGACTTTCACCTTCCGGCATACCCTTAATCTCCAATGTCTCCTTCGCCTATACACATACTTACACACTTCTTTATTTTGCATTTCTTTTTTTTATTTTAATAAGATTATTGTAAACTTCCAATTAGAATTTAAAATTTAATAGTAGAGTCTCTCTCTCCTTTCTCTATTCTGATTGACGTCCTCCGCACTAATGTAACACCCTCGATTAAAACACTCACACACACGCGTACACAACCACACGTACTCACGCGAATATAAAATAGAGAATGATTGTAATTTAATAACAAACACATGTAAACACATATATATTATTATACGTTAGAGATTAAAGTCGCTAGTATTTAATTATAAACAACAGGTTAATTAAAACGACCTGACTAGCCAAAATCATTCAATTTATTCACACGACGTTTCGACCATATGGTTGTGGTCGAAACGTCTCAAAACCTACATCCTGACCCGCACGGTTTCGAGAGCTGGCTGTTACGCCTTTCCTTTTAACTCATCCTTCCCGAGTCTGGACGTAACAAATGAAAGTAATAAAAACAAAATTGAGGGAAATTAAAAATATCGATAACTCAAAAATTTTCGGAGAGAGAAGTTACCAAACCTCTCCTGAAGAATTCACTCCAAAATCTTCGAAGGAGGTTACCAGGCCTCCCAAGAAGGGAATGATTCTAGGGTTTCGGAGGGAAATTTCCAAACTTCGACAGAAAATCCTAAGTCCGTCGATTATGAGGAGGGAAGTTACCAAACCTCACTACTTAATTCGACAAAATCCTATTTTGATGAGGGAAGAAATCTTTTATCCTTCCCAGACCTCAAAATTTCGCAGGTTAGATTATCTATAAAAAAATGATAAATCAGAAACCTCTCATGTTAAGTACAAAAGAACTCTTTAAAAGGGCTCAAAAATATAACGAAAATAATATAAAAAATCCTTTGAATATTCAATACAAAAATAAACCGTCTTCAAAAGTTACTTCTCTTTTATTAAATTAATCTCAAGAAATTATAGTAAAATCAAAAGCCACGCATAAATCAAAACATAAAGAAAATTAACAAGTCAAGATTGAAAAATGTTGAATAATCACTGAAGAAGAAAAAGAAGATCGACTCACTGAAATTATACAATCATTAAGATTGGAATATTTAAACAGAATCGAGAGAGACAGCATAATAAAGTTAATAATGAACAGTCAAGATAGATTCCATACTCTGGGAGAAAAATTAACCACAACTCATGTATTACAGCACAAAATACCAACTGTAGACGATCAACCTATAAATACTCGTCAATATCGGTTTCCTCAGAATATTAGATCAATTAGGGAGAGCACAATATTTTTCGATATGCGATTTAGCATCCGGATTTTACCAGATTAAAATGGATCCTGAAAACTGTCATAAAACAACTTTTATAATCCCTTATGGACACTATGAATTCGACCGGATGTCTTTCAGTCTAAAAAAACCCGCTACCTTCAACGCCTAATGGACTTAGTGTTAACTGGGCTACTTTTGAGACTGCTCTACGGCGAAATATCAAACCGTGAGAGCTGTCACTTTAGGTCACACCCCACGAATCTTACGTTACGTGGACAATAAAACTTTAACAAAAACCCCCGAAAGGCGAGACCAACTCTAAATAAGATAATTTAGAAATTGTATTGAACATAAACATTAGAACGGCTCTCTAAACTCTAAAAGAATTTGAAATAAAACAGAGTCACCGTAACTCGAAGCAGATACTTAAAACTATAATCGTAAATTTAAAACGGCGACGAAAATTTAAGAAACATTTGACAAGAGAGCTCGTCTGACGGACTACCTAAAGTGACAGATGTTTATAATAAATTTCTAAATAGCGATAAGCGACTCTGACGGTATTGTTACGTCCTGTCGGTTCCACGAAAACAACGCAATAATCGTCCGATCAGTCATCAACAAAAGAAGGGACGCGCAATAAAAAGGACCATTATTAAACACATGCCGGAAAGGATCGATAGCGAGATCCTCTAAATGAATAAACAACAAACACAGCTGCATAATCTCACTGCTCTACCCCTTTGAAAACGCTTTTTCTATTGACACACTACTACCCCGAAATAGATTTTCCTTCCCCTTCAGATTCTTCCCCC
Organism: Anoplolepis gracilipes; assembly: GCF_047496725.1. Classification (NCBI taxonomy): domain Eukaryota; kingdom Metazoa; phylum Arthropoda; class Insecta; order Hymenoptera; family Formicidae; genus Anoplolepis; species Anoplolepis gracilipes. The sequence goes on from NW_027328668.1 coordinate 5,627, forward strand.
GTACCCCTTTCACCTTCGGTCATCGACATATCCGATGACTCACCGCCGTCGTCCCCCTCAACCTTTTTCTTCATCCATAATCCTGTCGGATAGTTCATCAAACCACACGATTGAACTTCCCGACTCCTCTCTTGAATACTCCCCAGCAGATCCCGATACCTTTGCGCTCCCCTCTCTAGAATCCGAGCTTTCTTCTATGTCCTCTTCCACTCTCCTTAACCTAGTAGATAGCGTTCTCGAAGATTGCGATATCACGACGTAACCCTCTTTACACTTTTTCCAAATTCTTATTACTTTCTAATAAATTATTGTATTAAATTTCAACCAGGATAAACTTTAAAATCACACTCGTTCCCCTTCTTTTCTGGTTGACGTCTTCTGTACTGATGTAACATCCGCTATCTACACACACTTAAATCTAAGGTCGTTATTAGAAATATAAAATAAAAATCATATGTATAACGCTAATGAATAAATGTAAATCGAAATACTAAATGATCAGTAAATTTATTTAACTCCCTCAACTCACACTCCGCATAAGATCACACTTGGTCCCGTCCCATGTAAAAGAGATTCGATTCTCTGACCAAAAAGGAACCACCGAGCAAGCGTTCGCATAAACAGAGTAATAAAGACATTCGTCGTTTACCTGTTTTGCTAGCCTCCAGCTCGCTCGACCGAGTCACTCGTCTGTTTTTGTTAAAATTTTTTACATCGGAACAGTTCCTGTTACGCCCTTCCTCTGACCCATCCTTTCCACGGACCTGGATGTAACAAACACAACTGAGTAAATTCTAAAATTTCCTAATTTTCACGGGCTCAGCAACAATCAAAAGATACCTTCGGACCAATCGCAATACGTGGTCCCGTCTAACACGCCTCAGGAAAATTATATAAAAAGGGAGAATTGCGAGAACGCTTAAAAACATTATTCTTAACACTCCTCAAGCTTTTAGAACTTTTAAAGTCGATCATCTCAGAAATTCGGGGTCGATAGACAGTAGTGTTGTACCAGTAATTTCTCTCGGAAGCTTGACTTTCGTTCTGGCTCTCATTTATCATAAATTCAGTGCGCGACCCAGGAACACAACCCTCAACGTTCAGCTGCAGCACAACAGGACGGAGGAAACACCACGAGACTACTGACTTCACTCAAATAGTAAGTCGAGCTTAATTAAATCAGTTCTACCCGTCACGTACTAAAGGTCGCCCTGCTTTAGTGCCTAAAGTATCTTCGACTCGCCATTTTTCAAAAGCCATCCATGGGTCGACCGGACGAACCGTGCCGTTCTTCCAGTGAAGACGATATTTTTCCATCCTCGTCCCCCAATTACGATTTAGAGTACCCACAGTGTTCCTCTCTCTTATACACACGTTACTCACGCACCAACTATTCTCCCGTAGAACACTGGCCTACTCTCTCGTATTCACCGGTACCCCTATCTCCCGATACCTCTCCTATATACCGCGATTCATGGTCACCAAGACCTCTCACTCCTTCAGCAGATTCTTCTAATTGTTCCACATTAACAATATCTGACGATTCCGTAGGCAGTTCTGTAACCCTCGCCTATACTCCCGCAGATCCTGACCCTCTCTCTTCCTTGAGATTAGAGATAGCAAGAATACTTATCCCTAAACTCCTTGAAATTATAGATTCCGTATTCCAAGAATTAGAAACGAACTTGTAAAACATACATAGTTTTTTTAATAACAAAAATAAAATATGTAAACTTTCCACCCAAAACATAAACTTTAGACTCTCACTCTCTCCCTCATTATTCTGGCTAATGGACCTCCGTACTTATGTAACACCCGCGATTAACACACACACACACATACACACACACACACACACATTTACTTAAATCTAAGGCCGCTATTAGAAAAATAATATAAAAGAATCATACGTGTAACGTTAGGATTTAAATGAATAAATGTAAATCGAAATATTAAATGATTAACAAATTTATTTAACTCCCTCTCTCTATCCGCGAAAGATCACACTTGGTCCCGTCCGGTGTAAAAGAGATTTGATTCTCTCACCAAAAAAGGATCACCGAGCGAGCGTTCACATAAACAATGTAATATTGATACCCCGTCGTTTACCTGTTTTGCTAACCTTCAGCTCACTCGACCGAGTCGTCGGTAAGACATTTGACCTCGGAATAGTTCCTGTTACGACCTTCCTCTGACCTATTCTTTCCACGGGCCTGGACGTAACACTATCATTATTGACTATTGGTGCGACATCCCCCCCGCAGAAGGTCAGTCAAGATGAAATATACTTTCAAATCAACGAATTCGAATCCGTGTAAGTAATACAATGTAAAGTTGAAGTCAACTGAATAATCAGGAAATGAGGGTTCTCTCATACCATGGATGTATATAACGAAAAATATTCATACGTAGGAGACATACCTCGCGATATATGTAAACGAATGCACAACCAGAGTAGTTACCAGTTAGGAACCACTTACATAAAATCTAATCAAAAAACTGTTACGTCGTCTCGACTGCACGATTCCTTCCTTCCGCGGAACTTTAAGACTAACCATCTACAACACTCACTAGAGCATATTACCTCAACGACTCTCGCGGAGTCGTGGTAACGACCGAGCGCGCGATAGATTAGAATCGTACTGTCCTTTTCTATTTTTTATGATAACAACTTGTTATCATAAAAAATAGAAAAAGACAGTACGATTCTAATCTATTGGGAAATTATAATAACGTACTTAATACCAAGTCCTCTCACAAAATCATGAATCACATCCTTTTCCATATGACTTCCGAAAAACAGGAAACGGGTTCCTGACAAGGTTAGATGAGTTTCTAATTGGAACTGATAGATCTATCAGCAGAGAGCATAGAGAATAATATGATTCAGTATCACATAAGAAATAATCTTGCCCCAAAAACCATATAAAGAAGAGGTTTTTGGGAAAAGACAAGCACAAGCTCTCTCTCGAATTTCATCAGTCTGTTTTAACCCGTCACCCAGTGAAAATGAATAGTGGAAATCTATCGGTGAACCACCCGGACTGACGTTTCAAGTCTAACGAATCAACGACAACGGCGCAATTTGACCATGAAGCATTTTGCAGACTCGAAGACGTAATTAACGCCACTGAAGGAAATCCGGTTGAACCCTGATCACTCAATAGTAAGTCCACATCCATTTTGTTTACTCTTTCTCTTGTTTCTCTTTCAGTTTTTTTTCTCCCCTCATCTTTCTCTTATTTACTTATTATTTCTTTTAAATTTACATAGTGCCCAAATTTTTGATTCACCGTTACGCCTTAAGGGGAGGAGATATTTAAACCGTTGGAAGAAGTCAGTACTGCCCAGGCGTCGGTCCCCGCGACTTCTCAAATAATTAAAAAGAGTGAATAAATCGCAAGCCTTGTGATTGCCTTCGAACACGCAAAATCCCCCGTCAAACACTTTCTTCTTTTCAACCTCCATCACTTCTACGTTTTCCGTCATTGACATCCATATCCTCGGACGACCTTTGGAATATCGTCACGGAAGTCTTTGAAAACTTTCATCTTCCTGCATATCCTTAAGATTACCAGGAATCTTCAATGTCTCCTTCGCCTTCACACACACGCACACACACACACACACACACACACACACACACACACACACACACACACGCACGCACGCACGCACGCACGCACGCACGCACGCACGCACGCACGCACGCACGCACGCACGCACGCACGCACGCACGCACGCACGCACGCACGCACGCACGCACGCACGCACGCACGCACGCACGCACGCACGCACGCACGCACGCACGCACGCACGCACGCACGCACGCACGCACGCACGCACGCACGCACGCACGCACGCACGCACGCACGCACGCACGCACGCACGCACGCACGCACGCACGCACGCACGCACGCACGCACGCACGCACGCACGCACGCACGCACGCACGCACGCACGCACGCACGCACGCACGCACGCACGCACGCACGCACGCACGCACGCACGCACGCACGCACGCACGCACGCACGCACGCACGCACGCACGCACGCACGCACGCACGCACGCACGCACGCACGCACGCACGCACGCACGCACGCACGCACGCACGCACGCACGCACGCACGCACGCACGCACGCACGCACGCACGCACGCACGCACGCACGCACGCACGCACGCACGCACGCACGCACGCACGCACGCACGCACGCACGCACGCACGCACGCACGCACGCACGCACGCACGCACGCACGCACGCACGCACGCACGCACGCACGCACGCACGCACGCACGCACGCACGCACGCACGCACGCACGCACGCACGCACGCACGCACGCACGCACGCACGCACGCACGCACGCACGCACGCACGCACGCACGCACGCACGCACGCACGCACGCACGCACGCACGCACGCACGCACGCACGCACGCACGCACGCACGCACGCACGCACGCACGCACGCACGCACGCACGCACGCACGCACGCACGCACGCACGCACGCACGCACGCACGCACGCACGCACGCACGCACGCACGCACGCACGCACGCACGCACGCACGCACGCACGCACGCACGCACGCACACACAAACACACCCACACGTACTCACGCGAACACCAATTAGAGAATAATTATAATTTAATTTCATGCCTACGTACACACATATACATATATTTGTAACCAAACCTAGCAATAATTAGATGTAATATATAGGGTGTTCCAGAACAATCTTCCGTCCGTAAAATGACGTATTTCTGACACAATTCTAAGACAATTTTTTCTTTAAATTTTTCCAAAATTTGGTTTGAAGCGTAGTTTTTGTGTTATAAGCAAAAATAGTTAGCAAATCACGCGTCGAGTATAGAAGGCAGGCAGGAGCGCCGCGGCGCACCGCGAGCGCGGGCGCAGCTGACCGTCCGACGGGTGATTACCGCCGCATGAGTCGCTAACTATTTTATCTTATAGCATAAAATTATGCTTTAAATAAAATTTTGGTAAAGAAGAAAATGTCTTATAATTACGTCAGGAATACGTATTCCTTAAAATAACATTACTTTAATGACCAAAAGTTGTTCCGAATCGCCGGCCGTCGGACGCTGCGATCAGCTGATTGCTACACGCGATGTGTGTATGTCTGAGTGTGTGCGTAAAAGAAAGGAACAAAGTGAGTGAAAGAAAGAGAGAGAGAGAAATAACAGCCTCCGCGACGGCGACGCTTCATCGACATTGTCGTTAACGACTTTAGACTGATCGATATATTGATTTTCCGGCATAATTTTTTTAATTTCCGGCATAAGCATAATTTTATGTTATAAGATAAAATAGTTAGCGACTCATGCGGCGGTAATCACTCGTCGAACGGTCAGCTGCGCCCGCGCTCGCGGTGTGCCGCGCCTATCTGCTTTCTGTACTCGATGTGTGATTTGCTAATTATTTTTGCTTATAACTCAAAAACTAAGCTTCAAATCAAATTTTGGTAGAGGAAAAATTGTCTTAAAATTGTGTCAGGAATACGTCATTTTACGGACGGAAGGTTGTTCTGGGACACCCTGTATATACAAAATTATGAATAAATTTATGTAATACTAAAAACTCAATTCTCTTCGTGACTTCTAACCCCTCTATCGGTTGAAAGATCGCACTTGGTTCTATCCCGCGTAATAAGGATTAATTTGCTTTATCAAAAAGGACCTTTCGAACGAATGTCCAAAATAACAAGTAATAGCGATATTCATTATCGTTGACTTGTTTTTGGACCTGATAATTAAACCTACATCCGTACAGTTTCGAGAGCTGGCTGTTACGCCCTTCCTTCTAACTCATCCTTCTCAAGTCTGAACCTAACACAACCTCGTGCCCAATAACACTTGCTGGCGGCGTCGACAATGACGGAACATGCATCGGAGGAGCATACTCTGATCCTTATGGAACATAAACGAAGATAATTGTATTGGCAACCGTAAGAATTACATTGCAAGATTACATTGCCGACGTGCAAATAAATACCAACCAAGTGCAACTCAGATCTGGCGTCGCATGCGAATTTGATGCTACGTATTGTATTGATATAAAAAGAGGAAATACTTACTGGGACCCTGTACCGGTCGATACTTGCAAATTTTCTAATTATGGATTATTATTTGAAGGATACGCGAATAAGGTACTCGATAATAACAAGGATTATCCTCAAACAGTTTATTCAGTAACCATGCAAGATGCGATCTTTGCATTAACCAGCAAAGGGAAACAAGACATTTGCGGATACTCACTCGTCCGAACCGAACATCCTAAATTACTAATCTTCGAAACAATACGCGGAAGCGAAATTTTTAAAAAATATGCTCGCACCGCAAATCTCGACATTTTCACATATAAATTCTAAATTCATGTGTGTAGAGAAACATTCGCACTCAAATAAACGAACTATACAGGAATTTTCTGTTACATCAATGCAAATTAGAGCGAAGAATGCTACAAAACGCGCTAGCTATAGCCACTCGAAAACACTAGACATTTTCGCATATCACTTAATGAAAGGACCTGGATATATGACTCTACGAGCAGAAATAATTCACATAATTAAATGTATACCGGTAGATGTGAAACTTGCACGAACAACGGAGTGTTATGATCAACTACCGGTAGTCAGAGGAAATCAGACGCACTTTTTAACGTCCCAGACTCACATACTGCTACGACAAAGAATGCAAACTACATGTAATCCATTCGCACCTGCCATGTAACTCTTACGAGATTCGTGGTACAAATTTTTATTGAATCCAGTGGACACTCTACCTCCAACTGTCATGAAATCATGAAGTCATGAAATCATTAACAAGACCTACATGGAAATACATAAGCTCAGGATCGCTCGTCACTAGTGGTATATACTCTGAAAAAAAGTTAAAGGACCTCAGAGATCGTATAATGTTTTCAACCGAACGACCTTTAGTACATAATACAGTAGCAAGAGGAGTGATGGGAAGACCCACTTCTTTACAAGGAGACTCTATCTCTAACCTTTGGGATGAAGCATACATGGAAAAAATAGCCTGCGTGGATGAAATTCTGGAGTAAATTTCTTATATTTGGTAATATTAGTGCCGGACTACTCCGAATTTATTTAATTACCCGGCTTTCAAGTTAATATTAGACACAATTGTACATGGATATGCTCTACATATCGTGTATGGATGGTCAATATATTTACTCGGAGCTCTCTGGGATTCTCTTACATTTACTATTATACATGGAAACACGAAAACGCCCTCAAGGCCCGCAACCCAGCACGCCTTCGGAAAACCGTAATTCGAATGATATTAAACTCAATATAGCCTCCGCAGAAGAAAAACCCTCTTACACACTCCAACTAAAAGACTAGATATTATTTTCCTTTAATCTTTCCTCCACCTCCTCTTCCCAAAAGAGAGAAGAAATTTTCCTTTCTCCTTTTGAAACATAACACAGTGTTAGGTTACATCCTGTCGGCTCCACGTTTCTTCCTCTCACAAGAATTAACTGATAAGCGATAAACGAGAAGTCACTCGACAAATAGACCGTTCTTGTCAAATAATATTTTAAACATTTCAACACGATTTCCCAACAAATATAGAAGGGCTCGATGATAAAATACATTACGGCTTGTTGCTACGTAGGATTAAATGATAATCGTTCAACTAATAATAAGGAAAAGCCGCGGGATAAATAAACCGTTCTTGCCACACCATACCGTAAATACCCAGACGCGATTTCCAAACGAGGGACAAACAACAAATTATCAATCTTTTCTGTAACCGAATAATAAAGCTGAGTAAATTCTAAAATTTCCTAATTTTCACGAGCTCAGCAACAATCAAAATAAGGCGAAGAAAAGATACCTTCGGACCTCTCGCAATACGTGGTCCCGCCCAACACACCTCAAGAAAATTATATAAAAAGGGAATACTCGCGCACAAAGATACATTCATTTTCGACCCAGTTAATAGTCGACATTAGACTCATTAATTTGACACCAGTAAGTCGCGCTCTAGTGCACTTTCGAAATATTTCGGTTGTTGCTTGACGTGAGACTAAAATCATTAGTCAGTGCAATATATCGACCTCTCAGTCGAACCACGACGCAGCCAACCCACGACTCATCCAGTCGCCGAACAACTACGCAATTTGCAGCTTAAGTAGTAAGTCTACTTTCCTCCTCTCTCTTCTTTTTTTGCCGTCGTTCCTTTTCCCTTTATTCAAAATTGTTCTTTTCATAAGTGCCTAAAATCCCACCGACCCGCCGTTTCTCGCGAGCCAGCCGGGACCGTCGATCGGACGAAGCGATCTTGAGCGATAACAACAGTTCTGACTCTCCCCCTTTGAAAACGCTTTTCCCATCAACACACTACTACCCCGAAATAGATTTTCCTTCCCCTTCATATTCCCCCGTACCTCTTTCACCTTCGGTCATCGACATATCCGATGACTCACTGCCGTCGTCTCCCCCAACTCTTTTTAATTCCTCATCTATAATCCTCTCGGATAGTTCACCAAACCACACTATTGAACTTCCCGACTCCTCTCTTGAATACTCCCCAGCAGATCCCGATACCCGATGCGCTCTCCTCTCTAGAATCAGAGCTTTCGTCTATGTCCTCTTCCGTTCTCCTTAACCTAATAGATAGCGTTTTCGAAGACTTCGAAATCGTAACATAACCCTCTCTACACTTTTCACAAAATTTATTATTTCCTAATAAATTATTGTATTAAAATCTAACCAGGATAAACTTTAAAATCGCACTAATTCCCCTTCTTTTCTGTTTGACGTTCTCCGTACCGATGTAACACCGGCGATCCACACACATACACCCACACACACACACTTAAATCTAAGGCCAATACTAAAAGTATAAAATAATAAGATCATATGTATAGCGTTAATTGAATAAATGTAAACCAAAATATTTAAATGATCGATAAATTTATTTAATTCCCTCACTCACTCTCTGCATAAGATCACACTTGGTCCCGTCCCGTGTAAAAGAGATTCGATTCTCTGACCAAAAAGGGACCACCGAGCGAGCGTTCGCATAAACAGAGTAATAACGACACCCGTCGTTTACCTGTCTTGCTAGCCTCCAGCTCGCTCGACCAAGTCTTTTGTCTGTAAGACTTTTGACATCGGAACAGTTCCTGTTACGCCCTTCCTCTGATCCATCCTTTCCACGGGCCTGGACGTAACAACAGCATTCGCTCTTTTTAGAAATCTTTGACATGGAAGTCGAATCGATCAACACCAACGATCTAATCCGTGGAAATCTGGAAATACGGATTATTCGTGTAGAGTCTTCATCTCTTTTATGGATACAATTGAAGAACGGAAAAGGAACTTTAATTGAATTTCTAGAAAAGCTAAACTTTCGGATAGACAAGTGACACAAGTATCCCTGTTATTTTCCTGACGACATAAAGGAAAACGAACTCATTGCTGTTAAAGCAAAAAACAGCTGGCAACGAGGACTTATTGTAGAGATAAACAGGAGTACATTCATGGTAAAAGTCGCCTTAAAGGATTGAAGCCACATAAGCTGGAAACCCATGGGGCATATTTACACTCTCGAAGATCGATTCCGGCAATTGTCATGGCAGAGCATCAAAAGCGGTTTGGCATATACTAGCCCCTCACCAACAACCTCAAAATGGCCCGACAAAACGAGGGAGTTGTGTAAAATCCTAGTACAACACCGAGATGGACAGATGAAAATAATTCATCCTATGGGCGAAACAGGCGCTACGATAAAACTAATCGTATACAATGAAGCCGATAGGGGCCAACAACTTACGAGACGTACTTGTGCAGTTAGGGCATGCTTAACTCAGCATTCAAGTCATAATGGACGTATTTCCCGCTGAGATAATATAAGACAATACCACTCGTCGTACTATACTGTAACAAATATATTTATATTATATTATATATATATATATATATATATATATATATATATATATATACATACATATATATACATATATATATATATATATATATATATATATACAGGGTGTCCCAAAGTGACCGGTAAATGTTTTAATGGCAGGTTCTTCAAAACATTTTAAGGCGAAAAATTTAATACAAAAATGTCGAGGCTACAATAGTTTTCAAACTAGAAGCAATTATATTTCAGGAATGATAGGGCTGAGATTTCGCGCTCTCAGGTGAAGCAAAATAACAAATGATAAAAGTGCTCCTATAAATAGCGCTCTTTATAATAATATATATATATATATATATATATATATATATATATATATATATATTATCAGTTTCGTTTAAAAACTCATGTTGACATGACGTGTCTCGTTGTTTGGTTTTATCTCAAATTTAATAACCGTTGATTTTAACTAAGTGACATATTTAATTGTTCCATAATTAAGTTCTACCTTTAAACATGTCCCATTGGATTCTTTCTTCTCTTTCTTAATTTACGTTTACACTTGAAAAGGACCACAACCATATGGTCGAAACGTCGTGTGAATAAATTGAATGATTTTGGCTAGTCAGGTCGTTTTAATTAACCCGTTGTTTACAATTAAATACTAGCGACTTTAATCTCTAACTTATAATAATAATATATATTTATAATATATATAATAATATATATTTTATAATAATATTTATAATACAAATACGTAGAAAAAAAAGAAAGAAATATTTTATTTAAAAAGAAAATATATATGTATCCTTTTATACACAAATAAACACAAAAAAAATGTTAAAGAAAGACGAAGGGTTTTGGTGGTCGCTTTATCTTTCCTCTTTCTTAATTAAAACACACACATAAAATTAACGCATCGCGGACGTACGGAATCTATTTTCCGTTGCAAATGTTATGTCTTTTCCCAACATTTATCTAAAGGCGGAGATGTTACGTAGTCCCGACTGTACGATTCCTTCTTTTCATGTAGTTTTAAGATTAACCGCCTACACAACGACAATCATCCTGACTTACTCCCGCAGAGTCGCGATAATAGCCAAGCGCGCGATAACAACTTATTATCACAAAAAAAAAGAAGAAAAAACAGGAAAAGGGCAGTATGACTCTAATCCATTGGAAAATTATAATAACATATTTAATACCAAGTTTTTCTTCTGTTTTTGAACTTTCTAATTCGTTGGACTTGACACTACACTTGATCTGTACGGTTTCGAGAGATGGTTGTTACGTAATTCCTTCTGACGCATCCTTTCCCGAGTCTGAACGTAACACTGCACATAATTTAATGTCACTATTTTTTTATCAATACTACTGGGCTTGTGTAATCTGACAAGGATAGTTGAGTAATTCTGTCGCGTAACCATTGATTAACATATTTACTTCTCTCTGTTCGAGTCGAGATAATTTTCCAGCTCTTTGGTATTTAAATATTAGTTCATTAGCTTATTATATTCATTTTTACGTTCTTGTGTTTTAACGGGATTTTATTTATCTATTAAGGGGATGCTTGACCCATCTTTTTTGTCGATGAAACAAATGAAAATTTTGCGTGTATAAATATTTTTTTGGTTACACAGATTGATAAATCCTTTTCCACAATTTTAATATTATTTAAACTTAATTCAAGGACTTAATATTTCTGGAAATTGTATTAAAGCGATGAAGTAATAAAAAATAAACGTGAATAAAGAAGCAGATAACAATATTCAATAAAATATACCTCTTAATGATATAAAATTATTACACATATTCGTATGTACGCATCAATTATTTATTTAAATATATATAAATAATGTATTATATGAATTAAATATTGCAAACTAAATATTAATTATATAAACTAATATTCCAACGTTTTAAAAATAAACTGAGTATGTATCTCATAAACTGAAAATATCTCAAAGAAAGAAAACTATAGAAGACTATATTTCTAATATTTTGCAAAATGTCGATGGTAATGTTACCGAAAACACATTTTTAAAGACACAGAAGCAGAGAAAAAACATTTGAAACATTCTGTAAAATGTTAGTTGTAAATACAATGTTTCAAGAGATCTTGTAAATTCAAATATAATAATATTATAAAAGATCGAAATATATTTATCTTTTATAAAATGCTAATTGATGATATATTCTTCTTGCAATCTTACAATCAAAGAATAAATATTTTAATAAAACTATAAAATTAAAAAAAATAAGATACTCAAAATATAGAAAATATGTTGACAAGTACAGAAGAGACAATGATGCAAATCATGCAGTTTTTATATTTATTTTTATATTCTATACATACATACATATAAATCATGTTTTATAAAAACATCGATACGGACTCTGTCACTTAAGGATGACAGTCCCAGCATCCACCTGCGTGTTTTATAAAAACATCGCCGATGATAATCCCAACATCTCTCTGCTTGTTTTATAAAAACGTCGTCAGTGTGGACTCTGTCACTTAAAGATAACAGTCCCAGCACCCACCGGCTTATATCATAAAAACATGCGAACTCTGCCATTCAAGGGTAACAATCGCAGCATCCATCTGCTTGTTTTATAAAAACGTCGCCGGTGCGGACTCTGTCACTCAAAGGTGACAGTCCCAGCACCCACCGGCCTGTTTTATAAAAACATGCGGACTCTGCCACTTAAAGGTGACAACCTCAGCATTCATGTACTTGTTCTATAAAAACATCGCCGGTGCGGACTTTGCCGCTCAAGAGTGATAATTCCAACACCCATCTGCTTGTTTTATAAAAACGTCGTCGGTGCGGACTTTATCACTTAAAAATGACAGTCCCAGCACCCACCGGCTTATATCATAAAAACATGCGAACTCTGCCACTCAAGGGTGACAATCGCAGCATCCATCTGCTTGTTTTATAAAAACGGCGCCGATGCGGACTCTGTCACTCAAAGGTGACAGTCCCAGCACCCACCGGCTTGTTTCATAAAAACTTCGCCGGTGTGGATTCTGCTATTCAAAATGACAATCCCGTTCAGTGAACGGTTATTCATAATTGACGTAACTTTTAAAATTTTGATAAATATAGGAGCATATACAATCACGTTCAATAATTGTTGTGATTGTGCTTCTGAATGCGTCCAATGTATGCATATGTATACAAACATACGCGTAAAATGTAAGTTAGGCCTATTGTACTATGCCAATAGAATGCAGGCAATGGCCAATAGGAACAAGCAATAACACATGGAAAAAAGAGAGAGATCTTTCTTTCCATATTATATTTAATTAACATAATATTTATTAAGTATATATTAGATAATTCATTAATCTGCCTTGATAAGTTCTAGGTTCTTGATTGTGAAAACACCGCAATATATGTAATATTTGTTACAAATCCGTTTATATATAATTCTAAATGCTTTATATATAATATGCAGAGTTGCAAGAAGTTTATAATCGTTTTAATATACTTGTGCCGTCGATACATTTGCTATGCGGCTTTTGTAACTAAATAATCTAGAATTTGTAGATAGAATAATGATAAATTATATAATATATTTAAGAATTTTACGTGAATTAAATAAGGAAATATTTTGCGTATCAAAAGACAGAGGATGTTGCACTGTTACGTATCAAACTTTTGATACAAAATATATTTCAAGCCTATAATTATATGTAAAACTGACTTTATTTCATAGAATTGTTTTACCAGTTGTTTTAACAGTTATTTAACTGAAATTCTTATTATCTCCAGTTGACAGACATCAAAATCAAGTTACATTGTTCAAGAATCCAAGTAGAAATATATATGTATTAAAAAATATTTAACGTATACATACATGTATAGTAATTTTATATTTCATTAAAAAAGGTATATTTATTATATGTCTTGTTACTTGTTTTCCTCACACTTATTTTTTACCACTTTAATCACTTCAATATACAAAAATTAATCACTTAATCTTTCATCAATTCTTAAACAAAATCTTCAACAAAGATTTTCCTATAAAAATTTTCTACAAATGGCGTTATTTTAAAGCAAACCTTGCAAAATTGCAAAATAAACTTCAACTTAGACGGCATCTACGGGCAGAACTAAATTTTTTCTATCAATTTTATTAATTGTATCTTAAAATTTAACATTTTCTCTTTAAAATGCGTTTTTAATCATTGCGCTACGACTTTAAACGTGTACTAGGCACTATTTACCTTGAACCCCATAAGCATATGCTTTACATAAGTCGTGTTAAGGACCTTTTGCCATCTTCTATGCGAACGACGAGTAACTGGGTATCTCAGTCTTGGATGACGTAAACAATTTGACTGCAAAGTCATTTTGTGATGGACTCCCCCTTAAATATCAGCTGCAAATGGCACACTTGCCCCGCAATTCCCCTTTTGATGCGTTAGCTAAAACTTTAGCGAAGCGGCAAAAATTAGATTGACAACGGAATTCAAGACTGCCTAGAGCCAACAGACCTCTATAAAGAAAAACAAAACGACTACGCAAAACGCCAACCTATGCCATATTACCACGACCACAACGCGAGGAGATCTCCTGCGACCGCTCCTCAGCCGGCACACCCGCGAAATTCCGCCAAAATATTCCCGAATCGCTATCTTGAAATCTTAAAAATACATACACACGCCTACCGTCGCCCTTGTTACAGATGGAGTTCTACAAGAAACCAACTTTATGATCGATACAGACGCTACGCCAAATCTCGTAAAATTACGCAGTTTACATCCTAAAACGCATATCCACAATACTACAAATTGTATCTGAGCGATATTACGAACGGCAGGATCGAAACTTTTGAGTCAGTGCAGGTCTTCTACATGAGATACCCCGTAGAAATGCACGTCGTGCAACATAATTTCCCGATTCCGCAAGAGGGACTTCTAGGATCTGACTTTTTGCGGGACGTCTCTAAGATCGACTTCAAGGACCAATGTATTCTTTGGCAGGACATCCGCGTACCTTTCGCGCAACGTAACAGTAATTATCCCCGCTGGATTGCGTGCTACCTTTTACATCAAGGTTAGCAACTCGTAGATCTCTATCAGATATATCCCTAAATTGAACATCTGTAGGAACGTATATCTCGGCGACACGGTGGTAATCAACCGCGGAGGAAGAGCTTATCATCAAGTCATAAACACGGGTGATACCGATCGCGAGTTAATATTTCCAACCGTCGAATTGAAAGAAATCGAGGTAATACAGAACCTACTTCGTCTCGATCATTTAAACGCGGAAGAGAGAAAACACGTCATATCACTGGTCGACCCTCATAACGACCTATTCCATTTATCTGGGGATAAATTAAGAGACAGGGACGCGATTGCACACAGAATAACCACCGTCGACGACTGACTTATACATACGAAACAACTTCCGCCGGTTCATAAAGAAGAAATAAACAGACAAGTCAAGAATTTTTAAATAACAACGTAATATGGCCATCTCTTTATAATTCTCCCTTTTGAATAATGCCGATTTCAAAGGAAATAAACGTTGGAGGATGGTGATAGACTATTGCGCGCTAAATGAAAAAGCAATAAGCAACGCGTACTCTCTGCCCAAAATAACTGAAATATTGGACCAGTGGGAAGTGCAAAATATTTTAGCGTTTTCGACCTCGCGTCCGTTTTCCACCAAATACCGATACATAGGTCTGTTACGTCGTCCCGATTGCACGATTCCTTCTTTCCCCGAAGTTTTAAGATTAACCGCCTCCACAACAATCATCAGGGCATCCTGACTCAACTTTTGTGGAACCACGATAATAACCGAGCGCGCGATAACAACTTATTATCACAGAAAAAAAAACAGGAAAAGGATAGTATAACTCTAATCTATTGGAATGTTACATCCTGTCGGTTCCACTTTTTTCCTCCCACGAAAATAAAACAATAATCGTCCGATCAGTCATAAAAAGGTCGCACGATAAATAGAACTGTTCTCACCAATTAATATTTTAAACATTGAACACGATGTCCAAAGAAATGCCCGGAAAGGATTGATAGCGACATCCTCTAAATAAATGAAACTGAATAACACAGCTGCATAATCTTAAAAGACAAACAAACGATGCAAAATAGGAATCTTCAAATTTTCTAAGAGGCCGTACCGGGCTCACCAATCAGCAATAATAAAAAAAAAGTGGAGAAAGATCTCGCCGAACGACAGTTTTTATATACACGTCGAAATCTCAAGAATACTCCCACCCAAAAAAATTTTAACACGCCCTCAAGATTCAATATAAAAAGGGAGTACTCGCGGATTCATACACTCATTCTTTCATTCAGTAATTCGGCATCCACCTTCGTTCCTCAAGTATCCATTAGTGTTTTTATTCAGCATTTATTTGTACTTTGACTTATTTCGGTCATTCGCTGATTCAAGCAATTTACTTCGCATTCCATGTACTCAGAATAAAAACTAAATAATTAGAGTCAGTACGAAACGTCGGCTGACCACCCGCCGAACGAGGTACAGGAGCCGCAGCCGAACCATGACTAAACCCACAACCGAACCACGACTAAACCCGCAGCCTAAGTAGTAAATCTACTTTCTTCTAAAATCCTCTCTTTTGTCGTTGTCACTTTTCCCTTTTCATTTATTTTTTATAAATTATTGTACTAAACTTCCAACCAAAATAAAATCTTTAAAATCATACTTGTCCCTGCTTTTTTTCTGGTTGACGTCCTCCGCATTTATGTAACACCCGCAATACACACACACACACACACACACACACATAAAAACATTAACTAATTTGAGGCCGTTAGTCAATTGAAAAAGCGAATTAGTATTAAACTTAAAAATAAACTTATGTATTTATATATCTATATATGTTAACAAGTTTATTTAACTCCCTTTCTTCTCTCTCATAACCAATAACAATAAAAGATCACACGTGGTCCCGTCCCGGGTAATAGAATTAATTCTTTTACCAAAAAAGGACCAACGAACGAACGTTCGAAATACTGTAATAGCGACATTCCGTCGTTTTTCCTGTTTCCCGAACATTAAAGTTCATTCGACCGAGTCACTCGTCCGTAAGACGTTTGACTACGGCTTGAGTATTGTTACGCCCTTCCTATTGACCCATTCTTCCCTGGGCCTGGACGTAACAGGAAAAATAACGTATTTAATACCAAGTCCTCCCACAGAACCATGAATCACCTAATAAATAATAAAAATGATAACAAGTTTCCATATGACTTCCAAATGTACCGGAAGCACCGAAAAACAGTTCGACAAACGGAACCGCTTTCGTCAAATAATTTTCTAATCATTTTGAACACAATGTCTAAACAAATACAAAAAAGAGGTCGATAACGAAACATTAGCAATCTTCTCTGTAAATGAAACTGAATAACAAACACAGCTGCATAATTTTAAGAGACAAACAAATGCGAGAAAAAAGAATTTCCTAATCTTCCATGAACCTATATCGGACTCACTAATCGGCAGCAATCAAAAATAAGGCGGAAAAAAAGAGATAGTTTTGCATTACAATCCTATTAAAGTTATTAAAATAAGAAAAAATATAAAAAATATATAATAAAAAAATATAAAAAAACAAAAGGAAATCTAAAAGAAGGACGAAAGAAAGAAGGAAGGGTTTTTGCCAAAGGAGCAGATCGTCTTTACTTTCCTCCTTCTTAATAACGAACAGCATCGGATATATATATATATATATATATATATATGTATAAGAAGCGAATTTAATACCTTCATAGCTAATAAAAATTGTGAAAAGAAGAAACTTACTTCTCTCTTGTAAATGTTGGGTTTCTCCTCAACATTTGTGTAAGGTCGAGGGTGTTACGTCCTGCCGGGTCCACGTTTCTTGCTTCCACAAAGAATAAATAATAATCGTCCGATTGAAAAAAGATACTGCCGAACGACAATTTTAATACTGTTAAAGTCTCGGATACTTTTGCCCAAAGAAAACCTTAACACGCCTTCAAGAATTAATATAAAAAGTGTAGATTTGCGAGAATGCGACATTATTATTCACTATTTCTTCTTAAGTTTCAAGCTCGTACAATCATTTTCCGCGCCTTTGGAAGATATGAAGAGATGAGTTAACATACGATTTATTTTCACACAATTCTTCACTAGTTACTTGTATATTCTATGTGAGTTACTATAATATATACTATATATATTATATAATTGGCTTGTTCCTTTTGATTATTTTTCGTTTCTTTCGATTATTGCTGTGCAAGTGTAAAAGTACTTCCGCAGGGTGAATCAAAATATATTCTATGTTACTACACTCTACTATTCTACATAAATAAATATATAAAACATAAATTTATAAACAAATATAATAATAAATTTATGAAAAATATAACACAGTAAGTAAATTGACAAAAGGAACAAAAAGACTTCTTTGTCCATTAATTAACGATGTTAAAGTTTATAAAAATGTTCTTTGTTTATAAAATATATATTCTATATATAAAATATTTTGTGAATTATATCCTTTTAAAAAATTTCTTTAAAAATATTCTAAATTTCAATCAGCTTGCTGAAGTAATTGTTTGATATTACCTGGCCAGTTTGATGCGCTTACGATATCATTTTGAATTTCTGAACCATTTGAGTTAATAATCATTTAGCAAATATTATGAAATTCTTTTTAGAAAATATGTTACTGCTGCCTGGGGATTAAACAAATAATAATAAATAATATCTACTCAATTTTGATTTGGAAATAATGTTATTTTATAAAGCAATATAAAAAAATAGATAGCTAGATTTTGATTATATGTACAAAGATTTTGATTTGCGTTATATCATAAGCTTATGTTATGACTATATTCTCTTTTTTTGCTGATATTTAAGAAAATTTCGCTATGTATTTAATAAAACGTATTAGCTGGAGAATAAAAGATACTTGATAAATAAAAAGAAGTCAAAGAAATTTTTAAGAAGGAGATTTGTAGTTTTTTTAATACAAATTAATCCAATAATTAAAATATAATTTATATAATATATATATATATATATATAACTTTAATAGAAAATTTCAGGAATTAATGTTATTTATATTCTTTAATAGTATTTATTCTTTTTTTTAAAATGGTATTTTATTTATGTGGAAAATTTGATTTTTAACAATTATAAGAAAATAACCTAAGTAGATAATATTTTTAATATTTTTGTAATGTCTTAGTATTGTAACTAATTAAACATAAATGTTTTTTATTACATTGTTATTGTAAATAGTAAAATTATAAATTGAAGTAATATAAGCATGTTGCACATATTATTAACAATTTTTCGCCTATAACTTCATGATGCAATAAATTACAATAACTAATGCTATTATATTTAAATAAATATTTTACTTGAATAAAAACCAGTTTACATTAAATCATTTCACAATTAAATCACACTAAATTGAAAAATATTATAAAAATATTATAAAATTATATTTTATTTGCAATTGAGCTTCGTTAACTATATAAGAAAATTCAATAATAAAATTTCAAAATAAATAAAATAAACAAAAAAAAAATTATTTACATTTTTTCCAAATGTAGTGATTTTCTACTCAATTAACTATTAAATTTAATTTATCATTGAGATTTTCCATTACAATCATTGTCAGAAAAATTTAAATCAGTATTCAATAAGTTTAATGCGATGTAAAATTTAATTAAAAATCTGTAATTAAAAAATAATAAAATGCAATGTAACTCGAAATATTTAAGCTTTTGTTGATTTAGAAAAATATGAATAATAGCATGTGCTTCTTGTTTTTCTCATTATCATGATCGTGTTAAATACAATTGCTTTAAAAGGATATGAGAAATATGATAATATATCAAACAAATTGCACTCACCAATATAAGAATAATGTGGTGCAAAACGAGATGTATGTCGCCGTGGTGTATCCTTCGTTATATGTCGTCACGTAGTGCATCTTTTATTCACACTAGACACCACAAGCGCGCGCTACGCGCGCGCTATTCATTGTGCATTTACGCTATAAATTTGAATATTTTTGAAAAAGAGAGTGTGTGCGTGTGTGCGTGCGTGCGTGCGTGTGTGTGAGAGGGAGGGGGGAGAGAGAGAGAGAGAGTGTGCGTGTGTGTAATTATTATATAATTATTTTATTATTAAATATTAGTATTTATTTAACGTTTTTATAAAATTCCTAAGAAAAACTAAGTAACTCCTTGATCTGTGTAAGAATCTTTGTAAAAAAGTATCTTTTATCCAAAGATAAATTGTTTTATATATTATTATATATATTATTATATATATTATTTATATGAATTAGTTTATGCATATTTATTATATGTATATATAATATTATATATTATTTAAAATGTATATAATAATATATGAGTGTCTGAGACACCTCTTTTATCTCAGAAACAAAGCATTTTAAAGAAAAAGAGTTTTTATAAAACAAATTGATTTGTCTCATTATTCTATGCATAAAAGTATTAACGTAAGATTATCGAAATTTATATGTATAAATTTAACAATATGATTGTATGTAATATTAAAAAGAATAAGATTAAATATTATTAATAAGATTAAATTTCATTAATTTTATTTTAAATAATATTTAAATTATTACTTTATTAACTAATTATTTAATTAATATTGTATCTTATTTTTTATCTTCTCTGGCTTCTTTTCTATTTATTCCTTATTTTCTTTTATTCCTTTTTTTCTTATTGCAATTTTCGCCTTCTTTAATTTTAAATAAAATATTCTTTTTTTTTCTTTTCTCTCTTACCTTTGTCTATTATTTTTCTTCTTTTTTGTACTGTAAATACAACATTTTTTATATATTATTAATAGTAATGTTATTACCTAATAATATCTTCCTTTTTTCATGCTCTCTCTCCCTCTCTCTCTCTCTCTCTCTCTCTCTCTCTCTCTTTCTCTTTCTTTCTCTCTGTCTTCTTGTCTTTTCCTTTTCTCTTATTTCTCGTCTTAATTTCTTAATTTCTCTTTCTCTATTAAAATACACAAAGCAATTGTCAAAATTTGCAGTTTTGACAGCTGCAAAAGCGAATGAAGCATGTCACAGCAGACGAAATGTTTGACAACCAAGAACCAATCGGCATCGCGGAAAAGAGGCAACAATACACTTCGAGATATTCGAGAAGACTTCGAGAATTGAGAAAATACCGTAACATGCCTTTTTTACTAAAGGGACAAGCTCGCAGCGCGCGCTAACGCGCGCGCATTTCATGGACATTCTTAAGAATTTAACTGATTTACTCTGTCAAAAAATATTAATAAATTTCAATTAATTTTAAAGTATTATAATATATTATTTACAACATATTATTATTTTAAAATTCAATTAACAAATTAATATTTATTTCAATTTTGACACTTATTAACTGATTAAAACGTTAATTTATTAAATTAAGTTTTAAAATATTAACATGTTATAAAATTAAAATAATGTTTTAATTAATAATATTCTAACTTTGATTAATACTTTTTGACAAAAATTCATTGTTTAAATTATTAATTGTCTAATTTAATTTTAAAATACTAATATTTATAAAAATTAACATATTTAAAAAATTTAAAATATTTATAAAAATTAACTTTGGCAGCAAATTATGTGTATTAAAATGAAAATTATAATTTATGTTATAAGATATTTTCTTTTAATTTTAAAAGTATAAGTAAATATTAATAATTTTAAATAATTAAAATAATATAAACAAACAATAATAACCATTGATAATCTTTAATCTTTAATTAAATCAAGCATTTGAGACAAAAATTCTGTCAATTTGCTTCTACCTTGTCATTTTTTACATTATTATAACATAATTATACATCAATCATTTGTTTATAACATTTTATTATTAATCAAATATTTCCTTATAAACATAATTTTTTATTTTTTTAGACAGATTATCATCCTTTAAATAAACTTTCAATGATTCCCAAGAGTGAACTCGTGAAAATGCAACATAAGGTGACCATGACTAAAAAACATCTTTTCGAAGATCTATTACAATTTTATTAAAAGTTTGTCCTTGTGATTTATTTATAGTCATAGCAAATGCCAATTTCACTGGAAATTGTTTTCTTTTAAAAGTAAATGGGTACACATTTTCGCAATACAAAGTAATACGATTAATGAAGACAATTTCCCCAGTCTTATTACCTGTTAAAATGTCACAACGCAATAAATTATTATCTAAATCTAAAACTAATAATCTAGTACCATTGCATAAACCTTCATTGATGCTAAGATTTCTAATAAGCATAACAATAATGTATTTTCTTAAGCGTAATTCATGAGGTGGAAGACACGTTGGATTTAAAGAGTTAAGATATTCTATCGGAATTATTTCATAAATATCTTTATTATCTCCAGTCGTTTCAGGAGTATCTATACTTGTATAAACTCTTTCCATCGTTTTATCTAATAAACTTACTACTTTTTCATTTATTTCATCAACATCGACATTTCTTGCAGATAATATAACGTAATTAGTCATACTTTTATATTGTTTACGTTTTATAATGTCTCCGTACATGTCTTTAACTATATCCAAATCTGCGTTTGCTATACATTTTTCTGGAATATGAACATTATCTGAGTAATCATTTAAAGAACCATTACCTAAGTTTATTAAAAACTGTACAAATTCTTTTTTTTATAGTAAAGTTCTCATATTTTGTGTCAATGAAAATATTTTAAATTGTTTCCATAGAGTACTAAATTTTATCAATAAATTTATAATTTCACAACGCGTAGCTCTTTCTTTTATAGGTAATAATTGTCTAAAATCTCCACCAAGAAGAACAATTTTACCACCAAAATATAAATTATTTTGCATTATATCGCGTAACGTTCGATCCATTATTTCTAATATATAGCGTAGTGCCATAGAAGCTTCATCTATAATAAAAACATTTACAAGTTTTAAATTTTCAGCTTCTTTAGATTGTACTTTAATGTTTGATGTAGAATCGGTGAAAAGAGGTACAGGTAATCCAAAAACTTTATGTATTGTTTTCCCATTTGGAAGTAATGTTGCAGCAATACCGGTAAATGCCATTGTATTAATTATTTTTCCTCTACTTTTAAGTAGATAATACAAGGTTGTATAAATGAAAGTTTTACCAGATCCACCAGGACCATCAATGTAAAAACAGTTATCACTATTATTACTTGTTGTTGCTATTAAAATAGTATCAACAATTTCTTTTTGTTCTTTATTTAATTGTTCATATTGTCGCATACCTATCGATGTATCTTTTTCAATCATTTCTTCGTCGTTTGTTTCTTGTTACTCCATTTCTTGTTCCATTTCAGGAAAATTAGCAACATTTGATCCTTCCATTTGAAGCAAATTAATAATATAAGTATAAGCTTTCTTTATTCCTGTTATAGGTCCAAATCGTCTTGTATAATCTTCCGACATATCTTTTTTAAACTCCCATAATTTTTTCGGATGAACTGGTTGGCAATGAATCAAAATTCGTACAAACAAATTACGAAGTCGTTTTGGCATCATCCAAACTTTTGCTTCATTCATTGCACGATACCATTCTTCATCATCTTCTATGAGTCCTAATGCTAAACATGCGTCGGTAAAAGTTTGATGTATCTTATTATTAACTGTTCTTAATTCTTAAAAATTTGTAGCCCCTTTAACATGTAGTAAAAGTATACGTAAATGAAACAACTCTAGCTGAGACGGACTGATGGAATACATACGACCGATACAATTAAAATATCTTTGACGTTTTTCCCAGTGATTAATAGTTCTACCATTAATTGTAACTTTTTTAAATACATAATGAGATGGAATATCACTATATAAATATTGTTTCGCTTCTTTATCTCGAGCATTTAACTCAAAATAATCTAACAACATTGTTACTTGTTCTACAGCAGATCTTAATGTATCATTATTAATACTATCATCGATTATTACATTATGTTCGTTTGGTAAATGAACCGGTAAACGAAATATAGCGTGACTTTTTTCTTGTAAAGGTTTGCTCAAAATACACCAACATGCTTCTACAGGCCCGACATATCGAGCTTCAATAAATTTCAATTTTACGTTTATTATTTATTTATTTTACATTTATTTCAACTTTTATAGAACATGATAAAATTATTCTTTTATATTTTATAATCTGTATTCCATTAAAATTTAATCTTTTTATACTAATTCTAATATATTACTAATTAATAATGATTTAAAAATGAAAGAGTAAAAAAATAAAATTTATATCATTCAATCTTAAAAGTAATATAAATGTATAAATTACCTTGAAATTACTTCAAGACTCATCCAATATAAGGTTCCTATAAGAAATTTTCGCTTTGATAATTCTTGAGATTTTAGCACAGAAACCGAAATCTGACAGTTCTACTTGCCATGTGCCATATGTCTTTGTGAAACTGAACTTGTGTAATAACATATTTTGGTTTACTTGATGTTTTCTCGATGCCTCTACAACTGAACCTATAAATTAAATATTGTCATTACATTAATTATAATGTATATAATGTAATAAATGTGTCATATATTTGTTAAACATATGTCCTACTATTCTTAAAATAGAAGAAAGCTAATGTTACAGTTCCCATCAAATTTTTTAAAATATTTGTTTAGATTGTATGTCTTAATTAATTTATGGAAAAAAATTATAAATGCTTTTTAAATTATACACATTCGTTAAAATTAAATATTATAATAATAATAGTACATTAATATTAAATAAATTATATATGCATTGATTTAGAAGTTTCCATTGTTTTTTTAGATATGACTGGAGATTGATGAATTTTCAGACATATTATATGCCTAAGGATATTTATTAATGTTATGTCAACTTAATTGGGTCAACGGTCTTAGCAAAGCTATGAATTTGTATAATAACACATTTTAGTTTATTTGATGTTTTCTCGATACTTCCACAACTAAATCTTATAAATTAAATATTATCATTAGATTAATTATAATTTATGTAATGTAATAAATGTATTATATATCTGTTAAACATATATCCTACTTTTTTTTAAAGAGAAGAAAACTAATGTTACAATTTACATTTTAAGTTTTAAAATATGCATTTAGGTTGTATATTTTTTTTTGTCTAAATTAATTTAATTTAATGATAAATTTGGTATATTTGATCCGGAATGAGTTAAATTTGACCATGATTGCATATTAGGATTATGATTTTAAAAGTTTGGAATTATGTTCTGTATGCTGGAACTTACTCCACTGCCAACACACGCAGAATTCTGTCTCAACTTATCATTGTAGTTACATGGTTTATTAAAATTTATGAAACTTTGATTAATATTTGAAGGTATCTCCTGGCCTTCAAGGACGGATGGATTACTTGCATGCTTGCAAATGTATGACGTGACTATAATAATGTTATAATCTTTAATTTCATATAAAAAATAATACAAGACATCAAAAGATTATCCTTAACAAAAATTTGAAGCTACTTAATTTATTTAATAATATTGTTACAACAATAAACTTTAAGTTATTGCTGTATATTAACAATAACATACCTCTCCTGAGTCGAGGTTAGGTGGACTCGAAGAGTGTAAAAAATTGTAACACCTACCATGCGACGACGCAATTTCTGAGAAACGCGGCTCCATCGAGACTCGCCCGCCCTGGCTTAAGTGTCGCACGCAGAGATCTCCTCGTGGAAACTCTAAGAACGAGACACGATGCGCGAGTAGACGAGACAGCGGCGAAGTTCGTTGCCGTCCTTGGACGAGTTTAGACGTGTCTTCTTGCGCTGTTACGCATTATATTTTTTAGTATATAGATGATATAAAATAAAAAAATTTAGAATATAATATAAATTTTCTTTTACCCGTTAATAGCTATAAGACGTACATATATTCGTCAGGGCCAAAATCAATAGAAGAAGACAGCGGCAAACACAGACGAGGCCTATATACGCCATTTTCTTCTTCTTCTACTGATTTATAGCATATAGCTCTTAGCCGGTCTACCTACTTTGTGGTTAGATTGAAATGATAAGAGAATTAAAATAATGAAAGTAAATATATGTATAAGTACGTGAAATAGTAATGGAAGAATTATAATAATTTAAAAAATATAAAAGTTACTTACAATTAATCCAAAAAAATAACGCGTAAAAGCGCATAAGAAACACGTCCGCACTCGTCCAAGGACGGAAAACGGAAACGAACGAAAATTCATCATTCATCCATTTCTGACAAATCGCACACCAGCGAACCGTGCGACGAAACTCACGAATCTTTCGGGCGTATAGAGCCTCTTAGGAAGAGAGTGGCAAACTCACGCAATAACGTAACCTCTCTATTTGATTTTTATATAAAATAAATACAAAGCTGCAAATATTAATATTATTTTCAGTTTTTCGTGTTTCGTGCACATTATAAAATGCTCAGTAAAAGCTTTAACGCCTCTATCCAATCAGAAGAAATGAAGGATTACATAATTGAGTTTGCTACTCTTTTCCTATATAAGTCTCTAACCGGTTATGTTCCAACTTCTTCGTATTTTCTAATTTTAAAACTTTCTTCTTTCTATATATTCTCTCTTCTTCTTCTTATTTATTTCTATTGTTTATTCTTCTTCTCTTCTTTAACTTTAAAGAAGTTAATTTAATAATATTTAAATATTTAATATATATACATATATATAAATATATATCAATATTATAAATTAGAGATTAAAGTGTGAATAAATTGAATAATTTTGGCTAGTCAGGTCGTTTTAATTAACCCGTTGTTTATATATCAATATTATTATCTAATATTATATTATTTGTATCTAATACTCTCCCTCCCTCTCTCCCTCCCTCCCTCTTGCCTTCCCTCTCTCCCTCCCTCTATCCCTCTCCCCCTCCCTCCCCCTCCCTCCCCCTCCCCCTCTCTCTCTCTCTCTCTCTCTCTCTCTCTCTCTTTCTCTCTCTCTCCTTTTCTTATCTTTTCTTTTAACGGTTCGTGTAAAATAAATATTATTATATATCATCACCTAAAAAAATTAATATTTTTCTTTTACACTATTTAACAATAACTGAACACACGAAACATACAACAACTATTAATTATTATAATTATTTTTACACATAATATAATATATATTGTATATATATATACTTACTTCTTTTCATTCATCGTCACTGCTTCATCCTATTGATAAATTTGCCTTCTCTTATAAATATTTTCTACTAAATCTTCTGTGATACGACACAATAATAATAAGCTTATAAGAAATATAAATACCGCGATCATCACAACATTTAACCTTTATCACTGTCATAAATCGACACGATACACGAACCGTCTTTATCATAACCGCGATCAAGTCCACCTTGTACCTATATCGAATCGACCGCCAATCACGTACACGGAAAAGCGGCAACAATTACAAGCGATATAACAGGCACTTCAAGTTAGGTTACAAATGACTTTTTTTATAAAGGATTCGCTGCAGGAAAACAAGAGAAAGTCAATCTTTAGATTTTTCGCAAAACAACAATTTTCACTTATCATCAATCATCACTCAGCTTTAATAGCTTTAATCTTATAGTTATCTAAATCTTGACACTATTTACACTTTTAAGATGAAAAATAACGCACGTACAATTTATGTTTCGTAGATTCTGGCGTATTGAAAGATGAAACTTAACGAACAGATGCGCATCAAGATATTGTTCTAACGATAAATGCGCGCTTGCGCATATATATTTAAGATAATCACAACCACAGAGCTTATGCTAATGGAGGGGCCTTGCCTACTGTCGAACATAGGAGAATCTACTGAAGAAAGATCGACAAAAAGAGTATTTTATCTTTCTTTCTGTAATCTCCAATTTCGGATTGTTTTCATAAGAAAAAAAAGGATAGCCTATTTAGGAGGACGACCACAGTATAGATCTGTCATTGTTTATCATCCAATATTTCCTGCTTTCTCTGTCTTATTTCAGTACGCTAGGACTGCTCTATTAATATAACCCAGTAAACACTGTTTATTGCAGCAATATAACGTAGAAGTAACAATAAATATAATGCAACTTATATCATATATAACTTATATATCATATGTACTATTATGTAATGTTATAGTGGTTATTACATGTATTAAATATTACTGCAATGTAACATTGTTATCTGAATGTTATATAATTTTTTCTGTATATAATATACATATAATTTGATTACAAAACATTATTATTATATTAATTATATTTTTATTGATGAAAATTATGTTACAATAATTTAAAGAAAAGTTTCAAAGAATTGTTTTTCGTTGAATTAAATACAGTTAATTAGATTTTAGAAAATTAAATACATATATACAAGGTGGGCCAAATAACCTGTGATAGGCTATTTTCTCCGGAACTATTGGAGATATAGACTTGAATTTTTTTATATTAAATGGCACATGGGGGCTGAATACTTGGCGCATAAGAAAATTTTTTGGGGGGACTTTTAGGGAGACAAAAAGAAGGCATTTGTTCGGTATTGAGAAGGTAATTTCTTACAATCAGTATTACAATGGAAATTCTGTCACAGATTAGACGTGAAATTTGATGTCCGAAACAATCTTCGCAAACGCATTAACATGTGTTTAGAAGCTCGTGGACACCATTTTGAACATTTAATAAAGTGACTCCATGTAAATACTGTCAATTTACATTGTACATTTATTTCTCTAGTTACTCTACATTAAGCGCAAATTTGTTATTATTTGGTAAGAAATTACCTTCTCAATGCCGAACATGTTTGTAAACAAGGTTGAAATAAATTAGAGTACATCAATAAATGTATCAAATTAATAATAAATGTAAATCAAATTGAAATCTTTCAGAACTCCTTAACAGTACAAAAAAATGTTTCAAGTAAATGTTGTTAATTTGATGAAAGCTACCCGAATATTTTAAAAAATGTACCTCATTCAATTAAAAAAATAAGGGGTACTTCTTTTTGTCCCCCTAAAAGTCCCTCCAAAAAATTTTCCTATGCGCCAAGTAATCAGCCCCCATGTGCCATTTAATGTAAAAAAAAATTCAAGTCCATATCTCCAATAGTTTCAGAGAAAATAGTATATTACAGGTTATTTGGTCCACCCTGTATATGTATATACATCTTCAATTTCTTCTTTATTTTAAATAAAAGAAATATTTTTACTTTTACATTAAAAATATTTGTTGTTAAACATTAAAATTTATTTGCTTATTGATGTATTCACATATGAAAAAAATTAAATGTTCATTAAAAAATTAAATATCTGATAAATTTAATGTCCGTATAACGCATTTGTATAAAATGTTGTATTAATACTAAAAATGTCACGATATTATTTAATTTGTGAAATATTTATTCTTCAGTACACAAATATACAAATATGGTTTGCAGATTCTCTTTAAGAAGACTTTTACGCAAAATGTTAATGATTTAATTCAAATTTATAAATTATGTTCAAATATTGACAATTCTACTTCAAATATCGAACACCTGTGTGTTTAAATTACGTGTATATGAATATCTTGTCCAAATAATTTTTATTCTCACTTTTCATTAAGAAACATACATTTTAAATCAATAATTATTAAATAATATTATTAAATGCATTTTGTTCAAAATAATAATTATTAAATAATAATCATAATTATTAATATCGACAAAAATAATTAATAATCTAAAATAGTCTGCTAGAAATACAAAAAAAATTGATAGAATTGACACAAAATTTTCAGGCAATATTCTACACTTTAAAGAAGACTCTAATTACAATGACTTCAAAACGATATTGTTTTTTCTAATCAAGTATGCATGTGTATATGTATATATTTTGATTAGTGCATCTCTTTTCCATCTTTCACGTCCAGCATATCATATATGTATAGGCTATAAGATTATATGAACAAATTATAATAAATTTGTTCATCTATTTCAGAGATAAATTAAATCAAATTGAATTAAATCAAATTAAATCGAATTAAAAAACATAACTTGTCATTATTGTAGCATATAATAAATGTGAGATTGAATGTATCTGATAGTAAGGAAATATTTAAATGTGATAGAAATAGGTCCATATACGTGTGTGTGATATTACCTACTTTTAAAATAAGATATATATTTAAATGATTAAAATAAAATTGATACTAATGTATGGAAAATATGTATAATTTATTTATAGCAATAATTGAAGCAGTCAGGTAAAAGATCATAAATAAATTACTAAAGTGTTCTAATCTAATTGTCAACAATGTAGATTATATTTTATTTATTTTAATTTTCACACCTTATATAAATAAAAAATACAAGAACAATTGTATTTTTAGCAGCCTGGACGGAATTCTTTTTATGTTTACTTAATATTTACATTTAGCAAATTACATCCATTCAATGAAGAGATTTTTCTATGTTTTATAAAAATACTTTTTAATACATAAATTCAACAAATTTGACACTATTAAATAAATGACCACTGTCAGGTTGATAGTATGTGTGTTGTTTTGTTCACAGTATATGCAAGTAAAACTTATTTGTAAGTCATAAGTGAAAAAACTATCTTAATACAAAATAAAACTTTGCTGTGCTTAAAAACGTATTAACACTATGTAAAAAAATTATAACGAAATAAAGATCTTTTCCATACTATCAAAGATACGCACAATTCATATATAATGCAAAAAAATTAACTTCAAACAAAATATAAAAAGTAAAAAAAAAATGAAACATACACACATACACAATTGAATTTATAAAACTACTTATAAATTAACTTAGAAAATAAATTAACTGTGATAAACTAAGATTACATTATATTTGGGACTTAAATCTTAAATGCCTTCAATACTTTTCAAAGTATACGCTGTCGAAAGCTACTGATTAAATTATCATTACAAAAATATTTTATCTCACATTCTCCGTCAGTAGATTTATTCTTTTATTGGATGACGACATTTCTCATGGAAAATCTTCTTTCAATGGAAATTTCCGTTAACGATGACGAGATATAATGGATACGCCCGCAAGAGGCCAAAAATGAGAAAACAAACATGCTCTCTATCATGTAAACGGATTTTCTTATTCCTTGATTGTCGGCGATTTCAAATAACACAATGAGCATAAAATTAATCTTTATTTTAAGCAATATTTTAGAAAAATGATAAGATAATATAATGGTTAATGACAATGTACTGACCATAAGAACATATAAGACTTAATATGAGAATTTAATTTATAAAGAATAATTAAATAATATTTAATAATTATAATAATATCTAATTAATAATAAATAATTAATTAGTTTATAATTTAAATATTATATTAACAATATTGAACTATTACACTAACAACTACAATGTAAATGTAACGTAAATTTTAAAGTAAATTGTACGTTAGTTTCATTAGCATATTGTTCAGTTTAGCATCCCGGTAAAAAATTTTTATATATAATCAGACAAAAATGGTCGTATCTAATTATACAAATTTATATACGAAATTTGTTCATTTTATATATATAATTATATATAATTATATATAAAATTATATATAAAATGCTGCAGGCATTGTGTGTAAGTATATAAGCTTACATATACATAATTCTAATTGTAGCTATCAATCCATTTATATATAAATATACGTAACATTTTATACGGTGTTATCTATAATTATACATATTTTTACACAATTTTGTAAAATCCTGTATAATAATATTCAATTCTGCATAACTGTAAGAAATTTTTTATCGGGGTGCTAACTTGTTTAAATTAAATTTTCCGAATTGTATATGTTTTCAATTATCTAACACATATAATATAAAATTTAACATTTTCAATAAATATATTGCTTTATGTTTCTATTTTTCTTTAATTATATTCTTTTTTATTACAAATTTATAATTTTGCAGCCCATCGAGCGATATCGATGTCTGACATGAATGATTATTCCTTTTTGAATAGCTTTAGTGAATATATATGTATATTAAATGTGTATGTTGAAAGGACTCCATACGATTCTTATGGAAATTGGGTTTCGATAAAATTGGCCGAAATTTTGCAAATAGACAGTTTATGTGATGCTGCTCGAAAGTCACATTAAGCGAGATTTCCACTAGATTCAACTGTTTTACAAGAGTTCAAAAGTCAAAATAAAGCGTTATCTCAGTACTATTTAGAGAAAGTGGAAGAGAAGTTACAATATTTTATTGAGTAGAGCAGTCGATCATTTTTATTAATACATATTTACGTTGAAAAAAATATGTATATGCATATATATATATATATATATATATATATTTATATTTATATATAAGGTGTTTCATTTTAATCAATACACTTGAATTTCACGAAAGGCTTCATCGAAAAATTTTTCCTACAAAGTTTTATGACGAAGACATAGAATGACATTATTAGTTTGACTTTAATAATAGTAAGATTATATGACAATTAATATAATTTTCTTTTTTTAAGTAGAACCATCCTAATTTTTTATATAAATCGATTTCTCGCAATATTCTGCCTAAAAAGTATAAAGGATATTATGACTAAAAATTGAATAGTTTACGAGATATTTTACATAAAATTATATCAAATATAAAATATTTTCTAAACTATTCAATTTCCATCATATTCTTATAACTTCTTACAAAATATTGTGAAAAATCAATTTATATAAAAAAGCGTGATTCCATTTAAAAAATTAAGTTAACTTTTACATTTAATCTCAACGCTTACAAGCTAAACTAATATCCCTATCTTTTTTTTCCTTTGAATTATACAACTTCTTTTTTATCCATCTTTTTTTGTACCTGCAAAAATTTATTAAGAGAAATTTGCACAATTTTTAATTCACGCAATAAAGCGCATATAAATTTTTTTTACTTATGACCTCAAGTAATAAATATCTTTATTTTTTTTTAATGGAACTACCCTAATTTTTATATATAAATCGATTTTCTGCAATATTTGGCATAAAAAGTAAAATGGCCTACAAGATTTTATATTCTAATCTTTTATTTAATATAATTTTACATAAACTATGAAATATCTCGTACAATGTTCATTTTTCGATTATCCTTATCTCAATACTTTTATGCATAGAATAATAAGAGTAATCAATTGGTGTAAAAAAAATATAGATATTGTTAAGGAAAAAAATAAAGCAAGAAGCAACTATATATTTTTTTTAATAATTAAATTGATAATAATGTTAGAGATTCTGTAAAATAAATCAAAATTAGTAAAATAAATCGAAAAAGTAATGACAGATAAGAGTCAGAAACAAGCAAAAGTCATAAGCGCAAATAAAAGATTTTATAAAAAGGTATATAATTAAATGGTTCGGTCCGTCTTTGAACTATCTTTAGTAACTGTTACAGAAAAGAAAAGGAAGAAAAAAACATTAGCTTATAAATAATAAAATAAAGTTATATCAAGTATAAAAGAAATTAATACGCACAAATACAATATAAAAAATTACATTGTACGTTCTACTAGTTCCTGAGCAACAATACGCGACATGTTGTAAATCTTCCATCGATTTCAGTTGTTAAGGAACATCAGACAATGTTCCAAAATTGTCATAATGAAATCACAGCTAAATACATATAAAATAAAAAATGTATACGAAAACCGCAGAAAAACGGACGTAACCGTATTTTGACGTGGCATATAAAATATTTATTCATTATTCATAAATGCAATTATTAATAAACAAAGCATAAAAAACTAATGTATCCAAGTGAATGCGATTATCACATATGGTTTCTTTGAAACATTGCTTATTTCATTATTAATCGTTAAATTGAAATTCTTATCTCTTTTGCAATCCTATAAAAAGTGAGTAATTTCAGACGAAAGTTACATTAAATTGTAGCAATAAGTACAATATAGAGTTAAAATACATATTGAATAAATTGAAACTATTTCATCACATTATAATGTACACTAAAACAGTACTCATCTTCATTCTCGCGATCTTTTATCTAGGATAAAAATTCCATGGACATAGAATGCTAATGGAAGCCATAAATAGAGCAAGTGCATGG
Source organism: Anoplolepis gracilipes (assembly GCF_047496725.1). NCBI lineage: Eukaryota > Metazoa > Arthropoda > Insecta > Hymenoptera > Formicidae > Anoplolepis > Anoplolepis gracilipes. The sequence goes on from NW_027328668.1 coordinate 39,649, forward strand.
AGAAAAGGATTCAAAACAACCATCAACTATGATGATGATGGAAACTATTACGGAGGTTTATTTGTAAGTGTATATTTCTAGACGAAAAATTGAGAATTTTCTATCTTTAATTATGTAGTGTACATACGCACATTATGTCGGAATAACTTTTATATTCTACTACTTTTATTTTTTTTAACACATTGGAAAAAAGTTCATATATAATCATATATAATTGCATACAAAATATATCCACATATGTTCAGAGAGTAAACTCTGTATACAGGAAAAATAATAAGAGTAATTAAAAAATAATTTAAAATATACGTTTCTTTATTTTTCTTATAAAAAGTAATATTAAAAAAATTTTTTACAGTTACATACATATAATTATATACGTATATACACAACTATTTTTATATAATTATACATATATGAGTAATTTTTTTCCTATTTTTTTCAATTTTATTCTTTTCTAAAAAATAGCAATGTTAAATTTATTTTTTTAAATTTATTTTTCAATTTTTCTTTTCTTATTACCTTTCCTACGTGTAGTGAAAAAGATTATATAAAAAAATAAAAATATATATAGAAAAAGGGACATTTTTTTATATAATTCTATATATTTATTGTATTTGTATAATTATATATAAATTTTTATATATGCAGGGTATTTCGTAAAGGTTGGGTATATGTGCTCAGCTTCTTTTCAAAACAAACTAAAAAAGTTTCTATAAAACATATAAAATGTCAGGGATGGGAAGTAACGCGTTACTTGTAACATTGTTACCGTTACAGTTACTTTTTTTCGGTAACTGTAACAGTAACGGCGTTACAAATTTTGTTTGTAACGGAAGAAGTAACTTCGTTACATTTTTCGATAACGAGTAACGAAATTAAGAGTTACTTTTATCGTTACTTCCCAGATAGCACATAGCTTTAAAAAATGATTAAAAGACAACTTAAAGACGTCTTATTATCTTTTAAATATCTTTAAGATATCTTTTGACCTTTCTGTGCAGTCTAGGATTTTTTTCAAATATACTTGAATATACTATACTTTTTTCGAATATAATTTTCAAATAAAAAAACATAGATATTTTTCGTTTCATGCATTTTATATAGTACATGTAACATATACTATAGATACGTGTACACGTATGCGTAAAATGGAACTGATTGATAAGAGTATTGAAACGCAGTATCACATACTTAGAAACTGTTGGCATCTCTTTCTAGTATCTGTATACTTTGTAAAAAACATTTAAGTAAATAGATAATTCAATGATTAGTCAAGAATTTGATGTTATGAAAATTATCGTATCGTGTTAAAATTTTAAAATAAAAAAAATTGAAAAGACGTGTTACGTCCTGTCGGCCACGTTTTTCCTCCCACGAAATGAACAATAATCGTCCGATCGGTCACAAAAAACGGGTCGCGCAATAGAAAAGAACCGTTATTATCAAATAATGTTTAGACCTACTAAAAACGATATCTAAATAAATACCGGAAGGGATCAATAACGAAATCCTCTAAACAACGAAACAGACAAACACAGCTGCATAATCTTAAGAAAGAAACAAATAATGCCGTTACGTCCTGTCGGCTCCACGTTTTTCCTCCCACGAAAATGAAGCAATAATCGCCCGATTAATCATAAAAAGGATCGCGCGACGAAAAATATTTTAAAACATTGAAAACGATGTCAAAAAGAAACGACCGGAAAGGACCGATAGTGAGATCCTCTAAATGAATAAATCGACAATTACAGCTGCATAATCTTAAGAAAGAAACAAATAACGCCGCTACGCATTGTCGGCTCCACGTCTTTACCTCCTATAAAGATAAAGCAATAATTGCCCGACCAGTCATAAGAGGGCCGCGGAACGAAAAAATGTTTTAAACATTGAAATCGATGTTCAAAGAAATGACCGAAAAGGATCGATAGCGAGATCCCCTAAATAAATAAATGGATAAAAACAGCTGCATAATCCCAGGAGATAACCAAATGAAGAATCTCCAAATTTCCTAAGAGGCCGTACAGAGCCCACCAATCAGCAACAATCAAAAATAAGGAAAAGAAGGATCTTACCGAACCACAGCTTTTTACACGTCAAAATCTCAAAAATACTCCCGCCCAAATTGTTAACACGCCCTCAAGATTTAATATAAAAAGGGAAGACTCGCGCATTACGAACACCAACAAAATTAAAATCAGTCGATAGTACAGCGTCAGATTCATTCGGCACAGATTTTTCAGTCGTTCGCTGACTCAAGCAATTCGTTTTACACTGCGGGAGTTCCGATTACGTCTTAAAACCTATTAGAGTCAGTGCTCAACAATGACCACCCGCCGAGCAAGACCTACAACTGGGGCCACAACTACACCAGCAGCTAAAACGCAACCAATCTGCCTAAGTATGCCTAAAACCGTGCCGACCCGCCGATTCTCGCGAGCAAATCGAGACAATAGATCGGACGACATGACCGTGTGCGAAATCGCGTCGTAACGTACATAACACTGTTCGCAAATCTTTATTATTATTTTTTTTCTTATTATAAACTATTGTAACACATACCAACCAGGATAAAATCTTTAGAATCGCACTCGTTCCCCCTCTTTTCTGGTTGATGACCTCCGTACTTATGTAACACCCGCGATCCACACACACGAACACACACACACTCATATAAATAATTTTAAGGCCGATATCAATAAGGTTATATGTATAATGGTAAGGATTAATTGAATAAATGTTAATCTAAAAATTAAATGATCGGTAAACTTATTTAAGTCCCTCACTCTTTACAAGCGAAAGATCACACTTGGTCCCGTCCCGCGTAAAAGAGATTCGATTCTCTTACCAAAAAGGGACCACCGAGAGAGCGTTCGCATAACAGAGTAATAACGACACCCATCGTTTACCTGTTTGCTAACCTGCAGCTCGCTCGACCGAGTCACTCGTCGATAAGACTTTTGACATCGGAACAGTTCTTGTTACGCCCTTCCTCTGACCCATCCTCTCTACGGGCCTGGACGTAACAGACGCGAAGAAAGCGATTTTAGCCATATATTTACCAATCTATTGAAAGTAAACTAACAATAAGAAAATTATTTTATTTACATTTACAGAATCTAAAAGTGTTTAAGAAAGCTCTTGTTTACACTTTTTTTCAAAAGTTTCTCTTATTTAAAATAATTTACCCGGTAAAAAATTTCTTATATATAATTATATGTAACAATATAAAACAATATATATAACAATATAAAAGTATATAGAAATATATAAAATTCTGTATAAGTTATATATAGTTATGTATAGCATGCATAATTTCGTATTATCGTTGACTGACATTTAACCAACATTAATATAAAATTATATATAATTATACAATAAGTCATATATTATTATATATAATTATACATAACTTATATAAAATTTTATATATTTCTATATTATTTTATATGGTCATATATCATATATCATTATACATAGCGCATTACAATCTTTACAATGTATTTTATAAACGACATTAGTTCTATTGTCAATGTGTAATCTATCTTTGCCGCGCTTTATCAATGTATTCAGTTTATTAGTTACAATCAAAGCAACGTTTAAACCCGTATCAAGTATTGAACGACGTAAACAAAAACTAAAATCTTTAACGTAACCCGGTAAAAAATTTCTCATATATAATTATATATAACAATATAAAAGTATATAGAAATATATAAAATTCTGTATAGTTATGTATAGTATGCATAATTTTGTATTATTGTTGATTGACATCTAGCCAACATTAATATAAAATTATATATAACTATACAATAAATCATATATTATTATATATAATTATACATAACTTATATAAAATTTTATATATTTCTATATTATTTTATATGGTCATATATCATATATCATTATACATAACAAATTTTTTACCGGGTATTATTATCAAAATTATTACACACTTTATATCAATAGCAATATCACTATCAAAAAATTATATCATTTTGATTACTTTACTGTAAAATAATGTTCAAAAATTTTTAGTGTTTAGTGTAAAAATTTCACCTTGTATTAAAAAAATGTTTATGTAAAGTTTATATTGTATAAAAAAAAAGTAACGGAAATTGTAACGATTCGTTACTTTTTGAGTAACGGTAACGATAACGAGTTACTTTTTAAAATTAGTAACAAGTAACGGTAACGAGTTACTTTTTGGAAAAAAGAACGGTAACGGTAACGAGTTACTTTTATAAAGTAACTTTCCCAACTCTGATAATTATATATAATTTTATATTAATGTTGGCTAGATGTCAGTCAATGATGATACAAAATTATGCATACTATACATAACTATACATAACTTATACAGAATTTTAAATATTTGTATATACTTTTATATTGTTATATATAATTATATATAATTATAAATTTTTTACCGAGTATGCAAAATAATCTTTCGTTTTCACGTTGTATGTGATAAATAGGAAGCAAATTATTTTATCAAAACTGATATAGTTATTTTTCGACTTATGTCTACTAAAGTTATAAATATTTACTCAAGATAGTGAGTATTATCTACAAACATCCTATAATCTTTGTATATAACAAACTCATCCTAAAACAACTAAAAACTATTTTGCACAATCGAATAAAAATAGTGAATTTTAAATTTATATAATGTTGCAAAAAATATTTATAAGGCAACTAATTGCATGAAATTCAAGGTTATTAGATTAAAATCGCTAGTATTTGATTAAGAGACAACAAAATAATTAAAAACGACCAAACTAGCCAAAAAATTCCTTTACTTAATACCTCGACATTTCATCGATTATGTCCTTATCTCCGATTCTGGCTGACATTGTCATGAATGATTTAGGGTCACATTGTTTAAATTTGTTAAGTTTTAACGTCTCTGTCTATTATAGATATGTTGACGACATTTTTGCAATAGTTCCACGCACAGGTATTGATAAGATGTTAGAGACTTTTAATAATTTTCACCCTCGCTTGAAATTTACATTTGAAATAGAACAGAACGATTCCATTAGTTTTTTAAATACAACGGTTTTGCGTGTCAAACAATACACTTATAACCAACTGGTTTAGGAAGCCTACTTGGTCGGGAAGATATATAAACTTTCATTCAAACCATCTAATGAAATATAAAATCAATACCATATATAATCTTGTAGATCACGCCTTACTGCTCTCGGATATTAGATTCCACAAAGAAAATATAAATATTGTTTGTAAAACGTTGCGTAATAATTGTTTCCCTGAACAATATATTAGGCGACACATTCAAAAAAGGATTAATATTCTAAAAAACCGTAAAATCAACAATGATCATAAATCCACGAAAAAATTGCAACCGAACAACTTTTTTATGCCATTACCTTCCCGGTAAAAAATTTGTTATGTATAATCATATATGATATATGACCATATACAATTATATAGAAATATATAAAATTTTATATAAGTTATGTATAATTATATATAATAATATATGATTTATTGTATAGTTATATATAATTTTATATTAATGTTGGCTAGATGTCAATCAACAATAATACAAAATTATGCATACTATACATAACTATACAGAATTTTATATATTTCTATATACTTTTATATTGTTATATATAATTATATATGAGAAATTTTTTACCGGGTTACGTTAAAGATTTTAGTTTTTGTTTACGTCGTTCAATACTTGATACGGGTTTAAACGTTGCTTTGATTGTAACTAATAAACTGAATACATTGATAAAGCGCGGCAAAGATAGATTACACATTGACAATAGAACTAATGTCGTTTATAAAATACATTGTAAAGATTGTAATGCGCTTTATATAGGCCAAACTAAAAGACATTTACGCACGCGACTTAAAGAACATTTTAACAATATAAAATTGCATCCATCATGTCAATCTGTAATAGTAAACACAGAGCTGAATATGGACATGAATTTGAGTGGGATAGTCCAGGCATTTTACATAACGAAAAATTTGTCAAAAAGAGAGAAATAGCGGAAATGTTTTTGATCAAGAAATTTAACACCACAATTAACCTGCAAAGAGACACTGAAAATCTAAATAATATTTACAACAAGATAATAAAGGTCGTTTGAAATGTTTTTAAAAATTGTCAGTTTAGTTTTAAGAATCGTCTAGACAAGACGTGTCGCTTTACTGTGTTGTTTTATCTTACTAATATCTCACATCAATGAGCGAAATGTTTAATATGTTTCACTTTTATGACACGTTTTATTGCATCCTTTATTTTATTTGAATATATGTATTAATTAGTTTTGTCTTTTATCGATTGTATTTCATTTTATTGTCTGCACTGAATTTATTATTAATTTTGTATTCATTTGTAACCTTTGGCTTTTAGTAACACTTGAAAAGGACCAGAATTATGGTCGAAACGTCGTGGTATTAAATAAAGGAATTTTTTGGCTAGTTTGATCGTTTCTAATTATTTTGCTGTCTCTTAATTGTATAAAAGTATTTTAAAATGCCAAATCTCAGCTTTCAATTTTATTTATTCTCAAAGATATTTTTATTTCAAATGGCATCACTTCTACATCGATCGTAATAATTTGATAAAAAATTTTCAATACTGAAATCATACATAAAGTTGATATTTTTTTTATTTTATTTAAATTATTTTGTAAGTTTAAAGTTTCCTCTTTAAAATAAGTTTTTAAAAGTTTAACTGTAATTTGTTATTGTAATTTAAAAAATCAAGGAATGTTCAATTTTTATCAATAATCTAATATGTCGTAAGATTAACGTTATGCAAAATATACTACAAGATTACAGTTGTTTACATATATTAATTTTTTTTAATATAATATAATTTACTTCTCAATTCATTCAGTACCGTTTTAAAACTGATATTATTTGAATTATTTTGTTTTCAAAAATATCAAACCATCATTTTTTATTAGCTTAAATCACTCATTGTCGGATACTTTTATGCAAGTAGGAAAATAGGAAATTCTTGTTTGAAGAATAGCAGAAAATTTGAATTAGCATTATGTGTATGTGTGTCGTAAGATGTCGCGAAAATATAAATTATAAATCACAGTTATTAGTCTTTAGTTTATTATCAAGAAATTTACCTTCAAACAAAAAAATCAAAATTATAGATATTTTGATCGAACATTAAGAGAATCATCGATATTAAGAAATCATTAATCTTTTTGTTAAATACTCTTGTTATCACTATAAGACAATTGATGTAACAATTAATAAAGAGTCATATTACTAATGCTGGCAGTATTATTATAGATTAATACTGAAAAGAATTGAAAATTCTGATCATTTTAAATAACATGGAACAAATATTACTTCAATATTTAAACTAGCATATAGCATTTAAAAAGTATTTTAAAAAGTAAATTTTAGGTTTATAGAATATCTGAAAATTAAATTAAAAATTTTTTCAAATGTACATGATTTCAAAGTTAAAGTTTTTTATCGATTATGTACGATATATTTGAAAGTATAACAGAATCAAGGAAAAAACTAATCTTAAGGAGATTTGAAAAACGAGACATTTTTTGGTTTTAAAATACTTTCTTGATAATCGATTATCTTATTATAAGGTTACAGAAATTTGACTTTCGCCATTTTTACTACCGATTTGAAGAAGTGCTTTAATATTTTTCTAAGAATGTATATAATTATATACATATTTAAAAACAAATTATTTTATTAGAATATAACTCTTATTTTAAAATCTTGTATATAAAGATTGTAATGATGTCCTTATTTTATATTTATTTAATTTTTAGATGGGAATATGTTGCTGCAAATATTTGGGAAAAGTGTGAGGATGGTACACACAACCAAGGTTGCGGACCCCAAGAAACTTTCAAGACATACTCCGATATTCGTATTGCTTATTAATTACTTTTTATTACCTATCTTTTAACAAAAACTATATTAATTTACATTGCTCTATATATATATACAGGGTGTCCCACCTGAAAGTGGCCACCCCTTTTATCTTTTAAATTAAAAGAGATAGACCATAACAAATATATATGAAATTAAATGGCTTGAACTAAACTTTATTGTGAATATAGTGATTGATTACAAAATTTATCTGTATTGAAGAACGGAGAAGTATGCATAATTTTTTTATAATAATGTAGATATTTTGATATAATAAAAGTTGTAGCACTGTTTGAAACAAATACAACGATGTATAATTTAATGTAAATATTTTGCAAATTATACGAAATTTTCTGGTTTGAAATATCGCGGGCGACGTCTATCATTTCATTTTCGGCCCTGCGATATGGCCAACTTCTGACTTGCATTAGAAGTGACGTAAAAAAATGACAACATGCATACGTCAATTTCTAGAGCCTTCTTCAGTGACTTTAAAAGTTAAATATTATTTAATAAAATTATGGTTTAATATTTGTTTTAATTCGAATTGCTTGATTAAAAATCGGTCAATTATTTTAAGGCAAAAACTGCTAACGTTAATTACTGCTCGATAAAAAATTTCTTATGTATAGTTATGCAGAATTGAATATAATTATACAGTATTTTACACAATTGTGTAAAAATATGTATAATTATAGATGACACCGTATAAAACGTTATGTATATTTATATATAAAATGGATTGATAGCTGCAATTAGAATTATGTATACATACTTATACACAATGCCTGCAACACATTTTATGTATAATTATATATAATTATATATAATTATATATAAAATGGACAAATTTCGTATATAAATTTGTATAATTAGATACGACCATTTTTGTCTGATTATATATAAAAAATTTTTTACCGGGTGTTATCTAATGTTATTATAAAAAGTAATATAAATTGTAACAATACATATTTTCAATACTTACATTTCGTCTTTAAAGATCGTCAAAAGTTACAACGATGAAGACTAAGTTCGGTAAAAAATTTCTCATATATAATTATATATAACAATATAAAAGTATATAAAAATATATAAAATTCTGTATAAGTTATGTATAGTTATGTATAGTATGCATACTTTTGTATTATCGTTGACTGACATCTAGCCAACATTAATATAAAATTATATATAATTATACAATAAGTCATATATTATTATATATATTTATACATAACTTATATAAAACTTTATATATTTCTATATAATTTTATATGGTCATATATCATATATGATTATACATAACAAATTTTTTACCGGGATCTAGTAAAATTAATAGAAAATCTTAAATTATTTTATTATCAAGAAGCAAATTCAGCATCTAATTGTGAGACACTAGGTTTTTGATTTAAAAAATAATTTATAAAAAGCCAGTTTTACAATGGGTGCGTTCGGGGAGACACTGCCTAGCGCTATTTAATGCTATCACTGTTCGGGGAGTTAGCTAGTAGCACTACCAAACTACGTGACGTCACTGATGATAGTGTTTTACGTAGCTCCGTAAAGTTAGCCGAACCACTTTGATTTTTTTATAATTAAAATTAACTAATTGTTTGGTCATCGTTTGTTCATGATTGGTCATCCAATTAAATCGTTTAGTCATTTATCGTTTTTTTTAATTAAATAATTAAAATTTCGAACTAAAGTTAGCCGAACATTTTTATTTTTCGTCCAATCGAGTTAAACAAGAGCTTATTCGATGCAGAATCGTTAGGTCATCACGAATAAATTCTTTCATAGTTTATCTGAAAAATGAAAAAAATTATGTGCGGTAAAATGACGACGGGCGACGTATAGTGACATGGACGTGCGCTGCGGTCACGCGCGTATGCGTTTTAGTAACTTACACAAAATTTTAAATAAATCCTTTTTAATAAATTCTTTTTATGTTACTATGCAAGTTGCAAACCCATGTGGAATCGTATATGCATTGCAAAGTACATGCTTAGATGGGAATGCATAGGGGGACGGGGCTTCGCCCAACAAAACTTGAGAGCGTAGAAACTACCAAGGCTGACAGTACTGTGTGGAAGTTTCAATGCTATTTTCCTAAGCAAATGCTATTTGACTGAAGTGCTGTTAGGCAAATGGCTCAATGAATCGTGCATCGATGCATTCAGTATTTATTTTGTAAGATTATGAATAAAAAATTATAAATATAGTGTAAGAGTTTGAACATAGGTTGAATTAAAATTTTACATTGAAACTTTCACACAGTACTATCAGCTTTGGTAGTTTCTACGCTCTCAAGTTTTGTTATACTTTTTTATGGGGACGGGGCGAAGCCCCGTCCCCCTATGCATTCCCATCTAAGCATGTATTTTGCAATGCATATACGATTCCACATGGGTTTGCAACTTGCATAGCTACATTATTAAAAAGGATTTATTTAAAATTAAAAAAGATTTATTTAAAATTTTGTATAAGTTACTAAAACGTGACCGCAGCGCACGTCCATGTCACTATACGTCACCCGTCGTCATTTTACCGCACATGATTTTTTTCATTTTTCGGATAAACTATAGATAACCAAACGTTGTAAAGAATTTATTCGTGATGACCTAACGATTCTGCATCGAATAAGCTCTTGTTTAACTCGATTGGACAAAAAATAAAAATGTTCGGCTAACTTTAGTTCAAAATTTTAATTATTTAATTAAAAAAAAATGATAAATGACCAAACGTTTTAATTGGATGAACAATCATGAACAAACGATGACCAAACAATTAGTTAATTTTAATTATAAAAAAATCAAAGTGGTTCGGCTAACTTTACGGAGCTGTTTTACGTCATCATCTTGCGCAACCAACGCTATTCCTTCCGAAGGGTGTGTTCGGGGAACTCGCTATCACACTACCACCCGGTAAAAAATTTGTTATTTATAATCATATATGATATATGACCATATAAAATTATATAGAAATATATAAAATTTTATATAAGTTATGTATAATTATATATAATAATATATGACTTATTGTATAATTATATATAATTTTATATTAATGTTGGCTAGATGTCAGTCAACGATAATATAAAATTATGCATACTATACATAACTATACATAACCTATACAGAATTTTGTATATTTCTATATACTTTTATATTGTTATATATAATTATACAGGGTGTCCTAGAACAAGGACCTTCCGTCCGTAAAATGACGTATTCCTGACACAATTTTAAGACAATTTTTCCTTTACCAAAATTTGATTTGAAGCGTAGTTTTTGAGTTATAAGCAAAAATAGTTAGCAAATCATACATCAAGTACAGAAGGCAGGCAGAAGTGGCGCGGCGCACCGCGAGCCTGGACGCAGCTGACCGTCCGACGGGTGATTACCGCCGCATGAGTCGCTAAAACTATTTTATCTTATAACATAAAATTATGCTTTAAATAAAATTTTGGTAAAGAAGAAAATGTCTTATAATTACGTCAGGAATAAGTGTTCCTTAAAATAACGTTGGACGCTGCGATCAGCTGATTGCTACACGCGATGTTGTTTCTCAGCTGAGCCGGAAAATCAATATATCGATCAGTCTGAAGTCGTTGACGACAATGTTGATGACAATCGAAGGAACGTCGCCATCGCGGAGGCGGTTATTTCTCTCTCTCTCTTTCTTTCACTCACTCTGTTGTTTCCTTTTACGCACACACTCAAACATATACACATCGCGTGTAGCAATCAGCTGATCGCAGCGTCCGATGGCCGGCTTTTCGGAACAACTTTTGGTCATTAAAGTAATGTTATTTTAAGGAACACGTATTCCTGACGTAATTATAAGACATTTTCTTTTTTACCAAAATTTTATTTAAAGCATAATTTTATGCTATAAGATAAAATAGTTAGCGACTCATGCGGCGGTAATCACCCGTCGGACGGTCAGCTGCGCCCGCGCTTGCGGTGCGCCGCGCCGCTCCTGCCTGCCTTCTATACTCGACGCGTGATTTGCTAACTATTTTTGCTTATAACAAAAACTACGCTTTAAATCAAATTTTGGTAAGGAAAAAATTGTCTTATACCCGTATTCATAGTCCGTCCTTATCTCAAAGGTGGAGGAAACCTTAATGAAGAATTCTTTGAATCTCCAAGGCTGTCTTATTTCATAGATGAATCTCGAGTCTTCCTTCCAAAAGGAAAGAATATTTTAGGGATTTTTAGGGATTTACTAGAGACAACATTGTTTTACGCGCTTGCAACTAATTTCACGTATAAACTTTCAAGTGATTGAGTTACAAATAAGTTAAATTAAAAGTATATTTATTTATTATTTTTTGTGCAAGTTGTGATCGCATTGCAAATATAATGGATAATAAAAATGTTCATTATACGGAACGGGAGAGAATGCTCTTGGCGCAGCTTGTTTCAGAAAAAAAAGCTATCGAAAATAAAAAAACAAGTGCTTCAGATGTAAAAGATAAGGTGGATGCATGGGAAAGAATCACAAAAAAATTTACTAGCGAAGGATGTACGCCTCGCTCTAGCAAACAGCTGAAAAAATGCTGGGATAATATGAAACAAAGGTAAAAATAATGATTATACTAATAATTTTATTAATGATGAGGCTATATAATTATTTTAAGTGCACACATATTCTTCTTCCTATATACACTTTTATATACTTGGCTTGTTATATAATATTTTAATAATAATTATATTATTAATTAATTATTTTAGAAAATGAAAATTAAATACGACAATGCGGCACGAACGGCTTATAATAGGTGGAGGTTCTGCATCAGTACAATCGAATGATCCAGTGATGGCATTCATGGATGCAACAAATGCAAATTTAGATGTCGAAATTGATTGCCCATTCGACAGCACAGCAGTATTTGAGAAAGAATGTATAAGCACTACATATAATTCTTGTTTTTTTATTATTCTATTATTATACATATATGGTAATAATAATTTATTCTTTATTTTTTGCTTTTCAGATAATGTAAAGATGGATTGTGCGTCTCAAAGAATAGTCATCGAAGATGAAAGTGAGAAAGAGAATGAGAACATTGATGATATCTGTCATGAAGATTATATCCATCAAAATATTTTATCTACATCATTTAGCACCCCAAAAGAAAAAATAGCTACTTCAAGGAATAGCACATCAGTAGAAAAAAGGGCCACATCAAGCATAAACAATGCATCAGAAAAAAAAGTCACTGCAAGTGTTAACGCATTAAAAGGAAAAAAAGCTACTTCAAATATTAAAAACATACAGGTAAATTTTATGAATTAGGTTATATTAATTTTTTAACAGATTATATAAATAATTATTATTATTATTAATATGAATAAGATTTTATTGTTATTTTTTAAAATTAAGGTAGAAAAAAGTACGTAATAATCTTTATTGCAATAAATTAATGATAATGAAATACTAATAATAAAATAATTTTGATTTTCAGAATATCCGTGACGAAAAAGAGTTACGATTAATAAAAATACGCGAAACAATTGAGCAACAGCGCGAGCTTCATCGTAAAAAAATAAAGATTGCTGAAACAGAGGAGCAGATTGTTCTTGTAAAACTTTTGAAGGAGGAAGAAGCGCTCAAGAGTAATACATGTAAATAATATATCTATAAATATGATAAAATGACTTTTGTTAATAATATGCTATAGATACAAGTTATGTTTTTTATTATATATTTCTATATGTTTATATGTATTTCAGTTTACACAAAGTTATGTAAAATATTTAATTATTTTTATAAGTGACTAAATAACTATAAGTGTTCTTATAAATAAATGTTATTCTTGATAATTAATATAAAATTCTATGTTTGTTATCAATTTAATGGAAATATATATATTTCTTACAAACAATTAAATATTGTCTGTTTATATTTTTAAACGTCACTTTGAGGGCTGTGTTTTGTTGATAATCATTGTCAGTATTGAAAATCTAAAGTGTATGTGACAAATTAAATAGATTTACAGTACTGTCAGTGAATACCAAAATGCGGTTTATATAAAAGAATAGTTTATAGAGAGAAAGAGAGAGAGAAAGATTTGTTATAAATAAATATAACATTCTTTAGGTTAAAATTTATACTTAATATATTATATATTTGTTTTATTTACAATTTGATCTTGTATGTACAAATCTAAATTTATTTATACAAATTAATCTTAAATTTACATGATGACAACATTATTGTTAAATCACTCATTGCAGATATAAAATGAATATAAAAATATAATTATAATTCGCTATTCTGTTTTACGAAAAATGTGTTAAAATGAAAGCATTTCTGTGTGCAAGTCCTACTCCATTTTGTTCTTGATTTATAATGTCTTCAAATTGTATATTCTCATACAACTCCTCTTCGATTACTTCCTCCAGATTATGTTGAATAGATATATTATGTAAAACTGCAGTGGCACAAATAATTGCCACCGATGTGCTCAACTTTGTTCTTAAACCATAATGCAGACATGGAAATCGACGTTTCCAAACTCCAAACAGTTGTTCAACGATAACTCGTATTTGTTTATGTGCAGTATTATACCGAACTTCTGCATCTGTCTCAGGTCTTAAAACAGGCGTCAGTAGATAACTGCGGCATGCATATCCACTATCACCAAGTAAAATTCCGTTTAGATGTCCCAACTCTAAACGACAGCGCAAACCGCTTCTATCAAATATTACAGCATCATGAGTTGAACTTGGATGTCTAACAACTATATCGAGAATTTCTCGTTGAGGACCAGCTACAGCCTATAAAACAAATATATCATAAAAATTAACTTCATATAAACTTCATGATTATTTAGCAAAATAAAACCGTTGAAAAAACCTGTACATACCTGTACATTTAAAGAAAACCATCCTTTTCGATTTCGGAATATCTCTCCATTATTTCCTCCAGGATTCGCAATACGTATATGGGTGCAATCGATACATCCTATTATGGATGGAAAGTTGGCCATTTCATAAAATTGATTTTTATTCCTTCGACATTTTTCTTCGATGGAAAAATTAATATATACACTTAAGTGTGACACTAAAATTCTGGAAACTCGTGCAACAATTCTCGATACTGATGCTTGACTGTATCCTCGTAAATCTCCATTAACAATCTGCAATTAAAACAGCATATAAATAAAATAAAAATAAATTATCTATTTTAATTTATATATATATATATATATATATATATATATATATTATAGTGTCGGAACAAAATTTACAAACCTGAAAGCTACTCGTTGCATAAAAACGCAGTGTTATTAAGAGCTGCATTAACGGAGAAATCGGCAGTTCTCGATTATTGAACCGTCTTAACTTATCATTCACTAAAGGTAATAGGATCTCGATTATGGCTCCTTTGTTGAATCTATATCTTTTTCGAAAAGGAACATCTTCGAAAAATTCCATGGGATTTTCCCAATCACGAATATATCTTTTCGCAAGTCGCAACAAAATCCGATCCTCTACATTTTCATCTTCAAATCTTTCGTCAGAATCGTTAAAAAATTCGTAGAGTAATAATCGTATTGAAATGTAGAGGATTTCGTATGAAAATGTAGAGGATCGGATTTTGTTGCGACTTGCGAAAAGATATATTCGTGATTGGGAAAATCCCATGGAATTTTTCGAAGATGTTCCTTTTCGAAAAAGATATAGATTCAACAAAGGAGCCATAATCGAGATCCTATTACCTTTAGTGAATGATAAGTTAAGACGGTTCAATAATCGAGAACTGCCGATTTCTCCGTTAATGCAGCTCTTAATAACACTGCGTTTTTATGCAACGAGTAGCTTTCAGGTTTGTAAATTTTGTTCCGACACTATAATATATATATATATATATATATATATATATAAATTAAAATAGATAATTTATTTTTATTTTATTTATATGCTGTTTTAATTGCAGATTGTTAATGGAGATTTACGAGGATACAGTCAAGCATCAGTATCGAGAATTGTTGCACGAGTTTCCAGAATTTTAGTGTCACACTTAAGTGTATATATTAATTTTTCCATCGAAGAAAAATGTCGAAGGAATAAAAATCAATTTTATGAAATGGCCAACTTTCCATCCATAATAGGATGTATCGATTGCACCCATATACGTATTGCGAATCCTGGAGGAAATAATGGAGAGATATTCCGAAATCGAAAAGGATGGTTTTCTTTAAATGTACAGGTATGTACAGGTTTTTTCAACGGTTTTATTTTGCTAAATAATCATGAAGTTTATATGAAGTTAATTTTTATGATATATTTGTTTTATAGGCTGTAGCTGGTCCTCAACGAGAAATTCTCGATATAGTTGTTAGACATCCAAGTTCAACTCATGATGCTGTAATATTTGATAGAAGCGGTTTGCGCTGTCGTTTAGAGTTGGGACATCTAAACGGAATTTTACTTGGTGATAGTGGATATGCATGCCGCAGTTATCTACTGACGCCTGTTTTAAGACCTGAGACAGATGCAGAAGTTCGGTATAATACTGCACATAAACAAATACGAGTTATCGTTGAACAACTGTTTGGAGTTTGGAAACGTCGATTTCCATGTCTGCATTATGGTTTAAGAACAAAGTTGAGCACATCGGTGGCAATTATTTGTGCCACTGCAGTTTTACATAATATATCTATTCAACATAATCTGGAGGAAGTAATCGAAGAGGAGTTGTATGAGAATATACAATTTGAAGACATTATAAATCAAGAACAAAATGGAGTAGGACTTGCACACAGAAATGCTTTCATTTTAACACATTTTTCGTAAAACAGAATAGCGAATTATAATTATATTTTTATATTCATTTTATATCTGCAATGAGTGATTTAACAATAATGTTGTCATCATGTAAATTTAAGATTAATTTGTATAAATAAATTTAGATTTGTACATACAAGATCAAATTGTAAATAAAACAAATATATAATATATTAAGTATAAATTTTAACCTAAAGAATGTTATATTTATTTTAACAAATCTTTCTCTCTCTCTTTCTCTCTATAAACTATTCTTTTATATAAACCGCATTTTGGTATTCACTGACAGTACTGTAAATCTATTTAATTTGTCACATACACTTTAGATTTTCAATACTGACAATGATTATCAACAAAACACAGCCCTCAAAGTGACGTTTAAAAATATAAACAGACAATATTTAATTGTTTGTAAGAAATATATATATTTCCATTAAATTGATAACAAACATAGAATTTTATATTAATTATCAAGAATAACATTTATTTATAAGAACACTTATAGTTATTTAGTCACTTATAAAAATAATTAAATATTTTACATAACTTTGTGTAAACTGAAATACATATAAACATATAGAAATATATAATAAAAAACATAACTTGTATCTATAGCATATTATTAACAAAAGTCATTTTATCATATTTATAGATATATTATTTACATGTATTACTCTTGAGCGCTTCTTCCTCCTTCAAAAGTTTTACAAGAACAATCTGCTCCTCTGTTTCAGCAATCTTTATTTTTTTACGATGAAGCTCGCGCTGTTGCTCAATTGTTTCGCGTATTTTTATTAATCGTAACTCTTTTTCGTCACGGATATTCTGAAAATCAAAATTATTTTATTATTAGTATTTCATTATCATTAATTTATTGCAATAAAGATTATTACGTACTTTTTTCTACCTTAATTTTAAAAAATAACAATAAAATCTTATTCATATTAATAATAATAATAATTATTTATATAATCTGTTAAAAAATTAATATAACCTAATTCATAAAATTTACCTGTATGTTTTTAATATTTGAAGTAGCTTTTTTTCCTTTTAATGCGTTAACACTTGCAGTGACTTTTTTTTCTGATGCATTGTTTATGCTTGATGTGGCCCTTTTTTCTACTGATGTGCTATTCCTTGAAGTAGCTATTTTTTCTTTTGGGGTGCTAAATGATGTAGATAAAATATTTTGATGGATATAATCTTCATGACAGATATCATCAATGTTCTCATTCTCTTTCTCACTTTCATCTTCGATGACTATTCTTTGAGACGCACAATCCATCTTTACATTATCTGAAAAGCAAAAAATAAAGAATAAATTATTATTACCATATATGTATAATAATAGAATAATAAAAAAACAAGAATTATATGTAGTGCTTATACATTCTTTCTCAAATACTGCTGTGCTGTCGAATGGGCAATCAATTTCGACATCTAAATTTGCATTTGTTGCATCCATGAATGCCATCACTGGATCATTCGATTGTACTGATGCAGAACCTCCACCTATTATAAGCCGTTCGTGCCGCATTGTCGTATTTAATTTTCATTTTCTAAAATAATTAATTAATAATATAATTATTATTAAAATATTATATAACAAGCCAAGTATATAAAAGTGTATATAGGAAGAAGAATATGTGTGCACTTAAAATAATTATATAGCCTCATCATTAATAAAATTATTAGTATAATCATTATTTTTACCTTTGTTTCATATTATCCCAGCATTTTTTCAGCTGTTTGCTAGAGCGAGGCGTACATCCTTCGCTAGTAAATTTTTTTGTGATTCTTTCCCATGCATCCACCTTATCTTTTACATCTGAAGCACTTGTTTTTTTATTTTCGATAGCTTTTTTTTCTGAAACAAGCTGCGCCAAGAGCATTCTCTCCCGTTCCGTATAATGAACATTTTTATTATCCATTATATTTGCAATGCGATCACAACTTGCACAAAAAATAATAAATAAATATACTTTTAATTTAACTTATTTGTAACTCAATCACTTGAAAGTTTATACGTGAAATTAGTTGCAGGCGCGTAAAACAATGTTGTCTCTAGTAGAGAGCCTATAATCAGAGTGGTGACATCAGGAGAGGTCCGCGATTTTCCAGCGAAATTGTGCGAGGGAGAAAGAAATATGCAAAAAAGAGAAAGAAATATGCGAAAGAGACAGAGACATATGCAGTCTTTGTCTGTAACTCTGTCTGTTATCTGTTAGTAAGGTTAAGATTTTCTGTTAATAATATATTGATTGTCTAAATCTTAATTACAAAATTTTTACAAAATGGTTGGCTGTACAATTCCTTTTTGTAATAATTCCGCACAGAAGGGATATAACATGAAAATGTCACCAACAAATATACAACGCCGAAATCAATGGATTAATAATATTAATAATAAATACCCAATCTGGACACCAAGCAAAAATTCATATTTATGCGAGGTAAAATTACTTGTTAATGAATATTTATGTTATAATATATTGTTTAATTAATTATTGTATTGATAGGTACATTTTAAACCTGAAATATGGGAAAAGAGGAGGATCGATGGAAAAAGAAATTAAAACCAAACGCAGTGCCAACTATATTTGAATATTTTCAAAAAGAAAAACTACATTTTTATATTAACAATGAGAAATCTAATCTTGATATTATTGAGCAAGAATCTATTACTGAGAAATCTAATCTTGACATTATTGAGCAAGAACTTGTTAATGAAGAAAATCAAATTATAATAAATGATAAACAGGTAAAGTAAAATATGATAGAATATGTACACAAAATAAAAAAAAGTATATATTTAAATATTATATATATATATTTTTTTTAGATAATGCATGAAATCAAGGTAAAGGAAAAAAATAATTCAGAAGAGATAATTAAGAAACTAAAATTTAATTTATATCGTGTAAATAAAAGATATAAGATGATAAGTTTAAGATTAAGAAGACTTGAAGAACAAATGAAGAATGATAAGTATAGAAAAGTTTTAAAAGAAGTTTTTAAAGATGATCAAATCAATGCTTTATTAAAAAGAACACAAAGAACAAAATATTGGTCCAATGAGACCATTAAAAATGCGCTTAGATTTAGATTAACTTGTGGTACTAGTGGTTACGAAGAACTTCTTCGACAAAAAATACCACTTCCAAGTTTGCGCACCTTACAACGAAGAGTAGAAAATTTGAAGTTTGAGAGTGGTATTTCAAACGAAATGTTTGATTTTTTAAAATTGAAGGTAAATTCTTTTCAAGATATCGATAAAGAATGTGGACTTGTTATTGATGAGATGAGTATAAGTCCAAAGTATGTTTATGATTCTTCAACAAAAACATTACTTGGAAATATAACTCTTCCACATGAAGAAGGTATAGCAACACATGCTCTAACGTTTATGCTAACGGGCATAGCTAAGCGATGGAAGCATGTTGTAGGTTATTTTTATACAGGTGATTCATTTAATGGAGAAACTGTTAAAAATATTATATTTCAGATAATTCAAAAAGCTGAAGAAATTGGTCTTCATGTAAATTATATAACTTCTGACATGGGTCCTGGAAATGGTAAAATATGGAAATGTTGTGGAATCAATGTGGGACGGCATTCTGATGTTAGAAATTGTATGTCACATCCCTACGCTTTAGATAGATTTTTATATTTTATCGCAGATATACCACATCTTCTAAAAAATTTGAAAGAAGCCTTAGTTTCCAATGGGTTTTTCATTTTGCCAGATGAATTTGTTCAAAAATACAACTTACCATCTAATAGAGTAGAGATTACACATTTTAATGAATTAATTGAGTCTCAAAAAGACCTGGAATTTCTCCTTACACCTAGATTACAATATAATGATGTTAATTGTACTAATAATTACAATAAAATGCGTGTAAACAAAGCAAAAAATGTTTTCTCAACCCGTGTCAGTAGTTCCTTACAATTTTTATCAAATGAAAATTATAAGCCGGAATTTTGCACTACTGCATGGTTTGTTAAACAAATATCTAAATGGTTCTCATTAATGACTTCTAGATCATGCTGTACAGCATTAGATATTAAGAACAAAAAAATATATGATAATAGTATCTCTTTTCTTCATGAAATAATTGATCTCTTTAAAAAAATAAAAATAGGTGAAAAAGGAATATTTAAACCTGTACAAAGAGGAATCATACTTTCTACAACATCAATTGTTAATTTGGTACAATATCTTTTAAACGAATGCAATTTTGAATTTGTTTTGACTGGTCGTCTTACGCAAGACTGCATAGAAAATCTGTTCTCACTTTTGCGCCATAAAAATGTAATTTTTGATCTTTTACAATTTAAAAATAATTTAAAACTTATTGCCATAAGTATGTTTACAAAACCAATATTAACGGGAAATTATGAAATTGATGATAGTGAACATCTTTCTGGTTTTTTAGAATATTTAAAATCCAAAAAAGATAATGTACCTAATCCTTCACCTACATCTAATGGATCCTTACAATCTCCTACAATCATAGATCAAATTTTTTTGTTTGATAATAGTGCAATAAAAGAATATAATAATATAGAGATGAATTGCTTATATAATGTTGCAGGATATTGTTTGGCATCTATTAAAAAAACATGTATTACATGCTCTGTTTGCATGCAATCTGTTGGTTCTAAAACGCCATTAAATTTTAAATTTTCTGAACTTGTAAGAATTAAATGTTATAATGCAAATAGTCTTTATTTTGTTAATAAGCCAACATTTCAAGTTTTTTTACAATTAGAAAATATTTTTAGACATTACAGTCCTTATTTTCAAAAAATGCGTAATGTAAATTTACATAATTTTTTAGTTAAGAAATTTAATTATGTTTCCACACAATACATTCCAGACTGTCATAAATTGCGTTTTAAGTTATTTTCCAAATTTGCAACAGTACGTTTAAAATTTAAAAATAAGCGTAAAATTATATTAAGTAATCAAAAATATTATGACAGTAAATCTATGGCGATGCATTATTCTTTTAAATGAGTTTAGTTTATCTTTTTTTCAGTTTTAAATAAGTTTTGTTTATGTATTTTTAGTTTCAAATGTGATTTGAGTTTATCTATTTTTTTGTTTCAAATGAGTTTATCTATTTTTATATAATATAAACATATGTTTTTTAACAATGTGCAAAAAATAACATGTGATATATAATTTTTTATATATATTTATTTATTTCCTATTTTAATTTTTAATTTAAACACTGTTTACTTATTAATACAAAATTTAGATAAGTTTGAAAACCTGGCGGCAATGGTTGGAAAATGGCGGATCAATCAGAAAGTGGCACCCAGTTGTCGCCACTCTGATTATAGGCTCTCTAGTCTCTAGTAAATCCCTAAAAATCCCTAAAATATTCTTTCCTTTTAGAAGGAAGACTCGAGATTCATCTATGAAATAAGACAGCCTTGGAGATTCAAAGAATTCTTCATTAAGGTTTCCTCCACCCTTGAGATAAGGACGGATTATAAATACGGGTATTAAAATCTCCTCCTTAAGGAAGTTCGTGACCTTCCTTGAAATAAGAGAGCTAATAAAGTTCCTTGTTTGGTCAAGGAAGGTTTATGAAACATCGAATGAGAAATAAGGAATCCTTATTCCTCAAGGAAGGACTATGAATACAGATATTAGAATTGTGTCAGAAATACGTCATTTTACGAGCGGAAGGTTGTTCTGGGACACCCTGTATATGAGAAATTTTTTACCGGGCAACGCAAACGCTACCAAAAATGTTCGCGGAGCCAATAGCGTGATAGCGGTAGCAAGCTCTATGAACAGCAATAGCGTAGCATATTACCAATTTAAAACCTAACTAAATACTATTTCACATTTTAGGTATAATTTACTAATATTAATAATTTTTCTTTTTGGAAGAAAAAAAGTTATATTTTGATATCAATATTTATAAAATATTTAAATAATTATTATAAATATCTTGTAAATATTTTATAAATATTGTCAATATTGTCATATTTATCTAAATATTAATGTATATATATCGCTGAATTTTTCTTTATTACGCATTATGCCGGTCAGTTATAATAATTGGTTATGCTGAACACTACTGGTGCGTTCGGGGAACTCGCTATCGCACTACCAACGCAAACGCTATCGACACACTACCTCGGAAGGAATAGCGTTGGTTGCGCAAAATGATGACGTAAAACACTATCATCAGTGACGTCACGGTAGTATTTAGTAGTGCTAGCTAACTCCCCGAACAGTGATAGCATTAAATAGCGCTAGACAGTGTCTCCCCGAACGCACCCGAGGTAGTGTGTCGATAGCGTTTGCGTTGGTAGTGCGATAGCGAGTTCCTTGAACGCACCAGTAGTGTTCAGCATAACCAATTATTATAACTAACCGGTATAATGCGTAATAAAGAAAAATTCAGCGATATATATACATCAATATTTAGATAAATATGACAATATCGACAATATTTATAAAATATTTACAAGATATTTCTAATAATTATTTAAATATTTTATAAATATTTATATCAAAATATAACTTTTTTTCTTCCAAAAAGAAAAATCATTAATATTAGTAAATCATACCTAAAATGCGAAATAGTATTTGGTTAGATTTGAAATTGGTAATATGCTACGCTATTGCTGTTCATAGAGCTTGCTACCGCTATCACTCTATTGGCTCCGCGAACATTTTTGGTAACGTTTGCGTTGGTAGTGTGATAGCGAGTTCCCCCAACGCACCCAATAGCTGTCGTAAGTCGTAAGTCGGATATCGGATGAGTTAAACAATCACAGTTGACTTTAGAGAAGACTAATCGAATACGATTGGTCAACGACGTCCGACTTACGACAGCTATTGTAAAACAGGCCTAAGCATTGTGTCGTTGAATGGAAAGCACCTAATATGTAGAAGTCTGTGTCTGTGGTTAGAAGTCTAATTTTACACTATTGAGTAATTATTTTGTTAAACATTTCTTTGCACAAAAAGAAGTCAAATATAAAAAATATGTGATTATCAAAATACTTCCATATATTATTTTCTATGATGATATATATTCGCTAGCACATCTAGTAAAATTAATAGAAAATTTTAAATTATTTTATTATCAAGAAGCAAATTCAGCATCTTGTAAGACATTATTTTATAAAAATGGTGAAAGAAATATTTGACGAAACAGTCAGAGAAATGCAATTAATAAGTTCTGATGATGAGGGATCTATTCGATCGCCAATTGATAATCAACAAAAATTTGTAAACAAAATACAGATGAAAAAGCAATTAGGTCTTTTAGAAGGAGTAGCAATTATATTAGGAATTATATTTGGTTCAGGTATATTAAAGTTACACATTTTCTATAAACAAGAATTCAGTTTTTAAATTTACATGTACACTTTGATACATTTCATACTTTTATATATATATATATATATATATATATATATATATATGTATTAAATCTTTATGCTAAATTACATATATTTGTAGGTATTTTTATCTCACCAAAGGGAGTTATACAAGAAGTTGGCAGTGTAGGAGTATCTCTAATCATATGGATACTATGTGGTTTTCTCTCTATGGTTGGTGCGTTGTGTTACGCAGAATTAGGTACCAGTATACCTCGTAGTGGAGGAGATTATGCCTATATTCATGAAGCATTTGGTGCGCTACCTTCATTTTTGTACTTATGGGCTGCTAATTTAATTTTTGTGTAAGTAAATCTTTAATTAAATTTTATTAGTTGGAAAAAAACATTGCAGAAATATATTTGCTATTTGCAGACCTACAACAAATGCTATTATGGGACTGACTTTTGCGCAGTATGTCCTACAACCATTTTTTCCCAATTGTGCTACTCCGGACTATGGTGTACGACTAATTGCTGCACTAAGTATATGTAAGATTTTTATATTATCAAAGATACAATACTCTTTTTATCTAGATGTAAATACATTAACTTATTAGAAATGTATTTATAAAATACTTGTGAGATATCTAAATTCAAATATGCATACAAAAACCAATATCAATGAATACATATAGATATGTATGGTTACATTTTAATAGTTTAACTATTGCCAGAAAAATTTTATTTACAATTTAAATTAATTCAAATTGCAATCTCTTAATTTTTATTAATCTTATACAATTTTATTTATTTTTTTCGAGATATCAAGATTTTAAAAATAGTAAATTTACATATAAATTTTTTTTTTTAATTCTAAAAACTTTTTTTGTAATTAATTTTTTATTTAATTATTTATAATGATTAAATAAGGGGTAAATGATAAGCACTCAAGTTCTTATTTTAAAAAATTAAAGAATATATTATATAACTTTCAATAATGTTTCAATACTTTGTTTTGAAAAGAGTTCGTGTGAGAATTTTATTAATTACTCTATTTAAAAATAATTAAATTTAATAATTATTTGAAAAAACAATGTTTGTTTTTATCTTAAAAAGTGAAGAAAGTATTTGTGTGGAGATTAATTTATTATTATTACTTCCTAAATTTTTACATTTTGAAAGAAATGAAATTGTGAGATGTTAATTAAAAAAAAAGAGAAATGTGATTAAAAATTAAAAAAATAAAATTAATCTTATGTATTATACTAGTCAATAGTTATTTTTACGTTACTAATACAGGAAATGACAATTGTCTAATTATTCTGAGTCTTATATTTA
Organism: Anoplolepis gracilipes; assembly: GCF_047496725.1. Classification (NCBI taxonomy): domain Eukaryota; kingdom Metazoa; phylum Arthropoda; class Insecta; order Hymenoptera; family Formicidae; genus Anoplolepis; species Anoplolepis gracilipes. Next base: position 65,048 of record NW_027328668.1, read on the forward strand.
TATTACTTTAAAAAAATTAATTTATTACTTTATTATTTTTAATTAAATGGAAGGAATGTTATATAATATTCGTTACTGATTGCACATATATGTTGAACACATGTTGCAATTGGTATTTATTTATTATTATTACACTAAGTATGTTGTATTGTCACATTACTAGGAATCTTTCTATGGTATACTTTACAATGTAGTTGCTAAGCTATGTATGCTAATTTTTCAATTTTGTTCTGTAAACATTTTCGAGCTACAATAGTCAGGTCTCGACATTCTTTCTGCATTAAAAAATTTAGTTTTCATAAAAAAAAATTTTTTTTAATGGATTTTTTCATGCTTTACAATTATTTCTTATAACAATTTCTTTAAAAGTTATATGTTTTAGTATAACATTGGAACATTTTCCTCATTTAGTATGATTTCGTGTTATCTTATTCTCTCAAATTTGATTTTGTTGTGTACATAGCATCAAATAAGTATGAGAATGCCTAGTCTTAATTGTGTGTATATGTGTTTTTCTTTCTATTGAATGTTATATTTTTTTGATCTAAATATTTGCATGAATTATATATATATTTACATTATTTAGTTTGGTTTTTATCTTTTGTATTTTCATTAGGTTTGCAATTATAATAAAATTTATGACTATGATGTCCGGTAAAAAATTATATATAATTATATATAACAATATAAAAGTATATAGAAATATATAAAATTCTGTATAGTTATGTATAGTATGCATGATTTTGTATTATCATTGACTGACATCTAACCAACATTAATATAAAATTATATATAATTATACAATAAGTCATATATTATTATATATATTATTATACATAACTTATAAAATTTTATATATTTCTATATAATTTTATATGGTCATATATCACATATGATTATACATAACAAATTTTTTATCGGGTGATTGTACTTAATGCTACTGAAGATACAAATTTGTTATTAAAACGATTTTTTTTAAGTCGTTTTCTAGTTTTTTATTTTATTGATTTTAGTTATTTTTTATAATTTTTCTAATTTTACGTTTTAACTTTATCAATTTGAACAGATTTTGAATTTTCTTTAAGGCTCCTGAGTACTCGCCGCCAAACTTCGATGTCGACGGTGGCGACATATAGTTCTGTCTCTTTCTCTCTTTTGGGAAATATGTCAGAAGCAAGAAATGACAGCCCAATTTATGTTGCGACCTACGTCATAATTATTTGCTTTTTGCTAATGTTGTGATGTGCAACGTATTTATAAAACTTGCGAAAATGTACGGTTGCCAAGCTGTGTAAGGAATAAACTGTGTAAAGTAACATTTTCCTCTCCTATCGACAACTGTCAAATCGCGTGTTTTTCCACATTTCAAGGGTTCATTTCGGACTCAATTTACAGTTATTTATTAATTGTCAGGAGAAAAGATTACCAGCCGTACATTTTTACAGGTGTGCTGAAGAGATTGGTAGTATTATTATTTCGTTGAAATATGTTTTTATTTACATGTCGCAACATAAATCAGGGTATCATTTCTCGCTATTTCTCGCTTGTGACGTCACGATTTCAATATGGCCGTGGTGACTACTCAGGAGCCTTAATTTCACATGCTTTATTATATTCATGATATTTTCGTGTATTTGATTTTCATATAGAAAGATTGAATTAAATTCTAGCAAATGTGTTTCTATATATGCCATGGTGATAATTCACGATTTTATTGTCATCCAGTGTTAATTATAAAAAATTGTAGATATATACTGTTTTCTTTCAGCATAATTTTTCCAATTCTTTCAATTACTATTTTTTCTTTTATTTTTATCCATTTCTATATTGTAATGTATTGTTTAGAATATGTGAATATTATAATTATAAATATTATTTAGCGCTACATCCATATTGTTGTGTTAAAAAATATATCAAGTGCTGCATTTACTTTATGCTCTATTAGATGTAGATATTGTCTGTGCTTTGCAAAGTTATAAATTTATATCTATGTAATATATAGAATAATTGTATTCACATATATATTGACCCAGTAAAAAATTTTTATATATAATCAGACAAAATTATACAATCTAATTATACAAATTTATATACGAAATTTGTTCATATTTTATATATAATTATATATAATTACACATAAAATGTTGCAGCATTGTGTATAAGTATGTATAAGTTTACATATACATAATTCTAATTACAGCTATCAATCCATTTATATATAAATATACGTAACGTTTTATACGGTGTCATCTATAATTATACATATTTTTACACAACTGTGTAGAATCCTCTATAATTATATTCAATTCTGCATAACTATACATAAGAAATTTTTTATAAGGGAGTATTCATTTCTATACATTTAGATAATTTTTTATTATTATGAAATAATTGTGATCTTCTGTATCTATTGCTATGATTTGTTGACTTATTTCCAATGTTTCATGTAGATAACATTAAAGTCATCTAGATAAAAGTAAGATAATATTTCATCTTAGATAAGATAAAGATGATTTATTTCAAGTTTTTCTGGATAATAGATAAAATTATCTTATCTTTAAAAGTAACTTATCTAAATAATTCTAAATTAACACTGCTTTAAAAAAATATAAGCTAGGAAAAAATATAAACATAATCGTATAATATAAAATACTAACAGCATGCTTCTGATAGCTTGAATCTGACCACTGATTATATATACAGAGTGGACTATTTTAATCCATCCAGTCGAATATCTCGAAAACCAAGCCCGGGAGAGAAAAATGTTTCAGACAAAAGTTGTATGGTTTCGAGGGGGCCATAAGATGGTACCATTGATTTGACCTTGAAAAGTCATTTGAAGGTCACTTCAAGTTTTTTAAATGGAACATCCTATATATTTTTACATATTCTTGTAGCTCATCTCGAGAGCTTTCCAAAACACTTATGACAAAGTATTTTTCATTAAGTATTTTTTGAGTTATAAGGCTTCAAAGTTGCAATATTTTGACATAAAATACAAGATATCTCGTAAAATATTCATTTTTTGATTATCTTACTCTAATACTTTTATGCACAGAATAACGAGACGAATCAATTGGTATAATTAAAACACATAATTATGTTAAAGTAAAAATCTGAATTTGCAACTAACAGTTACACATTTTTACTTTAACATAATTATGTGTTTTAATTATACCAATTGATTCGTCTCGTTATTCTGTGCATAAAAGTATTAGAGTAAGATAATCAAAAAATGAATATTTTATGAGATATCTTGTATTTTATGTCAAAATACTGCAACTTTGAAGCCTTATAACTCAAAAAATACTTAATGAAAAATACTTTGTCATAAGTGTTTTGGAAAGCTCTCGAGATGAGCTACAAGAATATGTAAAAATATATAGGATGTTCCATTTAAAAAACTTGAAGTGACCTTCACGTGACCTTCAAATGACTTTTCAAGGTCAAACCAATGATACCATCTTATGGCCCCCTCGAAACCATACAACTTTTGTCTGAAACATTTTTCTCTCCCGGGCTTGGTTTTCGAGATATTCGATTGGATGGATTAAAATGGTCCACCCTGTATATGTATAGTATATAATTATAATATATAATTATATAATTAATATATTAATATATTTAATATAATATTATATATACAGGGTGTCCTGGTAAAGGTGGGCAATCTTTCGTAGGCATGAAGAGCAGGTAAAAATAACCCCATAAGTTTCAAATTTTTTCTATATAGTGCATTTTTACTGAGATATTTGTCTCTCAAAGTTTAAATTTGAGAATCATTCTCTAAATAACTTATATATTACTTTGTAGGTCTTAATAATAATATATAAGAATTTTTTTTATTATTAAGATCTTTAAACCCGATAAAAAATTTCTTATGTATAGTTATGCAGAATTGAATATAATTATACAATATTCTATACAATTTTATAAAAATATATATAATTATAGATGACACCGTATAAAACGTTACGTATATTTATATATAAATGGATTGATAGCTGCAATTAGAAATATGTATATGTAAGCTTATACACAATGCCTGCATCATTTTATGTATAATTATATATAATTATATATAAAATGGACAAATTTTGTATATAAATTTGTATAATTAGATACGGCCATTTTTGTCTGATTATATATAAAAATTTTTTACCGGGAAATAGTGTGATAGATTTCTTGATATCGGAGAGCCAAAATCGGATCACTTGTAAGTCTTTTAACTTACAAAACTTTAAAGCCGGTGAGTTTTTTATTTTTAAATTATATTTTTAGATTCTTCATATCTTTCTCTAAGAAAAAAATATTCTTGTTTCATTTCGTTAAAACTTACTGTTTTCAAGAAAAACACATTTGATCGAAAATAAACCTTTATTTGTAATAATTGAATAATGGTTTTCAAAATAATACAAAATTATATTATATATTAAAATTTATTTAAAAGAAAACGAATTTAGTCAAATTTTAAAAAATGTTCAAAATGACTTCCACCGACTCTAACGCATTCCCGTTCACGACGAATTGATAACTGCTGCACTCGCCATAATATTCCGGATGCATTTCTTATTTGTTTACAGTGATAAATAATTTTTTTCAAGTAATTGTTCTCTCTTTAATACACAATGTAATTTTGTATTATTATTTTGAAAATCATTATTATTCAATTATTACGAATAAAGGTTTACTTTCTATTGATCAAATGTATTTTTCTTGAAAACAGTTTTAACGAAATGAAACAAGAATACCTTTTTCTTAAGCCTTGTGGCCACGATACTAGAGCTTGGTCCGAGTTCTCGATCCGAGAAACGAATAGCCAATAAGATTACCGCTTTTTTATAAAAATTGCAATTTGATTGGTTAAATATTTCTCGGACCGAGTTCTAGTATCGTGGCCACAAGGCTTTAGAGAAAGATGTGAAGACTCTAAAAATATAATTTAAAAATAAAAAAGCCGGGGTTAAAGTTTTGTAAGTTAAAAGACTTACAGGTGATCCGATTCTGGCTCTCCGAGATGATATCAAAAAATCTATCACATTATTTGAAAGATCTTCACTTAATAATAAAAAAAGTTCTTACACACTTTAAGATCTATGAAATAATATAAAAGTTATGTAAGAAAAATAATTCTCAAATTTACACTTTAGAGACAAATATCTCGGTAGAAATGCATTATAGAAAAAAATTTTATAGGAACTTATGGGGTTATTTTTACCTGCTCTACATGCCCACGAGAGATTTATTAGGACACCCTCTATCTATCTATACAATATATGTATTCTTAAAAATGGCAATATAAATAAGTTATACATAGATTATATATAATAGATTGTATTTTTTTTCGTTATACAGAATGTTTTAGAAGTAGGTGGCCAAATTCTAAGCGATTCTACTCACTGTAAGAATAAAAGTCATATAAATGTTAGTTCGGAAACGCTTCCTTTGTAACTTATAAATACTTTTTATTTATTACACAAAACATGTTTCTCACGACATCTTATGGATTGTCCTATTTACTTTAGTAAATGTTTGGATTAACTTACATCTCACAGATCATTTTCATTTTTATTTCATATGATAGAGAGTACATTTCTAAATAATACATACTTTGCATTTTGTGGCATTTTCTTCTTTTGTTCTCCAGATATGTGATTTTAAAATATCTTAATTTTCGTACGTCTTGTTGTTATTCTATTTGTGTTTTTATATTTCTTCCACCTTTTTATTATAAAGTGAAAGCGTAGGCGGAAAAGGATTGCCTTTCTCCATACACCCTCTCTTCGAAAAGAAACTAATTTAAATCAAACTATTTCTAATTAAATCTTATTTTAAATTAAAATCAGAAATTACATCCTTGTACGATGTAAAGAAAATTATGTTATTTTTGTTGCTCTAATAGCGGTGCGTTTTACATTAATTCATACTAGGTTTTATAATTCCACTTTTATGTTGTACTTGATGATTTACTTCTGCCTTATATATTTTTCTAGTAAATGATATCGTATGTAGATCAGTGAACTGTCGGTTTACCTTATGTACAACTATACCAATGCATGTGAGAAAGAGACTTTTTCTGAATGTAATATATTAAAGTCTTTACAAATTTTAATCGATGCTTTTTTTCTTCAACTTTTAAAAATGTACAAATTTTAAGTCTTCTTGATGATATTTTCTCTTTTTTTCTTTATTTACATGATATTTACATTTATGGTGCTGTTGCACATTATCTCTTTTACTGTTACAAAAAGTATCAACCGTTTTATGTTACGTGTCGTAACATATACCTTAGGTTTTTACAATTTCCTCAATAAACTTGAATTGCGCTCCATCTCAAATCCTACCTAAACCCCATAAACTTTTTGTCTAATCCTTTTTTCCTACTTCCGCGACTAAAACCCATTACGTCATACGGTTATAACTCTTTATTGCTGCTCCTCTTTTTTTTGTGCTTTGAAACTCTTCAATTTTGCTCCTCCTTCCGAAAACCGATTCCTCCAATACTAAAACTCACTGGTTAATCCTCCTACGAATATTTTACTGTGCTCAGTTCTTTGAAAGAAGAGCTCTTAAATTATTACATTTGTTAGACAAAGATAATCTTTAGATTCGACTAAACAGCTTTTGAAATGAATATTCCTAGTGTAATTTTTTCTGCCTGCATGAGTTCTATTATATTTTGATTTGTTGTAACTTGTATTATTGTCTCGCTGTAAAATTTTAATGTTATCCTTCAGTAAAGATAGTTTCAGAGTTTTTCTACTTGTAATTATTTTGTCTTATAATCATATTGTCTAATTGCAAGATTCCATTGTTTTCAATGGAGGAATCACGTATATAGCACGTGTTTATCACGTATATAGCATACTTAATTTTATAATTATACTATATAGTTGCATGTCTTTTTCTAATCATATATACTGTCTTGTTATTCTCTAATGCAGATCACAATTACTGTAGAACTTAACTTCTACTTGGCTTCTTTCTCCTTATTCTATGTAGAATTAAGGATCTTTTTTCGTTGTCTGCTTAAATTTTTATTACTCATTTTGTTTTATTTTCGAATCAATTCTCTTCCTAATTTGTCGCTTAGCAACCATAACATTTATTGCAAATATATTTTGACTTCTTGCAATATTTGCAATATTTATCTATTTTATTTATGTAAGACTGTCTCTCCGACTTTGATAACGAAAATCAGTTCGCATATCAATACGTTCAATAATATTACAACCGTGATATTCAAGGTTTCAATATTTTTGACATTAGTATCTTATTATAACGTGTGAATGTCCGTGGAGTTAGAACGACGCTCTTAATTTTTAAAAAATAATAATGACTGTATATAATTTTTTTTTAATTGTGAGGTACATATTTCTCTAGTTGGTCTCTTAATCCTTTCTTTCATGCTAATTTCAGTTGTAGCTTCTTGTAATATTGTATAATATTACGATCGAATTAAGGATGTTTAGCATCTACAATCGGAGCAAAAAGTAGTTGAAATTGACTAATATATACTTTTCTCATATATCTTAATATATGATTATTATAAAAATTGCATAAAATCTTATTATTTATTCATAGCTAGAGTGTAGAAATGTATTTTCGAACTTCTGTTGTTTTTTTTCGGAAATTTTTCGTGTTTCTTAAATTATAATGAGAAACTTTTATCATTGACGTACCTCGATTTCAACATTACAGCACAAAATTTGAATTATAAAAATAAAAGAATTTACTCGTACAGAGTAATTTAAAATGTCAGAATAAAAATTATAATAGTGAATAATGACAAAATATAGAAGATTTTTAACTATTTCTTTGATAAATTTAATAATTTGTCATTTCTCCGAGAAGAAAGAAGTGTGGCAACATGGTAATTTTTCATAAGTTGGTCAAATTGCAAATTGATATACTTATGAGGCCTAGTCGCTTCTCGCTTACACGTTTGTATATAGAGGCTTCTTCAGATGAAAAGATAGGTTATTTATAATATCAAAAGAAGGCTCAGCTGAATGTTATATTGTCACGTTTTCAATAAATAATATGTCATCTCGGGTAATAGGACGAAATTGAGAAAATTATATTCAATATCTTTTAAACTAGTCAGTACTTGACCAAAATTATGTGATCAAATATTTCCTCTATATTTAAACTATACTTTTACAAATTTTGAATAAATTCCTATTATTATTTCTATCTATTTTAGCTCTTAAATCAACACGATCACAGATTTTTTATAAGATAGAAAATCTGTAATCGTATCAATTTAAGGGCTAAAAAGGACAGAAATAATTATATTTATACTTATTTATATAAATAATTATATTTATAATTCTATTAATACTTTTACTTATAATTAGGTCCATAAAATAATTATATTTATATATATAATATAATTATATTTATATTTATAATAATATCGACGGGTAAATTCATTGCAAATTAAAATTCTTATAACTTTTGATTGCTTCAGTGAATCAACTCCAGGTTTTTTATAAGTTTCTGAGCATGTATCAGATCAATCTGTGCAAATTTTATTAAATTCCTATATTTTTAAATATAGGTACTAAACATCCTTAACGACTGTATCTTGTCATGTAAGCCTATCTGGAAGTTTTGTAAGGTTTATTGCTGTATCATTTCGAGTATAATTTGTTTCTTGCTTGTCATGGTTTCGTTCTATAATTAATTCGTATAACTTTATAACTAAATTGTTAATTCTTAATCCACAAATATTCGCGCAAGTTTCGTCAGCTTTTATGATTTTATCCTGAAATGATGTAAATCTTTGATTTTTACATTGTACGCAACGTTTTTCATGTTTCCTGTAGAAAACTGGGCCTAAACCATCGTTACTAATTGCGTTGTAATCTGTATTCAACGACAAAGTTTTCTTTTGGGATACTGTGAAAATCAAGATTATTAGAGATTTATTTTGTTTATATCTGAGGGATAAAATCATAGAAACAATTGCGGAAATTATGCCGAATGTTTTGGATCAAGTAGTAGATATTCTGACAAAAATTGAATTACAACATATGTGTCATGTTGCTAATAGGGTTATCGAAATTTATTGAACAAGAAAAAAAACTTTTAAGTTACTAATTATTATTTTAAAAAATTCATAGCTTGTATTATTGATAAAAATCGATTGAAACCTCACTATTCATTCTCGGATACTCTGATTTATTTTATTATTTGTTATTTAATTTAATCTAAACGTTAGTGCTATATCTAGATACCCTGATGTGACAAAAGAGCTTACCACAACTGAAATGAAAAATTAAATATTCTACTTTACATTTAATACATAGATACACACTGTGAGTGTGCTATCTCAATTACATATAGGCTTTGATAAGTTAATAAATAACAAAAATAACATTTTTTATCAATTTAACATCTTTTTTTTTAAGATTATTGAAAGAGCTTCGAATTAATAAATATAAATAAGTAAGTAAGAAAGAAGCAATAGGAGCGAGGAGATATGAATCAAAATTATAAGTTTTTTATATAGATGATGTGTCGCAGGTATATTGACATTAAGTACATTAGTAACATTCTATAGAATGACGGAAATTATAATAAAAATTTGAACGTTTCGATTCATGTTTTGAATCCTCTTCAGCATAATATATAAATTAAATAAATGAATTATAAATAGATAAAAACGATCTTTTTTTTTAATATAAATTGCAGTTTTTCTCAGAAACTTTCTACATCATTTAAACAAAATGAAATGTTTAATCTTTAATTTGAACTGTGGTAAACTTTTCTGTCACATTAGGTTATCTATAAATATACTTACTTAAACATTATGAAAATCTTGATTTTTTTGTACCTTTAATCTTAATTTTCTCAAAATCTTAATGAGCTATTTGATATTTTTATAGACAGATTTGGATTCAGCACACTCAAATTTACTAAAAAATATATATTACGATCCCTGAATAAAAATGTTTTTTTTTTGTTGGACAATGTAATTCTATTTAAATGTCATATAGTCAAGTTCCTTATTCGCCATATCACTATTCGCGTTTCTGGTATTAGCGGAATAAAAATTTGTAATTATTCTTTTTATTCGTAAAAAAATGAATTTGGAACGAAAATTGATCCTTCAATGAATAAGAGAAGTCTGATTTTTAAAAGAAAGATAGAAGAAGCAATGGCTGAATATAAGTTTGAATTCAGAAGCCTGTAAAGTTCCATAAAAATTACCAAATTTTTTAAAATCAATTTCTGATCTATCATCCAATCCTCTTTTTTTTTTTTTTTTTTTTTTCCTTTTAGTAAAAAAGGCATGTTATATCGATAGTCGTAAATTTCGAAGTGATTGTTGTCTCTTTTCCGCGATGCTGATTGGTTGTTGGTTATCAAGTTTGTATGTTGCTTTATTTGTGTGTCTGCAGCTGTTAAACGTCAAACTATCAATTTTGACAGCTTGCAAAGCTTGTATTGCTGCAAGAGGGCAGCATTTTGAACAATATCTGCATTAAATAGATGATAACATAAATAAAATGTAAATAAATAAGTAAAAAAACGAAAACTTATTTTGTTTATTTTCTTTTTGCGATTTTCTCCAAAATGGAGCAAAAACGATCAAATCTCTAAAAGACTTTTTATCTTAGTTTCCCGGTCCCTTACACACTCCCGAAGTTTTGCCATTTAAATTAGGGACATCCTGTATAAGAAATAGCGCGCGCCTGTGATGTCTAGTAATATTGAAATAATTTGTTGCAATTTTAATAAGTATGAATCTCAGAAAATATTATGCAATCATAATGAGTATTAGTTATATGTTTAGTTATTAATTTTAAATAGACTTATCAATAGATTATTTTTTAAAATTAAACATTTTGTTTTTAACAGTTACAATGTATTAAAATATTGATTAAACGCAATAATGCATACATACACACATAATATCTATATATGGAATACACAATTACATAAAAAATGAAAATTAAATCAATTGTGCAGTAAAAATAAATATCATCTGATTTGTGAAAATCACATAACAGAAAGATACGCGCGTGAATATAAATAATTACAAATTTGATGGTAAATATAATGGCTATATATAAACTTTGAAGACTCATACAGAGAAATCTTAATCAAAAAGGACTTGATTGTACCATTTTGCAAATGACTCAATATTAGCTGCAAGAATACAAAATAAAAAATGAAATGTCCTAGTTAAAAAGATAACTTTAATATAATCTGGCATAATCACTCAAGATCAAAATAAATATTACATCTTATTTCTACTTTCTAACTAAACTAAACAGCTTTTGTCTATAAAATATTTTTTTTTAATTTTATATATTTTTTTAGATATTTTGAGGTTTCAATTTAAATAAAATACTCTGTATATTAAAATATAATACATACGTGCATATGTGTGTATGTAAAATATTAAATATTATTTTATTTACAGGCTTGCTAACGTTTATCAATTGTTACGGCGTAAAAGAGACTTCTAAGATGCAGAATACATTTATGTTTGCTAAAATCGGTGCATTAACGATTATTATTATAGCGGGATTAGTCTGGCTTTGTATGGGTAAGTTTTTTAAATAAATTGTTAGCATATTTTAGCTCATCTTCTGTTAATCAAAATTCATTATTAATTAGGACACACTGAAAATTTTGAAAATATTTTTGAAAATACGAATACTGATCCTGGTAAAATTGCTGTGGCCTTTTATTCTGGAATATTTTCTTACTCAGGATGGAATTATTTGAATTTTATGACAGAAGAATTGAGAGATCCTTATGTGTAAGCTATTCGTTTTATAAAGAAATAGATAGTTATCTCCAATTACTAAAAAGGAAAATAAACGTGAAATATATAATTGTAAAACAAAAAATGCTTTGAATATGGAAATATATTTATTCCTTATTGGGTTAACAATTGAATAATTTCTTATTGTTAGGAATCTACCACGCGCGATATATATATCACTGCCATTGGTGACCTTGATATATGTTATGGCAAATGTTGCTTATTTAATGGTTATAACACCAACTGCTATGATTGCTTCTAATGCTATCGCAGTGGTAAGCAGTATTTTTATGATAATACTTCAGTTAGAGTTGTTTTATCAAATATTTTGCCTAAAATTCATTATTTATACTAGACTTTCGGCAATCAACTTCTTGGATACATGGCATGGACGATACCTGTAATGGTGGCTATATCTGCCTTCGGAGGACTAAGTGTTCATATTATGACATCGTCTAGGATGTGTTTTGTCGGCGCCAGGAACGGTCACTTCCCCTCAATGCTGAGTCATATCAACATGTCCAGACTCACACCCACACCTGCCTTAATATTTCTGGTGTGTATAACGCTTACATTTTCTAATTAAACATGTTGAAGTTTAAAAATTCTTGCTTTATAGATATGACTTATAGCAGCCATATCTGATTATGACACTAAAAACGAAGAGTAAAATATTTTTCATATTAATTTCTATAATCGAATAAATCAGGTTTTTTCATATTATGCGTTAATCCTTTTTACATTTGCAGTGTATTTTATCCCTTGTAATGTTATGTACGAGTGATATATTTGTACTGATTCCATATTGCAGTATAGTGGAATCATTTTTCATTATGATTTCTGTGGCTGGAGTTTTATGGCTGCGTTACAAAAGACCTAATATGGAACGACCAATCAAAGTAATTACATACATTTATACATATATTACTTTAATGATCTAATATATAAGTTTATATCTATATGCTCCATGACAAATTTTTTTTTTAGGTACCGTTATGGATACCTATAGTATTTGTTTTAATATGCGCTTTTCTCGTTATCGTACCGTGTTACGAAAGGCCGTATGAGCTCGGCATGGGCATTATGATCACCATATCTGGTATACCGGCATATTTCTTCGGTGTCGCTTGGAAAAATAAACCAACGTGGTTTCAAAAAATTAACAGTACGTAATTTTCACAAATATGACTAAAAGTTTATGTAATATTTATTATAATATTATATTTTTCTTTTCTCTCTTTTCTCTGTCCTCTGTCTCTTTCGTTCTCTCTCTTTCACCCAGTTCTTTTTTATTTTCTATCCCTTTACTCTTTCTTCTCTCTCCTTTTTTCCTTTTCTTTTTCTCCTCTTTTTTCTCTGTTTTATTTTTATTATTTTCTTTCTTTCTCATTTTTTTTATCTTTCTCTTATTTATTGTTGAAAAGCTCTTTTTTAAGCTTCTTGTTTAATCTCCATTCTCATTCTAATTGTATGAATAAAAATGTTTTAATGAGTGGCATCTAATTAATTACGTTGAGAATTAATTCAATTTAATTAATTTTCTGATTAATTATTTCAATGGAAAAACTTTAACCATTAATTGCTGTGAATGGTCAATCACAACGTGGTCGAATAAGATCGTTGTATTTTAATCACATATACATTTTTATACTGTGCATTTGTAGTAAGCATTTCTATCTTATGTTTGTATTTTATGTGTGCACGTAACAAATAAATAGTGATAGTTGAAGAAATATATGAGAGAAAGATTTTAGTGTATTTTAATTAAATTCTGATTAATTGTTGATTAACTTGCAAAATGATCAAAATTTCTAATAATATATAATTATTGTATATGTAATAAAAATATAATAGAAATTCTTAAATTTTGTTGTGATTACTTTACAAATTAATCAACAATTAAGTTGATAGCAGTTTAATCAAAGTGACATTTAGAAATTTACTGTTGAACTAATTAAAAATAATGTTGAACTAATTAAATTTAATGTTGAGCTAATTAAAAATAGGAATAGTTAGAGAAACGTAATTTTATTGTACACCGTTTATGCCTCTATACAGGGTGTCCGGTAATTCATAAAAAATCTTGTGAGCCGGTAGAGCGCACTAAATTGAACAGAAAAGTCCTGTATCATTTTGCGATTTTCTCAATATTTAAGGAAATATTAATTGTAAAAGATCAGCCAATGAAGAACTGCGAGAAGCTTCCCACTGACACTTGATACTAGGCCCGCGACAAAGCAGTGGGTGGAGCGCTTTGAGAGCGTGCATTATGTGTGTAATTCTTTCGGTTGTCATAGCGAAGCGTGCTCGCAAAGCGCTTCACCCACTGCTTCGTCGCGAACCTAGTATCAAATCTGATCTTTTACAATTAATATTTCCTTAAATATTGAGAAAATCGCAAAATGATACAGGACTTTTCTGTTCAGTTTAGTGCGCTCTACCGGCTCACGAGATTTTTTACGAATTACCGGACACTCTGTATATGATCATATATTTCAAACTCATTATATGAAAAAGACGTTGGAATAGTTTTTGAATTTATCTTTATTTTCTTATCAATAAATAATTATTGTGGTTAAACGCGGAACACGTTTTGACACTTACATGTGTCTCTTTAGCTATCTTAAAAATGTTAAATATTAAAAATATTAAAACTAAACATCTAATTATATTTTTTTTAACTTAAACAATAACACTAGCCTAACTGATTATTATAATATACATACTGAACTTTATGGTTTGATGTAGAATGAAGACATCTTGATTTTGTACATCTAGTCTCTCTGCAATGTTTATTTTTATGTATTATATAATACATGCCAATATATTGTTATATAGGTCATATTTTTCATGGACAATAATTGAAAATAGTATTCAAGTTCTTGATCTGAAAATGCATGTTGTTAATTAATAGTGTCTCTTTCTTACTTATTTTAATTGTTTGTTAAATTCGAAATAAAATCAGGAGAACTAAACACACTGGCAACATGCTTTAGGTTTATAATTGATCCAATGTTAAACCTACAATCCATATTTACTGACAAGAATAAATCAATTCAAAAACTTATTCCAACGTCTTTTTAGTGCTCGTATAGGCTATTATCGTTCATATCATAGTTTTTAATATAATGACCTAATTAAATTATATTTATTATTATATTAAATTTATATATATACATATATATGTGTACTTTTTACATTTTAGTTAAAGCTACACATACTATACAGAAGGTGTTTTTATCCGCGAGGGAAGAATGTGAAATGGATTAAATAAACGGTAAGATTCTAGAACCAAATTCGGCCGAATAAATAAAACTAAAGATCTGCTAAAATGCTCTTATTGAGATGATCTGAAGATTCAAGAATTCTACGTGAATTTCAAAATTGAAAATAATATAAAAAATTTAAAAGAATGCAAAAAATACACTTTTAAAACTTAAAAGAAACGAGCCATCAGAAAATCTGGAGTTTATATTTAAGACTTAATTACGAGACTGAAAATAAGAATGTAAAAAGAGTTAATTAATCATGATGAAGAATGTACAAAGAATTAATTAATTATGATTTGTATTATGAGTAAGTAATCCAAGAATTGCATTTTGTTCTTAATATTGCCAAAGGAGTGTCTTTTGTGTGTTGTATTATTAATATTATTCTTTTTATTACATCAATTAATACATATTTCAATAAATAATATTTTTTTAATACAAATAGAGAGTAATTATTTTTCCTTTTTTTTATGTTGAATATGATTTCATGAGCTTCTAAATATTGCATCATATCACATATTTTAAGAAAATACAATTATTGTAAAAATATGCTATATTAATATATATATATATATATATATATATATATATATATATATATGTCGTAGGCAAATGGTTATTTTAGGAAAATAGCTTTTGACTAGGCAAATGCTATCTGGCGTATATGTACTATAAAGTACATCTTGGAAAAGAACGCTTAGATTACCATCTAAGCATAGGGAGATAGAGTGCATAGGGGGACGGAGCTTCGCCCCGTCCCCATAAAAAATGTAACAAAACTTGAGAGTGCAGAAACTACCAAGGCTGACAGTACAGCCAGATAACCATTTGCCTAGTCAAAAGCTATTTTCCTAAAATAACCATTTGCCTACGACATATATAGGGTGTCCCATTTTAATTCCTCCAGTGAAATATTTCGAAAGATATGGAAAGTTCGAAAAAATATTTCAGACAAAAGTTGTATAGTTTCTAGGAGAACATAAGATGGTGCCATTAGTTTGACCTTGAAGAGTCATACGAAGGTCACGTGAAGAATATTTTAAATTTCTTAAATGAAACACCCTATATATTTTTGCATATTTTTGTAGCTTATCTTGAGAGCTTTCCAAAACACTATGATAAAATGTTTTTTCATTAAACACTTTTCGAGTTATAAGGCTCCAAGTTGCAATATTTTGACATAATATACAAGATATCTCGTAAAATATCCATTTTTCGATTATCTTACCCTAATACTTTTATGCACAGAATAACGAGACAAATCAATTGACGTAATTAAAACACATAATTATGTTAAAGTAAAAATGTGTAACTGCTAGTTGCAAATTTAGATTTTTTCTTAAAGATAACTATGTGTCTTCTTTTCACCAATTAATTTGTCTCATTCTGTGCATAAAAGTATTAGGGTAAGATAATCGAGAAATGAATATTTTACGAGATATCTTGTATTTTATGTCAAAATATGCTTTGAAGCCTTATAACTCGAAAAGTGTTTAATGAAAAATACTTTGTCATAAGTGTTTTGGAAAGCTCTCGAAGTCAGCTACAAGAATATGTAACAAAAAATAGGGGGTGTCATTTAAAAAAATTGAGGTGACCTTTACGTGACCTTCAAATAACTCTTCAAGGTCAGACCAATGGTACCGTCTTATGGCCCTCTTGAAACCGTACAACTTTTGCTTGAAACATTTTTCTCTCCCAGGCTTGGTTTTCGAGATATTCGACTGGAGGAATTAAAATGGGACACCCTGTATATATACATAATATATATATATATATATATATATATATATACACTTTATTATGTATTTTAATATAGCTATAGTACGTGATATATTATAAAAAGTTTTGTTACAAAAGTTTTTTAGGATTTTCTAACTTTCATAAAGGATAATTAATATAGTCGGACATTTTCGGTCCGGAATTTTTCCCTTAAACCTCTGATCCTACGACAAAAATTTGAGAGTGGGGATATAATTCCCCTTTCGCGGTCGTAGTATGAGAAGATTTTTTGTCGTAAGATAAGAGGTTTTTCGTAGCATAAAAGGGTTGTAGGATAAGAGGTCGGACTGTAGAATATTTATAGTTATAAATATTTATATAATATATTATCGGAAAATGATAAATTATAGAGAAAGAGAGAGAGGGAGATTGAGAATTAATCAAATAATTTTCAATTTTAGTTATTCAAACTTAGACTCTTTAAAAATTGTCAAAAATAAATTGAACATCAAAATTGACAAATGTAACAGAATGGGATATTTAAAATGTTACAAGCGATTATTTCTAAAAGTATGCATTATAAAAAAATATTTTAGATAAAAGTTGTTTGGTTCTGAAGGAAAAGATTTTTTAAATAGAAATACTTTAATTTGTATATACAATAAATAGATCAAAAAGTTTCACTAATAAAACAAAAAATAATATAAAAGACTTTAAAGTGAATATACATGCATTTATCTAATATATACGTTTTGTTGGAATTGTGTGTTGGAACGTTTTGTCATCATTAAGACAAAGTGTGTTTAATCTGTAAATTGATTTTGACGCATTTGTTTATTAAAGAGTATTCAATCGAGAACTGAAACATTTAATTTTAAGAACAATTTTATTGAAATTATCTTTTCGAGAACTGTATCCGAAATAAATATATGCACATCTGCATTCAACTCCTTAAGTCTTTTATATTATTATTTTTTTATACAATTATCTCCTAATATTCAGTATAAAAAATTATAAAGGTAAGATCGCCAAAAATTGAATAATTTACAAAATATTTTTTACATTAACTAGGCATAATATGTTAAATCTTTATATATATATATATTTTTTTTTTTTTTTAATATTTTACATATATTTTACATATATACTATACTAAATATATATTTTTTTAGCACCCGGTAAAAAATTTCTCATATATAATTATATATAACAATATAAAAGTATATAGAATTGTATAAAATTCTATATAAGTTATGTATAATTATGTATAGTATGCATACTTTTGTATTATCGTTGATTGACATTTAGCCAACATTAACATAAAATTATATATAATTATACAATAAGTCATATATTATTATATATAATTATACATAACTTATATAAAACTTTATATATTTCTATATAATTTTATATGGTCATATATCATATATGATTATACATAACAAATTTTTTACCGGGATCTAGTAAAATTAATAGAAAATCTTAAATTATTTTATTATCAAGAAGCAAATTCAGCATCTAATTGTGAGACACTAGTTTTTTGATTTAAAAAATAATTTATAAAAAGCCAGTTTTACAATGGGTGCGTTCGGGGAGACACTGCCTAGCGCTATTTAACGCTATCACTGTTCGGGGAGTTAGTAGCACTACCAAACTACCGTGACGTCACTGATGATAGTGTTTTACGTAGCTCCGTAAAGTTAGCCGAACCACTTTGATTTTTTTATAATTAAAATTAACTAATTGTTTGGTCATCGTTTGTTCATGATTGGTCATTCAATTAAAACGTTCGGTCATTTATCGTTTTTTTTAATTAAATAATTAAAATTTCGAACTAAAGTTAGCCGAACATTTTTATTTTTCGTCCAATCGAGTTAAACAAGAGCTTAT
This sequence comes from Anoplolepis gracilipes, assembly GCF_047496725.1. Classification (NCBI taxonomy): domain Eukaryota; kingdom Metazoa; phylum Arthropoda; class Insecta; order Hymenoptera; family Formicidae; genus Anoplolepis; species Anoplolepis gracilipes. The sequence goes on from NW_027328668.1 coordinate 83,717, forward strand.
TCGATGCAGAATCGTTAGGTCATCACGAATAAATTCTTTCATAGTTTATCCGAAAAATGAAAAAAATCATGTGCGGTAAAATGACGACGGGCGACGTATAGTGACATGGACGTGCGCTGCGGTCACGCGCGCATGCGTTTTAGTAACTTACACAAAATTTTAAATAAATCCTTTTTAATTTTAATAAATTCTTTTTATGATGCTATGCAAATTGCAAACCCATGTGGAATCGTATATGCATTGCAAAGTACATGCTTAGATGGGAATGCATAGGGGGACGGGGCGAGCCCCATCATAAAAAAATATAACAAAACTTGAGAGCGTAGAAACTGCCAAGGCTGACAGTACTGTGTGGAAGTTTCAATGCTATTTTCCTAAGCAAATGCTATTTGACTGAAGCGCTGTTAGGCAAATGGCTCAATGAATCGTGCATCAATGCATTCAGTATTTATTTTGTAAGATTATGAATAAAAAATTATAAATATAGTGTAAGAGTTTGGACATAGGTTGAAATAAAATTTTACATGAATACATCAGTGTGTCTCACTCTACACTAGTGGATATTGTGTCTTGCTGGAAAGCTCCCAATATGACTACCTCAATCAGGTAGAGAAACCACCAATCAGAAATCGCGACGCTATAGCTATAGTCACTTATTTAGGGCTCGTGTTGCATGACTCTGCTCCTGCTCACACTTTTGTCGCCATTTGTACACAGGCGTTAATTTAGCATTCGATTGATAGAAACAAGCAGTACACGCGTTGCGCTTTGATATAATATGGTTGTGGTTAGTACCGGTCACAATTTGTGTCTGAATATCATAAAATGAGGTCATCGCGATGCGTCGACTCACGAAACATAAAATCGACAGGCAATAGATCGTTATCAGAGTATATCGCGGTGAGTATAAGTCACTTGCACATAATTTAATATTTCTGATAAGTATGCAGCAATACGTCAGTTTGTCGTCTGTCAATGTCACAAACACTTTGTTCTTCAATTCAATAGTGTTGCTAATAAACAGTCAATCTAATGATTTCTTAGGATGGCGGAACGCTTAAGTATTGCGATAAGTTTGCGATTCTCGACGATTTTATCTCAAATTTTTTTTGTACATAGAATAAATAGTTATAGTAATTAATAATCGTATAATAATTATTAATCTCGTTATTTGAAAAATATTCCACTTGTGTTTTCGTATTTACTTTTATAGATTTTAATCTAGTTTTCAAGGTTGACACGCGAGCGTTAATATAGTTACTTACAATAATTCTTTGCTTTTTAATTGCCTTGGCCTGTATTTAAAGGAAATATATTTAAAGTAAGACTTTCTCTACAAGTTACAGTTGTGTCTTACAAATGACAGTTTTGTCCATTATTGCATTATAAACATTTCATATATAATAACTTTATATTTTCTCTCTCTCTCTCTATAATAACTTCCTATATAACTTTATATAACTTTATATAACTTTATATAATTTTCTATATAACTTTATAAAATATATTTTAAATACTTTTTTTATATTTCATATATAATAAAATATTTTTTTATTAATGTTAATTTAAGATATAATAATGTAAAAATAGAAGTTAATCTTTAATATAATTTTAACTTACTAACAATAAGTAATAGACAGTATATGTATGTCTCCAGTCTGTATATGTGTTGCATAATTGAATTCAAAATTAGAAAGTGTGAAAGGAAGAGCAATTACTTTTCACAAAAGATACATTTAAATTATAGAAAAATTAAAATAAAACTATATGGAAAAAAATTTTTGATATAAGTAGTTACAAATTTATAGTAGTATAACAATAAGAAATTTTTTTTTTCACAATTGGAATTTTTTATTTGAAAAATATACTATTATAACATTTTTATAATGCTTTCTTATTGATATTAAGTTGATAAATGATTAATTTAATAAGTTACACTAATTTTTTTTTTTAAGAAAAAATGAAAAATTTTTGCAAAGTATATTATGACTGTTATGTTACATACATTCATTATTGCTATTTTTCTGACAGTGAATATATAATATTTTTAAAGATATTCGAGTGAAAATTTTGTAAGATTTTATATATTTATAAATGCACTAAAAAATTTGCATGCATTTCGTAAAATGTCTAACAGTTTCTGAAGAATTAAATTTTATTAAATTATACAACAAATATTTTTTAATAATTAATTAATACCTAATTTTAATAAAAATGGATTTTTCGAAGGTAGGTTTCTCTTCCAATTTTAGAATTCAATCGGGTTAATTTTCTATATTGATTTTTATATTCATATTGTAAATACAAAAAACATCAAGTGTTATATTGAAATGTTATTATATTAATTGTTAAGTATATGTCGTAGGCAAATGGTTATTTTAAAAAAATAGCTTTTGACTAGGCAAATGGTTATCTGGCTGTACTGTCAGCCTTGGTAGTTTCTGCGCTCTCAAGTTTTGTTATATTTTTTTATGGGGACGGGGCGAAGCCCCGTCTCCCTATGCACTCTAGCCCCCTATGCTTAGATGGGAATCTAAGCGTTCTTTTCCAAAATGTACTTTTTAGTGCGTACACGCCAGATAGCATTTGCCTAGTCAAAAGCTATTTTCCTAAAATAACCATTTGCCTACGACATATGTATTCATGCACCGGCAGGAATGGTGTCCGTCGGCAACTTCAGGATCACATGCATACACATGAAGTTAGTACATATGTATACGTATGATTTCTGTTGTATGTGTGTAACACTGAAGTTGTCGATGGACACCATTCCTGCCAGTAGCCGTACATGCAATCATTTATTTTATCCAAAACCTAAATGAAAGGATTTGCATTATTTCCCTTCGTTTTAACCTTTTTAATAACTTTACACGAAAAAAAGCATTCTTTTATGATAAATACGAGAGAGAAAGAGAGTGACAGAGTAATATATACATATATGTATATACATATATATATATATATATGAAACATTTTTGTCTAAAACTTATAGATTCTGAGATTTTTCAGTAAAAAGATTAAAATGGCCTACCCTGTGTATATATATATATATATATATATATATATATATATATATATATTGTTTAACACTGCATTGAGTTTGTACTGCACTACACTGAACTGAACTAATGCAAGTGAAGACAAGCTGTTTTCTGAGCGGCTGGTTATACAATATTTGTCTTTCGATATTTAAAAGAAAAGTGAGCAAGAATCAAGAATGTTTTAGTGTACTAATCAACATAATGCATCATATTATATTACACAAATTATTAGACTCTTCTGATGAAGAAAATATAAATGTAATGCTACTATTTAAACCAATTTATATGACAATGATGATGGTAATATAAGTATTTTATGTGTAATTAATTTTATTATTTATCATTATATTATTGAATAAAATATTAAATTAAAATTTCGTAGAAATATAATTTAACCTAATCTAGTAACTAACTTTTTTTAGATAGTTACGATTATTGCATTAATTTTTATTACAATTATAGAACATGTCAAAATAAAATTATATAGAACATTGATAATAAATAATTATATTTTATTTCCGTTTAATATATGTATACATTATGCCAAAAGATTTTTAAGATTGATGAGAATGATTTATTAATCAAATTGTACATCGAGAAATATAATTTCAGAAACTATAATATTTATTTTTTACTTATATTGTCATTAACACAAAGGTACATGTATATATTTATTATTTAAAGATATACATGAAAATCTATAAACATTGTATTCTTACAAAATAAGTAATGAATTGAACAAATTATATATTCAAATAACATTTATTTAGTCAAACAACATTCTATTTTATATGCTAAATAAAAAATAAAACCATATATTAATTATAAAACTTTTAAAATATAAGTCTTCAACTCTTAATTACTATTTCATTTTTTTTTAAAGTGCTTTTAATAAATTATTTCTTTTTTCTTTTCTTTTGTTAGCACTTATTAATTATTTCTCTATTTTCTGTAAATGTGTGTCATAAGAGTATCTCATTTGTTTGTATTCCGCTAACATTTGTCTTTCTACTTTTTATTTTGATTTTACTTTTCTTTTTGAATACAATTTGTAAGTTCTTTTATTGTATAAGTTGCGTGCTGTCGTGTCATTTGTTTCTTTTTCTTTGCCACACACACACACACACACACACACACACACACACACACACACACACACACACACACACACACACACACACACACACACACACACACACACACACACACACACACACACACACACACACACACACACACACACACACACACACACACACACACACACACACACACACACACACACACACACACACACACACACACACACACACACACACACACGCACACGCACACGCACACGCACACGCACACGCACAGGAGAGAGAGAGAGAGAGAGAGAGAGAGAGAGAGAGAGAGAGAGAGAGAGAGAGAGAGAGAGAGTTATATAATATTTATTTTTTATTACTTTTATAAAATTAAATTTCCCACCATTAACAACTTATTTAAATCTTGTACTGTTCATCCTTTTCCAAGACTCAGTGCAGCAAATACAGTAAACTGTTGTAGTTGAATTTTACTGCACTGCAATAAAAAACAGATTTAGCTGTGTCGCGTCCATAGACATAAAAGTATAGACGGAGCGTTTGTCTTTATTTGAGGAGTGAGGCACTCACGTAGAAAAAAAACAGATTGAACCGTGTGTGACCGTGTATTCCTCTTTCCATGCACTGTGCGTTTGCGCGAATGAGAGAGAACGCACGGTCACACATTTCAATTTGTCTTTTTCTACGTGAGCACCTACCATCACCCCTCACTCGGTTTTTCCATTAAGTCTATGGTTCCCTCCTAGAGAGGCTCTTGAAGAGCCAAGTAAAAAATTTGTTATGTATAATCATATATGATATATGACCATATAAAATTATATAGAAATATATAAAATTTTGTATAAGTTATGTATAATTATATATAATAATATATGACTTATTATATAATTATATATAATTTTATATTAATGTTGGCTAGATGTCAGTCAACAATAAGACAAAATTATGCATACTATACATAACTATACATAACTTATACAGAATTTTATATATTTCTATATACTTGTATATTATTATATATAATTATATATGAGAAATTTTTTACCGGGAAAGAGTGGCGAAAATGCTGTTACTAAACTCTTTTAGGCTGAGATCGTGATATCACAGGTCACAGATTAGATTGGGTTAGGTTAGGTTAGTAAAAATACTTTTTATTAACTTTGAAACGTTTACTTTTTTAAAATTGTGTTACAATTTAAGATTAAGGTATAATTAATAGATTTAAAAATCAGTAAAAATGGATGAAAAATGACAGTAAATTAAACGTATTCCCGGAAAAATTTTTATAATATAACTCTTTGTTAAAGAGTTATTGCAAAATAGGACTAAACACCTAACCATTTTGCTATCAGTCACAATTAAAATCTTTTTTACAAATAATGCATTTAGTCACACATGAAGTAAAACATCAGTCACGTTATTATAAGTTCCAGTGAAATAGAGACAGTAGAGTGAAATAGTATATATATATTACTTTCTCTTTCGTGAGATTTGGATGAAAAATGGCAGACATGGGGGCTTGTGTCCAGTCTCTTATTATAGTGTCTTTATAGAGACCAGTACATGAAAAAGCCACTTTTGATTGATCGGCGGTATAATTAAATATTGTTAGTCACTAGAAGTCGCCATATTGAATCCGCTATTATGAATTTCTTAAATTTGATTCTGGATTTATATTCAGCAACACAAAAAACATGTATCAAATTTAATACAAATCCGTTGAAAATTGGCAGAGCTATTCATGATACTCATATACATATAAATCATTACCATAAATTGATTAAAATTATTTATTTAAATAATTATTTATTTTAATAAATTTATGTAGAGTTTAAAATTAAGTTTATTTAAATATTACAGTTTACTGAAAAAATAGAAAAAAGTGAAGCTATACACTTCTATATAATATTTTTGCATGGAAAATTCGATTAGATTATCATCTCACATTACTTTTTCATTAGTGCATATGCTATAACGTATGCAAAATATCTCGTGTAATACATGCAGTTTTATGTAATAACTTGATCTGTCCAAAAATAATAATAAGAACTGCAAGAACTTGTATATGTAAGAGCATAAATAATTATTTTATATACGTAAGAGAAAACATACTCACTGATTATTTATTTATAATCAATAAATACTAATTAAATATGTAAAAAGTAATGTGAAATAATTAACTGATTGAATTATCCAGAAATATTATTTAGAAGAAAAATGTAATATAAACTGATTTTGAAATAATAAAATGTTTTTAAACAAGAATTTATTTAGTTTTATTCATAGCGTAAATTACTTTTGATTTAAAAATATTTATTATTTATCCTAAGCATTGAATAATGAAATGGTTATTTTTTATCATATATATTATTTAACGATGTTCAAATTAACGTTCCTAAAATGTCAACTTTACGCTAAAATTTCCAAATATGATGTAATGAATGCTTGTAAGAATTCAAATACCAAAAGAGACATAGAATTTCTTTCGATTTAATTTCAAGCATCGTTTTTCACGCACTAAACATCATTAAAATTGATCACACAAATATCATTGCAAATATCCCGATACATGAACTTTATCACATTTTTAAATTTTAATCTTTACTTGTCAAATCTCTAAACTACTAGCGCAATGTTTTGTCCTTAGCATCAACAGTATAAGATAATTAAGGCCGGTATTCATAGTCCAATCTTATATTTAAGATTGCATAATTTCATTAGTTGAATGAGATTTTAAGACTATTTTAAATATAAGATTGAATTATGAATAACTATCATAAGATTAGTACTTATAATCTATTCTTATATTTCTTTAAAATTATTCAGTTTTTGGTTATCTTAAAATTCCGTTTAATCAAATAGTCGAATGAAATCTTAAAACGATCTTAAAAGAATGGACTATAAATATTGGCCTAATACACTGAACATAAAAGTCCTATATCATTTTGCGATTAGCGCAATAATTATTGAACTATTAATTAAAAATACTCAGGGTATGCTAAGCGCTATATGCGGCGCGCGCTCATACGTTGAGCGTTTTTAATTAATATTATAATAATTATTGCGAAAATCGGAAAATGATACAGGACTTTTAAGCTCAGTTTGACCTGCTCTATCAGCCCTAGAGAGGTAGGGCGATTATTACCGGACATCTTGTACATATGTATAATATTGTTCGCTAAGCGTTTTTGATTAATATTTTAATAATTATTGCGAAAATCGCAAAATGACCTAATACTTTTTTGTTCATAACAGGTAGTGTAAGTAGAACGACCAAACTAGCCAATAATATCTTTATTTAATATTAAAACGACGTTTCGACCATTTGGTTGTGGTCCTTTTCAAGTTTAACTAAAATGAATAACAAATAAATTATAAATTGAACCAAGACGGTAAACGCAGTAAATCAATCAATCAAAAACCAAATAAATTTAGTAGATACATTCGAGTGAACAAAGATGTATATCAATGTGTTGTACAAGTAGCAGTTAATTAAACATATTGATTTGACGAACCAACAAGTGACGGAACACGTCTTGTCAAAACTAATGTTGAAACTAAACTGTCGATTTTTTAAAAAACATTTTAGACGACCTTTATAATCTTGTCATAAATATTATGTAGATTTTCTGTGTCTTTTTGTAAGTTTATTGTGTTGTTGTTAAATTTCTTGATAAAAAACATTTCTGCTATTTCTCTTTTTTATAAATTTCTCGTTATGTAAAATCTCTGGGCTATTCCACTCAAAGTCATGTCCGAATTCCGATCTATGCTTACTAATTACGGATTGACACGAAAGATGCAATTTGATATTTTTATAATGTTCGTTAAGCCTTGTGCGCAAATGTCTTTTTGTTTGGCCTATGTAAAAAGCATCACAATCCCTACAACGAATTTTATATATGACATTAGTTCTATTATCAATATTTAACATATCTTTGCCACGTCTGATTAATGTGTTAAGCTTATTCGTTACTATCGACGCTACACTCAAACCCGTGTCTTTTTTGTTCAGTTTACTGTACTCTATCCGTTCACGAGCGTTGGCTCGTTAGTTATGAGACGCCCTGTATAACAGGGTGTCCATGACCCGTATCACGCTTTTATTTCGGATACAGAGCATTTTAGAGAAAAATGTTTTAGACAAAAGTTGTACGATTTTGAGGAGGCCATAAGATGATACCATTGGTTTGACCTTAAATTTTCATTTGAAGGTCATGTGAAGGTTACGTCAATTTTTTAAAATGGAACACTATATTATTGCATATCCTTGTAGCTTACCTCGAGAGCTTTCCAAAACACTTATGATGAAGTATTTTTTGAGTTATGAGACTCGAAAGTTGCAATATTTTGACTTACAAAATACAAGATATCTCGTAAAATATTCATTTTTCGATTATCTTACCCTAATACTTTTATACACAGAATAATGAGACAAATCAATTGGCGTAATTAAAACACATAATTATGTCAAAATAAAAATGGGTAACTGCTAGTTGCAAATTCAAATTTTTTCTTAAAGATAACTATGTGTTTTTTTTACACCAATTGATTTGTCTCATTATTGTGTGCATAAAACTATTAGGGTAAAATAATCAACAAATGAATATTTTACGAGATATCTTGTATTTTATGTCAAAATATTGCAACTTTGAAGCCTTATAACTCGAAAAGTATTTCACGAAAAAACATTTGATTATAGTGTTTTGGAAAGCTCTCGAGGTCAGCTACAAGAATATGTAACAAAAAATAGAAGGTGCCATTTAAAAAAATCGACGTGACTTTTATGTGACCTTCAAATGACTCTTCAAGGTCAGACCAATAGTACCATCTTATGGCCCCCTCGAAACCAAACAACTTTTACCTGAAACATTTTTCGCGAAAGTGTTTTCGAGATATTCGACTGGATCGATTAAAATTGTCCACCCTATATACGGGTGTCTCTTAATTGGCGCCCATTATTTATATAGCGATATTCCTTGTGGAAACCTGAGTCGAAAAGTCCTCTACCATTTTGCGATTTGCGCAATAATTATTAAACTATTAATTAAAAACGCTCAACGAACGATATTATATATGTATACATATATACAAAGTGTCCGGTAATAATCGCCTCACCTCTCTAGGGCTGATAAAGCAAGTCAAACTGAACATAAAAGTCTTCTACCATTTTGCGATTTGCGCAATAATTATTAAGATATTAATTAAAATCGCTCAGTGCATGAGCGCTCTAAATGGGACACTCTATATATTTTTGCATATTCTTGTAGCTTACCTCGAGAGCTTATATATATATATATATGTATATATATATATACATACACACATGTAGTACGCGTAGGACGATGGTAACGGTGGTAATGTTACTTAAGGGAAAATTTTCGCATTGAGAATTTACATCGTAATATCTCTGTTCATTGAGCTGTAAAACGAAAATAAAGACGGTTTCAATATAATTGAGATTTAAACTATCAAATAAGCCTATTAAGAATTCGATCGGTTCAGCCGTTATTGAGGTCAGTTATTCAAGATACCCTGAACTAACCTCGCGTACAGATCAACGAAGAGAGATGGTAAAAATTAAGCAGGATGTGTTCATCACGTTGTGCTATCAGTAAAAACGCGGTAAAAATGCAGCATGATCTATCATATCATAAGTATTGACAGCAAAAATATAAAGTAAATATAGTTTTCCAACATATGTGCGAAAAAATTCGGGAAATAATTCCTTCTCATAGGATTCATAGCATTTTATGGATAATTCTTTGAAAAAAAATTTGTATACACCAATATCCTAAACGCATAGTTTTCGAGATATCAGGGTTTTAAAAATATTAAATTAAAGTAACTCAATCTTGGTTCTCTCGGTCCTCAAAATTAAATGCTTTTTTTCTCTAAAAAGCCATTTTAAATTTCTTTAAAAAGTCATTTTAAATTCTTAGTTTTTTTTAGATGTAACATTTTAAATGCTTAGCTTTTCTTAGCTATACCTAAACATCCCGATTGAAAATATTGAAGATTTAAGAAATCACATAGTATGTGATCATGTAAAATCATCATGTAAAACAATCCGTAATACATCTGATATTTTTGAACGTATTCGTCAATCAATGAGAAAGAGAATTTTCATGCACCATATCTGTGATCATTTCCAACAACTCCTATAATTTTAATTTTATTTAATTTTTATCACAATAGATTTTTTCAAGTCTTATTTTTTTAACTTTGTACACTCTGTTACTCGAAAACTATCATTTAGGACATTGATGTATATGAACTTTTCTTCAAGAAACTATTCAAAGAATCCTCCTACATTTTTTACACATGTTTAGAAATATTATATATATGTATATTGCATGTATATGTAAACTAATCTTTTTTCTTTATTTAAGAAAAATAATTAATAGTTGTATGATAAAATATGTATCTTAATGTGACTCTGAAGTGTTTCAAGTTTTCATTTTTTACTTCGATATGAAGGTTATTTTAGATTACTGTAAATTTACATAGAAATAATTTTAAATTACACATCCCTTAAATATACTATACAAGAAATAAAGAAATTCTGATTCATTTAGAATCGATTATAATTAATAGAACAATTAAATTAATTTCTTGATTAACTGCATTGATCTTATATCCTTTTTTGAAGAGTTAATTTTTGAGTAGATTTTACGCACGTCCGATTTTGATGAAATTTTATAGACATGTAGTACTTACAAAATGTAGTCGAATGTGCACAAATGCAAACGCATAGTTTCCAAGATATTCGAAATTTTTAAATTATCTAATTAAATAAACAATTTTTAAGATTTTTGTAGAAAAAAAGGTTAAAATTTAAAATATTTTGCTGAAATGTTTTATTAATGTGTTATAAGATTATAAACAACAACGTACTAAAATATTATTATCACAAAAAATAAGAAATTGAAAAAACATATTTTATCCGTCCGCGGTTAAGGTAAAACTATATAAGATTATTTTATAGATCTTGTTCGCATTCGAAGCACAAGACAATATGAGTTGGACCTCGCTTTGCGCGGTAAATTGCAAACCCAGATGGAATCATATAATTATGAATCTCGTTTTGCACTGGGCGATATAGGTTCGACCTTGCTTCGCCTGGAAAGTTACAAACCCACGTAAAATCAGATAATTATAGATTTTGTTTTATTTAGCATACGTTTAGATTAAATTAGGTTAGTGTTTAAGTGTTATCAAGTGCTATTATAGAGTCCGATCTGCTGATTATATTTAAAAACGTAAAAAAATGAGCTTTTTCGATTTTTTGTTTTTTTCCTCGCTAATAATATTTATAATATTTTGACACGTTGGTCTTTTTAGTCTTGTAACATATTAATAAAATGAAACATTTCAAATATTTAAAATATTTTTGAAATGTAATTCATTTTTTTATACGAAAAAATTTTTTTTAATTATTTTTAGCTAGATAATTAAAATTTGAATATCTCAAAAATTATATATTTTCGTACATTTAGACTTGTGTCATTCGACTACATTTAGTAAGTACTAGGTATATGAATTATATTTAGTAAGTACTGCGTACATATAAAATATCATCAAAATCAGTTTACATATGGAAGCCTAGTCAGAGTTTTACCAAAGAATTCACGAGTAAAATGAAAACATAACAAAAACAGAATAAAATTTAAAAATTAAGTAAATTTTAAATCGCTTATAAATGTAAGTGTAAACACATATTTGGATACTTGGATAGCTTAAATAGTTAAAATTTGAATTAACTTCTTATCTTTAAGTTAGTTATTTTTTAACAAAGTTATTTTTAACAAACTTTTTTTATCTTGTCTATCTATTTTTAAACAAGTTATTTTTAGTTGCTTATGTAAATTTCTTTAAAAATATTTTAATAAAAATTATATTGCAGTATATTTTTTAAATTGTTATATATTATAATAATTAGCTAATATATACACATATATATATATATACATATATACGTATATCATAATATATCAACAGATATATAGATACATCATAATGAAAGTGATTACGGTCTTAATATTAAAAATTGCCAGCAAAATGTGCAAATAATGTCTTAAATTAAATCTCATTGCAGGACAACACTTGATTATTTCTTCTCTCAACTTAATGCTAAATAGAAAAATAAAAATAAAAAGTTAATATTGAATGGTAATGAAAATGCATAATTTTATGAGTTTAAACATGGATTCAAATGCTGCCAGAATAATATGCAAAATCTATATGTTATTCAAAGAAGTTAACGAGTAGATAACATGGTATTGTCCTAACAGCACACATGTTCAAAAGATGTTTATAAGAGACCCATAGAATGTTAAAACATGTTTTAATATCCTGTGGATCTTTTATAAACATCTTTTGAACACGTGTGCTGTTATAGTGGTTTGAAAATCTTTGATCAGCAAATATAAGCCTTGAAAATAAGTCATATGGATAATCCCAAAAAGTTATAAGGGTCGACAGGACCGACGAGAAAATTTCAGCATCACTGTCACCAACATTGAGAAATGAATTATCATTCAATGTATTAGTGTATGTCTGTACACGCACAATGTCATTGCATTTCAAGACATTATTGTCTCTCATTATCTCTCCTCAGCAAGCGGTGCTACCAACACCGATTCGTTAACTGTATTTTCGGTGCAGATACCGATATCCGCATCGACAATATTTATAAAGAAATTATATTTCTTCGTGAAACTTTTTTTATGTATTCTTTATATAATAACGCAGGTCGCTACAGAGTCAGATTGTATTTTACATTTTGACTCTGAAAAATTTATAATAAATTGAATTCGAATTCAAGGAGCAGCTACACCTGACCCATGATAACTGGCAGTCAGTAGCACGATATTTGGAAATTTTATTTCGACCTCTTTCTCAAAAAATCGCTCTGTAGTGACCTGCGGACGGTCCTACTGATTACGAATAACACAATTTTATTAAGGGTCGACAAAACCGGCGAGAAAATTCCAGCGTCACTGTCACCAACATTGAGAAATGAATTCTTATTCAATGTATTGGTGTATGTCTGTATACGTACAAACATCATTGCATTTCAAGAGAGACAAAGACGACGTTATTGTCTTTCATTGTCTCTCCTTAGCAAGCGGTACTACCATCATCGATTTGTTAGCTGTATTTTAGGTATAGATAACGATATTCGTATTTTTCGTATGTAGCCTCGAAAACGTTATATTTCTTTATGAATTTTGTTTTAATATATTCTTTATAAAAATTGGAAGGTTCCTAAAGAGCCGGATTTTATAATTTGACTCTTAAAAATTTATAATAAATTGAATTCGAATTCAAGAAGCAGCTACATCTGATCCGCGGTCAGCAGCACATTTTTGAAAATTTTATTTTGACTTTTTTTTCAAAAAATCGCTCTTTAGAAACCTGCAGACAATGTTGCTGATTAAAAATATTATAATTTTATTGCGATTTTCTCTCAATTGTAGCTGTAACGACAAAAACGAATCTGTAGTTCGCAGCCGGCCGATAGGAGTCTCCACAGTGTCGATCCTTAAGATTCTTTTTGAATTTTTAATAATGTTCTTGCAAAACTGTAGTTCACAGCCGGCCGATAGGAATCTCCACAGTTCCTGCTGTCGACCAAAGAGTAAAAAGAGTAAAAAGAAACAGGAGGGAGCATATGGCTCGAGCTAAACGGACGGAAATGCCTATATATACCAGTATGAAAGTGGACACTCAAAATGGCTGCTTATGGGCGCCAAAATTGAATGGCTTTTCGGAGATGCTGGAAGAACAAAGTTTTAAATATAAATATGGAATATACTTTATATTTTTAAAAAATCAACTCAATAAGATTAAATTGAAATATATAATTTTAATATGCAACAAATAAAATAATATATATTAATAATATTGAAATTTTAACACATTGTTTACTGTCCCTTAAATAGTATATCTAAATAAAACATAACCTTCAAAACATTAAATTCTTGTTATTATATTGATAACAATTACTAACCGATGAAATGTTATTCCATAATTTCGCGCTGTTGTAGTTATGCCATAGGCCTGACAATGCACCATAATTTTATTTCACTATTTTTTTTAGAATTAATAATTGTGCAAAATAATACGCGCATGTGTCTTTCTGACAACAGCAGCAGACGATGCTAATAAGCGTCAAAAAAGTGGACACTCAAGATGGCGGCTTCCGTCAGCGATTTGGCTAGCCCCCACCACCGATACATTCCCTCCTGTTTCTCTTTACTCTTTGTTGTCGACCCTTCAGGACTGAGTTCAGAAACACCTCTCCTCGTGTGTAAAAGTAGTCATTGTATCTTTGTTACTGAAGACTGAACAAAGACAGAACACACTCGGGTTTCCGAACGTAGCAAAAATAATGATGAGTTGAGAATTTTAGTGGACTAGAATATTATAAGCGCGCGCTACGCGTGCGCCATTTATTTTATGTATGTTTATATTGTGTAGATTTATATTGTGTTGTATGTACACATACATACGATACAATATATATAACATAAATATATACAATAGTTTATCTAATAAAAAATGTTATTTATCATAATATATGTTATACAACATGCCAATCTTTTATTTTTTTAATTCAAATTTTAAATTTGTTCCATGTTTTCTTTAATTTAATCAATTAATAATCCTTATAAAATTATAAATATTACAGAATATATTACAGAAATAAATGTTATCAAGATAAATTCTTGTAGAATTATAAAATAATTTATTGCTTTGATTTATTTAAGCTAAGCTACGTTTTTTTAGAAGTTTATTAATATATCACAAATATTTTTCAGATTAGAATAATACATAGATGTATATCCCTTATCTTTTTAAAGTATAGATTAAATCAAGAATTGTATCGTTTTACGCGAAAGCTTATATATATACACTGCACATATGGTTTTTGAAATTATGAAACAAACTTATCCAATTAACAATAACAATGATATCAAATAAATTATAACATTTATTAATAACATGTATTTATTATTTTTATATACATATATTTGCCATATTTAATGTAGAAGACTTGCATTGCATATAAAGTTGTGTGAATCTATGTGAAATCATACAATATTTAAACAATAACACATCTGTGATAATTATACTTTGAATTATTATCTGTATAGTCATTACAAAAAGTCAATAATGAGTGGGAAAGAGGTTTTGCCTTTCCCTCTATACTCTTATGAGAAATTTGAACCTAATCTAAATTTAGTATTGTTTTTTAATAAAAGTTAGATCTTGATTTGATTAGTTCTTTTTTTTGGGGCGGGGGGAGTATAAGGGAAAGGGCTCCGTCTCTCCTCTGTCCACGCATTCACTTCAATGTTTAAATTAATATAAAATTTATGCTTGGAAAAATTCAGATTATCACATTTAAAACTGTTTTTTTAAATTTTTAATAACTTTTTAATAAGCAACAACTGACAGTTTAAATCTTTTGAATGTTATTCAGGATTAGGAACTTTGACAACATATTTTGGTCGTTGAAATTTATGAAATCTCCCTTAATATACAAAATTACCAGCTGTGGTTCTTTTTAGAAAAGAACCTATTTACAAAATTTGAATGGAATCGGAACATGGTTTTTGGAAGAACAGCTGTAATTTTGTATATTAAGGGAGATTTCATAAATTAGAAAAGAGGTACTCTAGAAGGATTTTTATCGACTCAAAGATTAAGTAACAGTTTTTATCATTTTTTTGTATTTTTATACATATTAATATAGAACATTACAATGATGTTCATTTTGATGTATATGGATACGGTTACTTTCTTGAGTAACTACTAAAATGTTTTAGCTATCATTCGGTGTTTATTCGAATGTTACAAACAAAAAAAGTTTTATAAATTACATGTAATTTTCGGACATCATGTTTTGTAAAATGCTTATTTAGAGCAGACTTGCTTTCATTTCTATGTACGGTAGGTGTTTGTCCTGACATGATACGGCTATATCCTGGACTATCAGTTATGTATGTTAATATTTGTGTTTATCGTTAATGAGTTATTTTGGTTTGTAATATTGTAAAGTAGTTGTTCGACAACGAATGTCGTGTACAAACGTTTATATCATTTAAAATAGATTGTATAAATTTATTTTATCTTATGAAGAAATTAAGTGATCATCAAAGAACAATTGAATGGCTTAGAGAAATACAATTAATCCCCACTGAAAAATTATGTAAAATTCATAAACAAAAGATGGTTTATATTGAAGGAAAAAGACGTTTGGATTATTTTCGATGTTATAAATCTGGTAAATATGATCATAATATTACAGCAGTACATAATACGAATTATTACATATAATTTTCGCACATCATGAATATATATATATTACGAAATGTGTATGTTTGTGTGTATTCTTCAAGAACAATTTTACATTTCAACTTCCATGCAATACGGTCAGCTTTGATAGTTTTTGCACTTTCAAGTTTTGTTATTTCTTTTTTTATATGAGAGGGCACGGGAGCGGGGTGAAGCTCTAAACGTTCTTTTCTAGCATGTACTTTTTGTTAATGTCAATAATAATAAATGTCTATTCTATATACAATTTTTTGGTGATTATTTTAGATGGCGTATTTGATAATATACAAGATGTCCGGTAATATGTAAAAAATCTCTCGTGTACAGATAGGGCGGATCAAACTGAGCAAAAAAGTTCTGCATCGTTTTACGATTTTTGGAATATTTATTGAGGAATTAATTAAAAAATATCGACCAATTCGTGTATTAGCACGTGGCGAGAAAAGCCAGCCCGCTGTCACGCAGTTGCTAGTCATATGCATAGTAACTGTGTAACAGTGGGCTGTCTCTTCTCGCTGTGCTTCTAGCGACCGCGTGACAGCGGGCTGTCTCTTTTCGTTGTGTTCTTAGCGACCGCGTGACAGCGGGTTGTCTTTTCGCAGAGTGCTAATATATTGGCGCGAATTGGTGGGTATTTTTTAATTAATTTCTCAATAATTATTGCGAAAATCGCAAAATAGTAAAGGACTTTTTTGCTCAATTTAATCCGCTCTATCTGTACGAGAGATTTTTTACGAATTACCGGACACCCTGTATATAACGATTTAAATTACTGTAAGATATATTTTAAAAAATATGAAAAATGCTTTGTAAAATTGGTTAAACTTTGAGTCGGTAAAAATCCTTCTAGGATACTTTATTTCTATCTAAAAAGAACCTATTTAGAAAATTTGAACGGAATCGGAGCATGGCCATTTTCGGAAGAATCGCTAAATTACCAATAAAATTTCCAATAAAAAAATACATGTTTTATTTTTAATTCTAAAGAATTCTAAAGAATTTATACTTACTTTTCTATTCATCTCAGTATTAGATAGTAGGAAAACCACTTTTTCGACAACTCCGTAAAGAGAACCTTCGATATTTTTTTAATTTAACAATATTGTGCGTTATATTCGACATGATTTTCTAGCACATGTAGATAACATGTGCATATTATGATGTTTTCCATAAAAGCCTTCATCAAAACGTCTCTCTCTTTTTCTGGTCTTTTATAAGAACGATCGATAATATACAGTTATATTTGTAGAAGTCAAACGGTTTCAAAATCTCTTTCTCTTAGAACTTTCAATCGCAATCGTCCAGCAATTAAAATTGCTATTCAATTGTGATTACTTTCGTTGACACTCTGTTCTACTTTTTCCACTCTATATTCTATGACGAGCGCACCTGATCTCGCACTTTCTATTTTGCATCAATGCATGAATCAATGGCAATACTTACACGGTAATTTCCGTTCTCTCATACATTATATATTGTTACGTGCGCAATTGTTACTTATCACATAAAGAACATTTTATTATGTGAATTTGTTTTGAAACACATTTAATCATATTATAATCCTTTAAGAATCAAGTCATGCAATATTTAATTCTTTTTTATTTTTTTCATTTATGAATAGTTTTTTTTGTAAATTATTCTACTTGTAACTTTCTTTCAATGCTCGGCAAATTGTATCATTTACTTTCTTCAAATATTTCTATGATCAAATTAAGACTATTTATTCCAGGAGCATTTAATCTTTTTTACATAATATTATCTCATAAATTAAGCAATTTTGATTCCTTTTTCTAAAAAATTGATTCAATACGATTCTTATAAATATTTTTTAATAATGTTTACTACCATATTCTTACTTAAATTTAGTAAATTGCAAATTTTTTTATATGATTTTCATTTTGGGTATAAAAAATTGTTATATTATTTTTGCTTTTGCATCCCATTTATTATTGTAATTAATCTATATTAATGTACTATCAATAAATATTTAAGTAAAACTAGCATATTGAGATATGTTATAGTTGTATTTATCAAAATGAATCACAAAATATATTTTTTGTTCGAATATTTTTACAGTCTAAAAATTAACCTTTATTAATTTATAATTTATTATATTAAATATATATTAAATATATATATATATATATATATATATATAATTCTCGATTGGGTCGTGGAAAATGCGACTTGAGTTTACTTTTGGGACTTTCGCGATAATTAGGAGAAATAAGAATGCGATGTTTGAGAGTAAAAGAGATAAACTAAAATAATTAAGAGTCAACTTACTACCTTAGCTGATTCTTAGAGCTTTGGAGAATTAGCAGGAAAAGTCAGTTTGTTGTAGCCGTTCGAGAGAGTGAGCCGATGGGGGTTGAAGCTTTGGTTTCACTGACACTAACTCCAGCCGCGAATTGAGTGACAAACTCATAAACTCAGAAAAGAATTGTGACTTGTGATTTGTGAATTATGAATGGTGAATGGTACATGACTTGTGAGTAGCGACTGCATCGTTCCCGAAAGTCTCCCTTTTTATATCAACTCTTGAAGGTGTGTGAGGCGAGAGTACGTATTAAAAATTGTTGATCGGCAGTATCTTTTTCCGCCTTATTTGATTGTTGTTGATTGGTGATAATTCCCGATCTGATATGGGCTTGTAGAAAATTAGGAAATTCTTATTCTTTGCATTTGTTCATTTCTTGAATTTGTGCAGCTGTGTTTGTTGTTCGGTTTTGATAACAGAGAAGATTGATAGTGTCTCATTATCAACCCTCTCTGTATTTATTTGGACATCGCGTTCAAATGTTTAGAATATTATGTGGCAAGAACGATCCACTTATCTCGAGCAACTTTTTGTTATCACCAATCGGATGATTATCATTTAATCCTACGTGGGAGGAAGAAACGTGGAGCCGTCAGAACGTAAAATATTAAAATATATATTAATATTTATTATATTAAATATATATTATTTTAAATAAATAAATTTCTATTTTTGAGAACTACTATAAAATAAGTATCTTAAATTAGAAATAAATCACATTAACATAATAATGGATAAGTACACATAAAGCAATAATTTATTAAATATCTTAGTATCCGAATATGTATTAATATAATTTATTGTACATACATAAATGAGATATGTCATTATATTAAAAAAATACATAAAAGTACAAAGTCTTTTACTCTGTTATTTGTTATTAACACTGACCTGCCCTCTACAGTCAAACTATTTGAATAAATAGGTTAAATAAATAGGTCCATTTCATGTGTGAAATCTTTACTTATTTTCATATATTTAGATATTTGGGAGCGTTTGAAAGAGTTTCATCTTCTTTTTTCTTTTCTAATCTTTATTCGGTATATTACAGTTATCCACAGCATGAAAAAACATTGAAGATCTGTACACATAAATCTCGTAGATTTGATATATGATTTAGGAAAATAAGTAATTCATACACACACATATTCATGTACACACACACAAAATTTAAATATCTATACATATATTTGTGATGCAGGAATTTAGATATAATATACTTATTGTTAGTGCTTCAAAAACTCATCTAAATATTTAAACATAATATATCTAGGCTAAAAAAAGGGAAATTTTTATGACAATGAATGAATCTCTCTTTCAGTAAATCTTTGATTGGCAATATAGTTGGCTTTAAAATAGACATACATATACATATATTGTATAAATATTTATTGTCTCTTTTTGAAAGAAAAAATTAAATTTATTCAATATTTTTTGTTTATATGTGAAAAATTTAAATATTACTTCTATTTGTTATTCATTTCTTATTGTATTTCATTAATTGTATTTCTATTTCAGATAACACATGATGTCTCAAAAAAACAATACCAAAAGAAATAATACTATTGTAATAGAAAGGATGGAAAAGAAACGTTCGAAAGAGCTTATGTCCTCTTCTAGTCTTTCTGGTATGTCGCAGTTATCCAATAGCAGTGAAGAAACATTGGAGGCCTTTATATATAAACCCCATAGATCTGATAACTTAGAAAAGTGAGTACAAATTATATACATATACGCACGCACTACGTTCGTGTATGCACAAAACGCACACTCACATATTGAATAATGCTTATAAAGTATTATAAACTGTTTTCTGAAAAGTTATTTAAAATAATAATAAAATATTTTTCTTATGTTTGAAAATTTACTCAGTAAACACTATCATATTAATGTTATAAAACTACGATATAATTGAATATTAGAAATAATATTGCATAAATTTTATTGGTAAGTTACCAATTAGTTAGAATTTCTCAATAAATATAAATGTAATAACACACATTACATTGTTGTTATATATAAATATAATAACGTACATTACATCGTTATTACATATAGCACTAATGATTAAGTTAAACTTATTCAACAAATAATAAAATAAATGATATTTATGAAATTTAAGTTTTAATTTCCATAAAAATTATATACTGATTTTTTGTCTCAAATAGCCGTTATCCGCCTATTGGTAGTAACAAATAATAGATCGCCTACTTATTATCATGTTATATTAGGGAAGTTTAGGAACAAAAGTAACAATTTGCACATTAATTTTTAGATTTTGCATTTTATTAAATTTTTATATCTTTTTTATTTTTATTTAATTATTTATTTATTTTTTAGGTATTAACTTATCAGCACACATGTTCAAAAGGTGTTTATAAGAGATTCACAGGATATTAAAATATGTTTTAAGATTTTATGGATTTCTTATAAACATCTTTTAAATATGTGTGCTGTTAGGTATGTTTATTTTCTAATCAAACATTCAACGAAAATATTTGTAAAATAGTTCCGCACTTTTATAGGCAAACGGTTTGTGAAAATCGTGTATCGTTACTTTTATCTCTACTCCTGAGATTGATTATAACAGGGTCTTAAAATAGTTGTAATATTCTATTTGAAAAATAATAAAAATTAAAAAATAAAAAAAACCAAATTTGCAGTTTTATTACATAAAAGAAAAAATAATTAAAAAAATAATTTTTTAAAATAATATAAAAATGATATTAATAATATATATAACAAAAGATTAATAAATTTTACTTAAGGGGTTATACTACTCTGGCGTGCTGAAAAATGAGACTTTTTTTAGGAATTTTTTTTCCACTACTAATAAAGCAATCAAAGTAGAGTTTTTCAGGGTTTATTATATGTGTTTTAAGGTATACAAAAATATTTTTTATTTTGAGTTAAGGTACAAAATGGCGTCGTGGCAGTAGGTAACGTGAGAAGGTTCGTCTCTAAACGGTGTGCAGGGTAACAATCTCCAGACAGCACCTAGAGGGGTGAAAAAATTTTTTTCATAATCTACATTAGGTTTTCTTTGGAAATACATACGATTATTAAAAAATATTGATTTTTGCAAATTTGGCATCAATTTTAATTTTTTTTTTTGGTACAAAATCGATCTTAAATTGTTTATAAAAAATGTAATTGTTTATCGATCGTAAAAATCGTGTGTACTTCCAAAGAAAAACTAATGTAGATTATGAAAAAAATTTTTTCACCTCTCTAGGTGCTGTCTGGAGATTGTTACCCTGCACACCGTTTACAGACGAATTTTCTCACGTTACCTACTGCCACGATGCCATTTTGTACCTTAAATCAAAATAAAAAAATATTTTTGTATACCTTAAAACACATATAATAAACCCTGAAAAACTTTACTTTGATTATTTTATTAGTACTGGAGAAAAAAATTGCTAAAAAAAAAAACCTTATTTTTCAGCACGCCAAAGTAATATAACCCCTTAACAATTATATAGAGACTTTAGTACAATACAGTTACCTCGAAAATTTTTAATTAATCAATAGCCATAATTACGATTATCTTTCTAATTAAATATTATCCAATTTATATCGTGTTTCGTGTCATTGTAATCACAAAAACTTCATTAATCCATTAAAATTATTTTCTAACCGATAAAATGCGAAATAAAAGTTTCAATTTTTATTTTATAAGATGTTTATATTATAGATAAGATAAGATCTCTGCGAGAATGGTGCATCGTCGAAAGCGAGAGAGAGAACGAATAAGGAGTAAGCGAGATGAACAACATCAAAGCGTTCCGAAGTTCTCGTTCACGAGGATTCCTTCATCCATTGTTTTTCGTATCATATATCTCACTATAGAAAACTCTTTTATTTCGCATTTTATCGATTTGAAAATAATTTTAATGGATTAATGAAATTTTTGCGATTAAAATAACACCAAACACGACATAAATCGAATAATATTTAATTAGGAAGATAATCATAATTATAATTATTAATTAATTAAAAATCATCCGATTTATATCATATTTGGTGTCATTTTAATTATAAAAATCTCATTAAACCATTAAAATTATTTTTAAATTGATAAAATATGAAATAAAAAAGTTTTATTTTCTATAGTGAGATGATATATGATATGAAAAACAATAAATATAGAAATCCTCGCCAGCGAGCCTTCGGGCTCTTTTATGTTAGTTGTCTGCTTGCTCCTTATACGTTCTCGCTCTGTTCCTTCGGCGACTCTCCTTGTCACACAAACAGATTGTCGCACCGTTCATTGCAACATCACGCGACTAATCTACTGTTCTATTTTACCCTTTTGTACAAGTAGTATTACACTCACATAGAAACACAAAGGACAATGTTAAAAAACCTCGTTTTTTTTCGCCCCTCAGCGGAACGGGTAAAACCTATTGGAAACGTTTTGATTGAGTGTCTGTTTGACGAAAATGAACCCTGGAATTTCCAGAATTGAGGGGAAAAGTTTTGGCGCTAAAATAAAGATGCATATAATGAAAAATAAGGATAAGTTTACGGAAGAAAAAGTTTCTGTGTTTTAAGCGCTATTTATTTTTACTGAATTGTTTTCTAATACTAAAACCAACAAAAGAATGCAATTTTCAATACACCATGGCTCCCACAAGAATTGAAATCTCAGAATAAATTGATTAATATTTTTATGTACATATTTAAAAGATTAAAATAAAAAATAAAAAAATAATTAAAAATTAAAAAATAAAAAAATAAAAAAAATTAAAAAATTAAAAATAAATAAAAAAATAAGAAAAAGAACAATTAAAAAACAAAAACATGGAGTGTAAAAAGGATCGCCTTCTCGTGGTGCACTCTGGAACAAAATATGTGACTAAATGATTCTTCTTAGAAAATATTATTCTGAAGAATCATATAATATAATTATTTATTTTTAATTTTTTAATTTTTTTAATTTTTTTTATTTTTTAATTTTCAATTATTTTTTTATTTTTTATTTTAATTTTTTAATCTTTTAAATATGTACATAAAAATATTAATCAAAATATATTTATATGTAATTAATATTTTTATGTACATATTTAAAAGATTAAAAAATTAAAATAAAAAATAAAAAAATAAATAAAAATTAAAAAATTAAAAAAATTAAAAAAATTAAAAAATTAAAAATAAATAAATAAAATAAGAAAAAGAACAAATAAAAAAACAAAAATATGGAGTGTAAAAAAGATTGCCTCCTCGTGGTGCACTCTGGAACAAAATATGTGACTAAATGATCCTTCTTAGAAAATATTTTTTTTCAAAAAAAATTCTTTTAATTTTTATTCTGAGATTTCAGTTCTTGTGGGACACATAGTGTATTGAAAATTGCATTCTTTTGTTGGTTTTAGTATTAGAAAACAATTTTTAAAAGTTTTAAACAACGATCTCAATTTACGGTGACTGTTTTATTTAAAAATTCTTAAGTAGGCTAGAGAGCCTTTTGAATGTTTATGCACGGCTCAGTTTCTAGCATTTGTTATCTTACGGTTTAAAATTCTCGTCTCGCTTATCAGATCTTCGTTGGTGATCTTTTATGAAAGAAAAGAATCATGGAGTCCACCGGACGTAACAGTACATAGCATAAAAAATTATCAACGGGCGATAAATAAATATAATATATAAAATTAAAAACTGATATAAATATTCTAAAAACTGTCAGTAAGTCTGGTTTTTGTAAATTGTATGTACTAAAATACTTAATTCCGACGGTAGCCCTTTAGCGACTAAATATTGCCTGTTTTTAGAACATTATTTTAATTGCTCTTTATGTCAATTTTTATTATTATTAATTGTTTAATTGTAATTAGAGCTCTTAATTGCTATTTAACTTAAATTTATTTGTTTATTTATTAATATAACTAGATAATATAACGAATGCAGATGAAAGATATTTGATTTTATGATAAATGTGCGATACTGATAAAAATCATATTTTAGAATTTAACATTTTATAAATGCTTACTTACAGCACAACAAATGCAAGAAATGCACAAAACAACGAATGGTTATTAAATGGACCAAATGGAAATAAGACACCTGTATTATATTTTAAGTAAGTTGATATTAAAAACTATCTAATAAATTATCTAATTTTTATTTAGATATCTAAGCGGATATATGCGCGCGCATTCACAGCCACATACACACAATACATATACACAGAGGCTGTCTATTAATAATTGCATCACTTTTCATATGCAGGTAAAGCGAATTAAAACGAATAGGAAAATCCTTTGCTTTTGCAATTTTTTCAATAATTAATGAAAAATTAATTTTAAAAAATTAATTAATTTAAAAAAATTTATCAGTTAACACGAGTATAAGCATTATACTTATGGAGAAATTAATCGGTTTTTAAATTAATCTCTCATTATTATGAATTAATTATTAGAAAATCAGAAAACAATAGACCATTTTCCTACTTCCGCTCTTGGATATAAGCGATTATTATACACCTTGCATATAAGAGTTCAAAAAGGGACGGCAAAATATTTCGAAACCTAAACATTTTATAGAAAATGTTAAATACAAAAGTTGTTGAGTGTCAGATAATGTATCAAATGAGCATATTAATTTGTTTTTGGATTTAGTTTTTAAGATCGGGTAAAAATATTTTCGAATATGAATTTTTTAATATAATTTTCTAATTTTTATTGCATATTCTTATAATAATTGAGGACGAGATTTCGAAACACTTGTCATAAATCTTTTTTATTAGAAAACTTCTTGAATTATTAATTTTTAAAGTTTTAATATTGTTGGTACTCACACAAAATGTATTGCGTGAAAGTTGCGATCGGGTTTATACATCTCTTGTGTGCATATGTGGGCGCGAGTATGTGTGTGCGCGTGCATGTACTGCGTGTATGTCACGTAAAGAGCAGGACTTGTAGTTCGTCATTTTTAAAGAAGTATTTAGTATATTTGGTATTTAATAACAATCCATAGTCCTTTTTTCAAATGTAATTTTAATGTAATATATTCTCAAAATTATGATTATTTTAAATGCATTATTAAATGTGCCATAAATAAAAGATTGCTGGATTTATGGAAGTTTTTAGATTGATACTTTTGCAAACATTTTTTATATTTACTAGCTTGATTGAACTTTTGTAGACCTTTTTTATAAATATGTATTATAGTTTATCAACCCAACCACGCAATTTTCTAAATGCGAAGGTTCTGTAAATTTCAAAATTCGTAACGTGGAAAATAAAATGAAAAAAACTTTATTATAGTATTTATTGTAACGTATTTTAGATCTTAACATATATATCTCAACATATTTCATATACAGGATGGGCCATTTTAAACAATACGGTCAATTTTTTCGTAAACTAAGTGAAATATCGAAAAATATTTCAGACAAAAGTTGTATGGTTTCGAGGGGACCATAAAATGGTACCATTGGTTTGATCTTGGATAGTCACTTGAAGGTCATGTGAATGTTACCTCAATTTTTTTAAATGGCACCCCTCATTTTTTATTACATATTCTTGTAGCTGAATCAATTGGTGTAAAAAAAACACATAGTTATCTTTAAGAAAAAATCTGAATTTGCAACTAGCAGTTACACATTTTTACTTTAACATAATTATGTGTTTTAATTACACCAATTGATTCGTCTCATTATTCTGTGCATAAAAGTATTAAGGTAAGATAATCGAGAAATGAATATTTTACAAGATATCTTGTATTTTATGTCAAAATATTGCAACTTTGAAGTCTTATAACTCGAAAAGTATTCAATGAAAAAATATTTTATTATAGTATTTCGTAAAGCTCTCGAGATAAGCTACAAGAATATGTAATAAAAAATAGAGGTTTTCATTTAAAAAAATTGAGGTAACCTTCACGTGACCTTCAAGTGACTATCCAAGGTCAAACCAATGGTACCATTTTATGGTCCCTTCGAAACCATACAACTTTTGTTTGAAACATTTTTCGATATGTCGCTTAGTTTACGAGAAAATTGACCGTACTGTTTAAAATGGCCCACTCTGTATATCTTACAAAATTTACCTTTCGGAAATATCACACATCGCTCTGGAGTCGTATGAGTTTATTACTCTATCTAAATGGCATTAGTTATGAGGTCTGAACAGCTCAGGTAGTTAGAACAGTTGCTCGGAAAATAAAAGGTCTTAGGTTTGATTTCCAATTCAGCTATTCATGCCTCATATATTTTTCTAGTCCATAAAGTATAATATAATTAAAGTATAATATTTACAATTATATATTTACAAATAATTATTTACAAATCATTTTTTGGACTGAAAGATATTGCGAATGCCTTATACAGAATACGATTGCTCGATAGATGCTGATGATGATGACAACATGTTTAAGTCTTCTGATTCCTCTTCTTCATACTCTGAAATGTTTGAATCTTTTTCCTCTTCATTCTGTTCCAGTTTTTTTTTCTGATTCATCTGTGTTATCTTTCAATTCTATTCTTGTGGTTTATTTTTTTTTTTTTTTTTATGTTTTTCAATGTTATACTTTTTAAATTTGAAATTTCTGGATATGATTATTTTCCTTCTTTGTTCCCATAGTCCATCCATTCGTTGAATATCCCACTATTCTGTACAGTTTGGTCCTTTCATCCGTTCCTTTCATCAGTTTCTTCAAGGGTTCCAAAACTTTCACATAAGCCTCACATCCAAACATTTTAATCCTGCTTAAATCAGGTGTTTTGTTTTCTCATTTTTTCCACTGACATCAAGATTTGACATCACATCAAGATTTTTAGTCGAAAATCTATTATGTAGGTATGCTCCTATATATATGGCTTCTCCCCACATATTTTTATCCATCGGTATCAAATATTAAAACCCTTACTCTGTCTATAATTGTTCTGTTTATTCGTTCTGTTTTGCCATTTAGTTGCGGTGTATATGGAGTTGTGTAGTCAATTATTATTGATTATATTCTTTGGTCTTATTCCACTTTTGCACCTTCCGGTCACATATTACTCTTTTCCATTGTTACATCTCAATTTTAATACCTTAGAATGATGTTGTCTTTTCTACTCTCTCGACGTATTCTATAATTGCATGTGGAACCTTGCTTTTATGTTTTAACAAATAAACTGTTAAAAATTTAGTATAGTCATCTACAAATGTGAGAAAATATTTTTTTCCATCCCTTGTATATAGTTCTATAAAACCGCATACGTCTGTATGTATGATTTCCGGTTTATTTGCCCTTGTTCTTTTGTTATTAAAGTGTAACCTTGTTTGTTTGGTTTTCATAGAGGTTTCACATACCTTGTCTATTGAGTCAATGTTTGCCTTATATTCATTCCTTGAGATATTTGCAGTAAGTTTTTCATACCTTTTTTGTTGAGATGTCCTAATCTTCTGTGCCACATTTTGCATGTTGCAATTTATCTCCTATTAGATATGCATTTCTTTTATTTTCTGGTTTTAGTATTATACCATACAGTCCGTTTTCCATCTTTTTACCTGTTAACACTATTCAATTATTAAGACTGATTTATATGTTGTCTTTAGTAAAGAGTACTTATCAATAATTTTTAGTAATTGCGTTGACTAATATCAAATTTGCGCTTAGATCTGGAACAAACATAACTTCTTTCAATAAACATCTCTCAAAATCCATATTTCCGATTCCTTCGGTTTTCATTAATTCATTTAGTTTTGCCATTCTGATTTTAGATTCGATTCTCCTTAGATTCTTCATGTGTTTACTATTATTTACCATATCCTGTAGTACCTGAATCTACTATCCAACTTCAGCATCATAATTTCAACTAAAAAGCTTCTTTACTCTCCTTATTCCAAGAAAAACAATTTTTTTCTAAATTATTTATTTTCTTACATATATTGCATTGCTTATTAGTATTACCTTTTTTTTCGACAATTTGCAGCAAAGTGTCCTCTCTTACCGCAGCTGAAACATTTCTTAGCATTCCTTCATATCCCTTTGACTTAGAGTTTTTGGCCAGGTGGATGTTTCCGTCATATTTCTAGCATTTTACTTTGCTCTTAAAGTTTACTGATAGTTCTTTAATCGTATTATATCTTTCGTATTATTCAATTCTTCGACCAACAGTCTTGCTATCAAGTTCTCTAGCTTTTTTTCTTCCAAAGGAGTTCATTCCCACGCAGTAGCAAAATGTTTGTATTTTTCCGGAAGTGTTGCTAATATTTTTGACATCAGCATGTCATCATTCATATCAGCATCTGACGACCTTAATTGATGAGGTTTTCCAATTTGCTTAAGTGCGTTGCCATATCCTCATTTTTGTCGAAGGCATTCACAAAAAATGTCTGCAACAAATTACAGTTTTGACGTTTGTTGACCCTCTCTTACTTGCAACTTTTTGGGCGAAACAAAGTTCACATTGCCTGGTATTTCAAATGCGAAACAAGATATACACTTAGATACGTAGATTTGTAATTTACTGTGTGAACGTACAGTTATATTGCTTGGTTTAGATGCGAAACGAGGTTTATATTTCTATGATTTTACATGGGTATCTAACGTAGTTTATAACTTTTCGCGCGATATTCAGTACATCTTGTGCTTTGGATGCGAAAAAGATATAATTATATGGTTTTATATGGGTTGTGAACTATGAAATGTACTTTTTCAATTTCTTGTTTTTTCGTGATAATGATATTTTAATATGTTGTTGTTTATAGTTTATATTAATAAAATGAAACAATTTAGTAAAATATTTGTGAATTTTAATCTTATTTTTATATGAAAGTCTCAAAATTGTTTATTTAGATAATTAAAATTTAATAACTTTGGAAACTAGACGTTTCTGTCTAGTTGTACTTGTGTCATTCGTCTGTATTTAATAAGTATATGCTTGTAAAATTTTATCAAAATCGGACGGGGGTCGCATACGAACTACGGATCTTAACTGATTGAATTTTCTTATCTTTAACTTATTATTCTAAAAACGGCGCATTATATTGATTTTAAATTTACATCAAAGTTTTTTGTTAAAAAGATCTTTAAAACAAAATAAAAAAATGCGCAACTTTAATTACAATTTTTTGGAACTTTTTTATTTTTTTTCTAAAATTAATTTCTGAGTGATCTCTTCAAAAATTAGTTTTCCTTTGATATCATGAAAAATTGAAAACAGCAATCTTTTATTTTTTCTTAGGTAACCTTATCTTTTCTTAAGTAAGAAAAAATATGAAGAATTTTTACCTAAAGAAAAAAAATATAGAAATACAAAAGAAATATGACGTTATTTTTAATATTAAAGTTACTATTGTAAGAGATTTAAGAATGTGAACGTTAATTATCATTATTACTTCTCTTTCTTTTTTTCTTCTTGCACTAATTGTCACTTTTCCATGGCAATGTGGGATAGCAAGGATCGATGGCGGTAACGACGAAATCAGCCAACATTATATGTATCTACACTCACATGCATAATGTCTTTATTACAAATTGAAATCTACTGAATACAGAAAAAAATACTGAACGTCGCGTTCAAATGTAATTGAACTTATATGGAACTTCTTTTTCTTTAACTATTCGCGGGACTGTGAGCCTTTCGCGGAACGGCTATGCTCCGATACGATAGTCGAAATTTTTCTAAGTCCCACGTTTGCAATTTGCTCCGATAATGTCTTTAATTTCGGTCTACACGTGCCAAGAAGGCTCTGCCAAATTTCGCCTTCACGTCGATGTTGCTCGAGGTTGTTTGTCGCATTTCTAAGTCGTGTTTTTCCGCTGTTTTGCTCAACGATCTTTCTTCTCGAACTTTTGCTCGCTTCTATATCTCGACACGTGGCGCGTTCGAGATATATCGAAATATTACTTTAATTATTTTATTTTTCTTACACTATTATATATATATATAGTAACTTTAGTATTAAAAATAACGTCATATTTCTTTTATATTTCTATATTTATATTATTTTTATTATATCTATATATTATTATATATACAGGGTGTCCCAGAATTAGCGGATCAACTCTCGTGAGTAGATAGAGCGTGTTAAACTGAAGAGAAAAATCTTATATCATTTTGCTAAATTCGCAATAATTAATAAGATATAAATTAATAAAAATCGACCAATTCGTGCCAGGATAAGCGCGCGGCGCGAAGAAGCCTCCTAATTGTTACTTGATACTAGACGCGCGGCGAGACAGTAGACGGAGCATTCTACAAAGGATGTACAAAGGACGTACAAAAGACGTATAGTACTGAAAGAGACACGTACAGTGCGCGCTGCGTTTATATGTCTCGCCGCGTCTAGTATTAAGTAACAACTAGGAGGTTTTTTCGCGCCGCGCGCTTATACTGGCACAGATTGGCCGATCTTTACTAATTTACATCTCATTAATTATTGCGAATTTAGCAAAATGATATAAGACTTCTCTTCAGTTTAACACGCTCTATACATATATAGTATAAGGATATATACATATATATGTATATATGTCCTTAAACTATAGACTTATATAATAGATTGCGTGAGAGAAACGTACGCTGACACAAGAGTGAGAGAGCAATAGATGAAATGATACTCTCTGTCTATATGTGATTAATAGTAAGTGTGGGAAATGAGAGGAGTGAAATAGAGTAAATGTTTTCCCCTTTTTTCTCAGTTATTTTCCCCCTTTTTTGTAAAATGTGAGAGAAAGAGAGAGAGAGCGGAAGATTCCGTCACTATTTCTGTCTTCCTATGTTGGCGTTCGTGCGCTCATAAGAAGACACAGTCTATTATATAAGTTTATCTCCTAAACTTTTTAAGCAATTACATTCTATTTATTCTTCAGATGTTCCGCTTTAGCCACACCACCAGAAGATCCACCTGCGAAACAGTTACACATGACTTATAAGATCTTTCAGACAGATACAAGACTCATCAATCTTCTGCTGCAATCGCATGGCTTAATAGAGGTAAAGTATTATACAATATATTATATATAAAAAAACACCTAGTGTCTGTACTAAGTTTCCTGTAAACAAGCTGATCCATGTATTTTTACGCGAATCGGATAATTGAGAGTAACCATTAAAATAACCGCTGAATGAATTAAATTCTTATTAGAGTTAAGCGATAGCTTGAGTTTGAATTATATAAATTATAAGATATAAAGAAAGTCTTTATTTTTGTTTTACGTGTATCATAAACAATGATATTATAACGCAAAGTTGAAATGTGAAATTTTTTCATTAAGGGTCGACAGGAGTGACGAGAAAATTCCAGCATTACTGTCACCAACATTGAGAAATAAACTCTCATTCAATGTATTGCTGTATGTCTGTACACGCACAAACATTATTGCATTTCAAGAGAGACAAAAACGACATTATTGTCTCTCATTATCTCTTCTTAGCAAATGGTGCTACCAACATTGATTCATTACCTGTACCTTAGATACAGATAGCGATATTCGTAGTTTTGAATATTTAGAGAAAGTCATATTCTTTCATGACTCTATTATAGTATATTTAGTATCTTTACAAAAAATGAGAAACTACATATAGAGCCGAATTTTGCATTTTGGCTATTAAAAATTTATAATAAATAGAATATCAATTTGGGGGACAGTTACACCTGATTCGCGGTTAGCAGCACGTTTTTGAAAATTTTATTTTGACTTTTTTTCCAAAAAATCGCTCTGTACGTAGATAAAACCATTCTGCTGATTACGAGTATCATAATTTAATCTCGATCTTCTCTGCATTTTAGCCAAAATACATTAAAATGAGAATTACGAATCACTCTCCGCGACAGGTCTCCATAGTGTCTTCTGTCGTAGAGATCCTCTAGAAAGGGATTAGAATAATTGCTTACGTTTTCTGCTGATTACCATTTGTGGTAAAACCGGAAACAGCGAAAGAATATAAAGATAAGATAGATAGATATATAAAACTTCTACATAGACAGTGACAGCATAAAATTTATAATTGAGTCATTTCCGCATTTACTACAAATGGCGTCAGTTATTCCTATCCATCTGTGGAGGATCTCTATCCTGTCATAGAGCCCCTATAATAAGGGTCTGGACACCGTATGTTTGAGATTTAATTAACTCCGCCATGTCTGGGTTGAACTTGCGTTGGGATAACGTCAGTTTTCAGTGACAGC
Source organism: Anoplolepis gracilipes (assembly GCF_047496725.1). NCBI lineage: Eukaryota > Metazoa > Arthropoda > Insecta > Hymenoptera > Formicidae > Anoplolepis > Anoplolepis gracilipes. The sequence continues at coordinate 116,634 of NW_027328668.1, forward strand.
ATGACAACACAAGGAGAGATCTACGAAGTGTGTTTTATATCATGATTAATATCTTTTATAAATATTTAGGTTTGTAAAAATTTATAGGAAGAGTTTACTTATAAAGAAATGGCTGTTTTCTTTTTGGATATAGTTCAATCACGTAAGAAATAAATTATTATTGCATAGCAAGATAACATCATTATGTATAATACATGTATCAGTTAATTCGTTAAAATAGCAAAAATTATATGTAGAAAATACTTATGAAATATATGTTTGTTTTGTTAATCAAAATTTAATGAATATATTTATATACAATTAATCTTATTATATCTATATACCAATTCTATTTTTACCTATAACAATAGCTACATATTTTTCAACGAACTAATGTATTATATGATACATATATGTATATTATCTTACATACGCACTAATGATTTAAGAGCAATAATGCAAGAAAAAGTTCAAAATTATTAATGTAATTTAAAACTACAAAAAAGAATTATATAATCCATAAAAACTTACTTTTTTAAAAAAAAGTAAGAAAAGACATTAAGTTCAGGCATGTCAAGAACTATTATATTATGTACTGTCCAAAATAGCGTTATTTTAAACTGTAAAAAACTGTTCTACAAATTATTTTAACATTGTAAAATATATCCTATAAAAATGATGATATCAAAAAATTACGCTACAAGGAGAGAACAGAAAAGAGTTTTAGCAATTATGACTTATACAATACACACACACACACGCGCGCACGCACGCACGCACGCACGCACGCACGCACGCACGCACGCACGCACGCACGCACGCACGCACGCACGCACGCACGCACGCACGCACGCACGCACGCACGCACGCACGCACGCACGCACGCACGCACGCACGCACGCACGCACGCACGCACGCACGCACGCACGCACGCACGCACGCACGCACGCACGCACACGCACACGCACACGCACACGCACACACACACACACACACACATTGTTACGTCTCTGTGTTATTCCTATGCCGCGATATCTGTTACTTGATGAGACAAGAAGAAGGTCATCTTCGCGTCTTTTAATAAATAACAGTAGACATCTTTGGAGACAGCTATCGTCGTGCGCGGGCGTATTGCCGACAGCTCTTATTTCTAATTATAATTAGAATATAAGTATACTTATGTATTGTATTTTGTGTTCTCTTATTATGAAAGTTCTTGCATTTCCTTATAAGTGTTTATCTTGCAATTTGCAAGACCGGTTGCAGCACGCGCATGTTCAATATATTTCGAGGTCGACTCGCGGATGTATCATTTTGGACGTAATTCGACATTTTATTCGATTGAGACTAAGAAATAATGGTGGTCGATAACCTAGCAACAACTTAGGATACAGAAAGCCATTAGGGCATGCTTGCAAAGCACGCTAGCGTCGACGCTTGAAACATAAGGACAATAGTCAACTCATTCAACTTCGAGAGTAATTGCGGGACGACAATGTTGAAGAAAGAAGGCAGTTATACACATATTGTGTACTGTGTTTTGTGTTTTTTCCTATTAAAGTTTTTTCTAATAAGTGTTTACTTTATACCAATTGATTCTTCCATTCTGCGCATAAAAGTATTGAAGTAAAGTAATTTAAAAAAAGAATATTTTATGAAATATTTCATAGTTTATAAAAAATTATATCGAATTAAAGTATGAGCTTATAAACTATTCAATTTTTTATCATCATATCTTTATAATTTGTTATGCAAATGTTGCCAGAATTCGATTTATATAAAAAAATTAGAGTAATCAAATAATAATACATGAAAATAAGATGTAGAGAGTTTGTTGCATTAGAAATCAAAAATCAGAAATTAAAATATAAAATGTAAATATAAAAAATACATAACGTTTATTAGTAAATAATATTATAAGAAATATCATAGAGAATATCATATTATCATTTATAATATTTGTATGAATATCATTTTATAATATTTGTGAGTGTTATATTTATGTAAGTACACCGATTAACAATAATTGTTCATTCATCCGGTATTTATTAATTAGTAAATTGATAGATACACCAAATAGGTAGAATCTAGTTTTTTGCGTATCACAGTTTTGCACATGGTACAGGTTTTTGTTTTATAAGAGATTGACACATAATCTGACTACTCTTAGGGACTGACATATAATTTGCGTTTGACTCATGCGTTTTATAAATAAATTATTAAGTTTTCTTTTCTGTTTTTTTAACTTTTTTTTATTTTTTGCAAATATTGACGACTTCTAAATCAATCACTAACTTCAACACCGATTTATTCATCTCCGAATCTTTAAATTTTGAAAGGGGACCCTAGACTGTGTCCAACATGAGCTTTTGTGAGGTGGATTATACCTTCTTATGCAAAGCGTGGCCCGCGAATGACATATTATACACGAATTCCAGTATACGATTTAAAACGAACAATTTTAAACCGCCCCGTAGGGGCGATTAGAGCGTTATGATTTGCTAGAGACTTTATCAATATGCGAACGACTATGTCCAATTTTAACATTTTCGATTTTTTAGTTCTTTTGTAGGTTTAAGTTACACTATTTGCGCCGAAGAGTGCTTGAAAGGTCAAGCCGAAACATCCGCTTCTCAATACATTTTCTCATGATATTCTCTATGATATTTCTTATGATATTATTTACTAATAAACGTTATGTATTTTTTATATTTACATTTTATATTTTAATTTCTGATTTTTTATTTCTAATGCAAGAACTAGCTCTCCACACTTTATTTTCATGTATTATTATTTGATTATTTAATTTAGAGAGCTTTTATACACCGTTAGTAAAATTAGAGTAGTTGTATTTAAAAAAAACGAGATTGATTTCCATGTATAATTTTGTAACGTACAAGGTTAAACTAATGATACCAATGATACCATCTTATGCCCTCCTCGAAGTTATAAAACTTTTATAAGTTACATTTTTCGAGATAAAAGTCTTGGTCTTTGAAAAAATGCCTGATACAGGCACTCTGCATATATATATATATATATATATATATATATATATATATATACATATATATATATATATATACATATATATATATATATACACATATATATATATACACACATATATATATACACACATATATATATACACATATATATATATATATATACACACATATATGTATATATACACATATATATATATAGATATATACACATATATATATATATATATATATATATATACACACATATATATATATACACATATACAGGGTGTCCCCGAATTGGCAGATCAACTCTCGTGGGTAGATAGATCGTGTTAAACTGAAGAGAAAAATCTTATATCATTTTGCTAAATTTGCAATAATTAATGAGATATAAATTAATAAAGATCGGCCAATACATGCCAGGATAAGCGCGTGGCACGAAGAAACCTCCTACTTGTTACTTGATACTAGGCGCGCGGCGAGACAGTAGGTGGAGCGGTCTACAAAGGACATACAAAGGACGTACAAAGGGCGTACTTAAAGAGACACGTACAGTGCGTTCTGCGTTTACGCTTGCTGCGCGCCTAGTATCAAGTAACAACTGGGAGATTTCTTCGCGCCGCACGCTTATACTGGCACGGATTGGCCGATCTTTATTAATTTATATCTTATTAATTATTGCAAATTTAGCAAAATGATATAAGATTTTTTTCTTCAGTTTAACACGCTCTATCTACCGACGAGAGTTGATCCGCCAATTCGGGGACACCCTGTATATATATATATATATATATATATATATATTATCAAAATAAAAAATAGCTAAAAACATATTTACTTAAAATATTTTACTAAATTTTGCGACAAAATTTTAACATTATCTCACAATTAATATCAACATTAATATCATCATTAATATTATCTTATCAAAAAATGCCTCATCGAGATATAATTAAGAATTGAAGTTGTGTGAGATATAAATGTTTACACAATCACATACACGTATTACGTAATAAATAGTTCACATGATGTTGCATCTGCGTCTGTATAAAAGAAAAATCATTGCAGCAGTAGAATGTCGTACTCCGACGTGTAACATTTCTTCGCACACGTCATTCAGACTTTAATAATTAGACACAATATTCAAATAATAGATTTCGCACAATAACATTCGTGCAATAATCTATATATTATTTTTTTTTGCAATTTTAATTCCATCCCTGTGAATAAATATCAGTATGATATACATAATTGTGTTGTCAGTGATCGCGGGTGCTTTAGGCATCTATTATTATTTCTTTAAACATTTGAACTTTTTCGAGAAACATGGGATACCGCATAAGATGTCTTTCCCATTAGTAGGATCGACACTCTTTCGTCGCGAATCGGCAGCTGAACTCGTTAAATCATTATATGATTTATCACCAGACGCCAAATACGTCGGCATGTATGACTTGAGCAGACCAGTCATAGTACTCCGCGATCCTGAGCTTATTAAATCCATCGCGTTGAAACATTTCGACATGTTTATGGATCATCTTAGCTTTATTGATGAAACTCAAGATTCAATTTTTGGTAAAAATCCCTTCGTCCTTCGCGGAGACAAGTGGCGCGAAGTGAGATATACATTGAGTCCGGCTTTCACGTCCAGTAAAATGAAAAGTATGTTCAAGTTGATGTCGGATTGTGGTGCCGATTTTGTCAATTACTTAACGAAATTACCAACGGAGAAGAGGATAATGGAAATGAAAGACATCTTTACAAAATATACAAGTGACCTAATAGCTACTTGCGCTTTTGGCATTAGTGTTGATTCAATGACAAATCCAAAGAACAAGTTCTATGTGTATGCCAAAGAGGCAACCAATTTTAACACTATCGCTTTTTTAAAGTTCCGTATATTTAGAAGCTTGCCTTGGCTGGCACGAATAATTAAACTGAAATTTATTCGTGAAGAAATAGCGAATTTTTTCCGGGATCTCATAAAAACCACAATAAGAACTAGGGATGAGAATGGTATTATTCGACCAGACATATTACAATTGATGATGGAGAATAGAGGTAAGGATGGTAAAACAGAATGGACTATTGACGATATGGTAGCTCAGGCGTTTATTTTCTTCTTTGGCGGTTTCGACAGCAGTTCTCAGTTAATGTGTTTTGTCGCTCACGAAATCGCGATAAATCAGGACATACAAGAAAGACTTCAAAATGAAATCGATGAGGTTTTGGAAAAAACAAATGGACAAATATCATATGAAGCAATTAATAACATGGAATATTTAAATGCTGTGATTGAAGAGACCCTCAGGAAGAATCCGATTGTTTTAGCGTTGGATAGATTATGTTTGAAAGATTTCGAGTTACCATCGACATTACCCGGAAAGAAACCCTTTATTATAAAAAAAGGATACGGCATATGGATACCAGTTTATGGACTTCATCACGATCCTCAATACTTTGAAGAGCCGGAAAAATTTAATCCCGAAAGATTTCGCGGGGAACAAAAGAAAAATAGTCTGAACTGTGGAGCCTATCTTCCCTTTGGTCTGGGTCCTAGAATGTGTATAGGTAACAGATTCGCGTTGTTGGAAACGAAAGTTCTGCTCTTTCATCTGCTAGCACGTTGCGATCTTAAACCTTGCGAAAAGACATCGATACCGCTCAAGTTTTCTAAAGTCGGCTTTACTTTGAGCCCTGAAAGAGGTTTCTGGTTGAATGTATCACCAAGAAAAAATCCGTATCATACTAAAGCTATATTGTAGCTGTAAGTAAATTTCATTAATTTAACTGAACTATCAAAATTAGTAATTGAAAAATATATAAAAAATGATTTTCTATTATTTTTTACAATTAATAACATAATATGATAATTATTTAACAAATAGTAATTAAAATAATTTCAAATTTATGCTATTTTTAGTCTTTTAGAATTTATGAAAAATGAAGCTTTTGTATTCCAAATATTAATAACCTTTATAAAATAAAAACGACGATGTTAAAATAAGGAAATCATTTCAAGTATATAAATATAACAAATTAATATTTTTTATTTAAAATAAAAATATAAATATATTTTATGTAACAAATTAATATTATATTATTTTTATAATATTTAATTAATTATATAAATATAATTGTATGTTTTATTTTTATCTTTCAGATAAAACATATGTAGAAAAACAATTATCAACATGAAGCAAAACACTTATCTCTTTTGACTTTCTGATATGGAGTTTCTGAATGATTTCTGATATTTATGTTGCTAATTCAAATAATGGAGCTAAAGCGATGGAATCATTTAAATGCTTATATAGAAATTTGTAGTATGCTAATATAATTTGAACAATGCAACAAATACACAGGATATATTTAGAAATATTAATTATAAATATACAGAAGGTCTAAACCATGTTGAAATTCTTTATTATATACATATTTTGAAAAATATATATTTTCTAAAAAATGTTTTAGATCAGCTGAAGGATTTAAAAAGATATATTTGTTGATTTTGTTAGTTTGACCTTGAGTGGCGTCGCCTATAATACATATTCTTTCACCATACATATTTCTTATGTGTTAAAAATAAAGCTGTCATTATCTCCTAGATATTTGTACAAAAGTAATAAAAGAAAAAATACTAAAAGATTAAAAATAAAAAACATTGAGTTATATTTATTTTATATATTTTATCTCGTATCGTAATCAACTTTATCTCGCTAATTATCTTTTGTTTGATGTAAACAACTTTGCAATTATTGTTGTGGTGATAAATCCCTTGCGTCTTTCACTCCTCAATCGCACCATTAACAATATTTTTTTCGGATGGCGATAAGCGGCTGATATACGGATTTTTCAGGCTGAATCTCTTTATTTTGTCTTTAACCATTGGAATACCCAATTACGATATAGAGCTTCGTTAGTGATGTACCATGAGGGATTAACAATGATTCTTAGCATCTTAAATTGGAATCTTTGAAGTATCTCTAAATTAGAGTCTAAATTAGAGGCTATTCCTTATAACTGAATTCCATAGGTCTACATCGGTTTGAGAATGCATTTATAAATTAACAATTTATTGTCTATTGATAATTGAAATTTGCAGCCAATAACCCAATACAGCTTTTTAAGTTGGAGTCCCAATTGCTTGCGTTTCATGAATATGTTTCTTCCAGTTTAGACCACAAACCAGGTGCATGTCCAAATATTTCACTTCATCGGTTTGAGTAAGTTGTTGTCCATTTAGAAAAAACAGAAAGATATGTTTTTTGCATGTAGTAAACGTAATATGAGCGGACTTGGTCTCATTTGCTTTAATTCGCCATGTTTTAAATCATTTTTGAATGGCATTTAAACTTTCTTGTGTTTTCAATGATGTTACAATAGGCTCCCTGGGGGCGGTTAGTATAGCGATATCATCCGCAAAGGTAGTTATTGTGACTCCCTTTATGCCAAGTAGGTCGGCAGTGAATAGTAAGTACAAACAGGAACTTAGTACGCTTTCTATAGGAACCCTGAATAGATTTTGTACAGTTTTGTTATTGTATTGTTGTAGTTGATTAAAAAATGTCTATCTTGTAGGACTTTAGAATGTAATGCGTGATATTCGCTTTTATTTTGTACCATTTTAGACCATTGTGCTACACTTTATTAAAGGCTTGTGAAATGTCAATAAACGCCGCGAAACAATATTTTTTGGCTTCGATTGCATCGTAAATTTTTTGGACACTTCTATGAATTTGTTGTATTGTAGAGTTTTAGTCTGAAGCCAAATTGGTGAGAAGAAATAAGCTGCTTATCATTTATGATTGGCCTATAATAAGCCTATTTAATATCAATTTTTCGAAGACTTTGGAATGGGATTGAGGGGAGCCTAATCGATCTATATGATTTTACATTTTCTGGTATGTTTGACAGGTTTTAATTTCATGATTATCTGTGCTACTTTCCATAGGGTAGGGAAGGACTTTATCCTGAGAATTATATATTTATTTGAAGAACGTAATATTGTACCTTCATTGGATAATTCTTTGAGTATATGCTGGTTATAAGATATATAATATCCGGGGGCTTTTCTAGAATTTAGAGTTGCTATAGCATGTATTTCTTTTTTGGCGAAAAATTTAATATAAATAGATATCTCACTCAAGGAATCCTCATTTAAAGTTTCATATATATGGGCTTCTTCTTGTAAACTAATTTTTCTAGAATTTGGAGTGAATACTCTAGAGAAATATTCTGTAAAACCTTTTTGCATCGTTTCTGGCCCAGTTTCAACTTCGAATAGGATGTGATACTTGTTGAGGTCTTTTAAATTTCTTGGTGGCTTTCTATAGGGAATATTCTGAGGCTTTAGAAGCACTTAGTCCACTTAAATATTTTTAGATCCCTTGATTTCTTTCCTCATTGAGTAGTTTTTTAGTTTGTTAATGATTCAGTTTAAACTAGAATCTTAGGTCGAGATCTCTTGTAACTTATCATTGCTTACAGATTTTATCGCTAATTTTTCGCGGATATACGTAGGGTATTAGAATTTAAAATCCTTACTCTGAAAATTGGGAGTAGAATTTCCGGCCGTTTGCTGAATGCAGTTATTGAAATAATCCATTGCCAAGAATATGTGCTCTTCTGTCTTCAATTATATACTACAGTATTCAAGGTATGTGTAACTTAGATTTTAAAAGAATCCCAGTCAGTTTTATGTAGAGCATAGGGCTTATCTTCCAAGATTATTCTGTTACTCAGATAGATTATAACGGGGGAATGATCGGAGGACAATTCGAAAAACGATTCAACTTTGAAATTATAGTTTTCGATATACCTTTAACAATGCCAAAGTCGAACAAGTCAGGTATTTTCTTGCTATCAGTCGGCCAAGTGAGCTCGTCAAATGAGATCGTTTCTAGCCCTAATAGTTCGATAGCGTTGAAAAGTTCTCTTCCTTTGGTTTGGGTTGTTCTTTATCCCCATTGAGTGTGTTTTGCGTTATAGTCATCCGCAGCAACAAAACGTTTGCCTAGTGTATTGAAAAATTTTAATAAATCTGTCTTCCCAGATTTTATGAATCTACTCGCAGATAAAAAATATCAGTTGTTTAAATTTTCTCAGATTTTGTTGTCGCTTAGTCGGCACTAAAAATGCATTTTATGAGCAATCTGACGCCGCGGTTTTTGAAATTTTATTAATTTATGATGTCTAAATGTTTAAACTAATTTTTCTAAATGGTGGCGGTTTGCCCACTATATTTTATTCAAATGCATTTTCACATTTATAATGTTCTCAGAAAAACAACAAATGTGCTTGAAATCGTAGGAAAGAAAAGAATCGTGGAGTCCAAATAACATGTATTATATATATTTATGTACCTATATTTATCCACTAATAACTCATTTAAGACTTATATGTACTTAATTTAATATTCACATAGAGTGTTGAATTTAGTAATACAAGTCGACACAAATATTATTCTATCTTTGTTCTCACTTGATGTCGAAAAAAGACAGAATAACACTTGTATTGCTAAATGGAAAGCATTCATATTAATCTTTCGATAAGATGATCACATAATCTCGTATTAATACTTCAATATTCCTTATGCACTAAGAATCATCAAGAAATTCAAACCAGTAGTCCGTGATTTAAACGTTATGCTCTTATATATGAGCATTAATATAAATTGCGACGGTTCATACGTGTACAAAAGACACTTTGAATGACGGAATGCGCAGTAATGTAATATATAAGATCCCATGCAAAAACTGATACATTATAGGATATACGAGCAGATTACTGAAAATTAGTCGAAATTTCTGAAGATAACCGAGCACCTAATTACATTAAATTCAGCTTAACACTCTGTTATTATGGATCACAAAATAAACAATCATAAGCTCGCATCGGGCGAAGTAGAAATATTGGATGAAGATTTATAAAAAGAGATTGTTGTGTCGGAAATAATATTCATCAAAGCCAAGTAAATAGTATAAACTTACAGAGCGATACAGAAAGTCAAGTATATCTCACGTTAGTGAATAATTTACCGAATATTTAATCCTAACGCTCAATTCCTTTCTTCAAAGGAACAATAAAGTTTGGAATTTATGGTTGTTTGTATCTCACTGTCGATTCTGGTTAATATAAAAGCGGTGAGAGCATACAACTTTATTAGTTGAGTGTGGACTTGTGCAGCATTCAATATTGCATTGCAGCATACTGATGTAACCGATAGATCATATAAAGGATAAGAATTATATACATGTATCGGAATTGTATATCCATACGATCATTAATATTATATAATTAGTATATAATATTCTGATGATGGTTCAATGAGAGACCGAAATGTGCAATAAATATTGTACAAATAGAATAAGAAAAATTTGGCATTTTTATTTATCACATTTGGTTCTCAATTAGCTCAATTCCCTATTAGTAAATAAAACATTTCTTCGTTTCAATAAAAAATAATATTTCTGTATTAATATTTTTGTTTTCAGGTGCCTATGAATGAAATGGATTTTAATATATTATGGATGGGAAATCATCCCAAACCAGATGTTTTGCGAAATTTAATGCCTTATCAAAAAGTGAATCATTTTCCTAGGTAAGAAAAAATATGATTAAGAAACAGCTTTCTTAAATAGGAAATAATTATTAATTATTAAATAACATTAATACAATTAAATAATTATTAAATAATTAAATAACAGGAAAAAATATGTATAAAGATTTGTCAAACAATTTTAACGAAATAAATTTTCAGAACAATTTAAATATTCAGAGAATATATTTAAATCAAATATTTAGAATCAAATATTTAAATAAAATTCAAATATATTCAAATATATAAATTTTCAAAAATATTTACTTAATAACATACTGATTTAAAAATATACTTAAATTTTGAAATATTCAAAAATATATTTAATCTTCATAACACCTGAATAAGTAAATATTAACTTATGTTTCTTAACTTTATTTTAAAAATCTATTTTTTAGATCTTACGAAATTACCCGTAAAGACCGTCTTTACAAAAACATCGAAGCTATGCAGAGGAGTAAAGGATTTCGACACCTCGATTTTATACCTCAGACTTTTCTACTGCCTACTGAAGCTAAAGAATTAATTTCAGCGCATTTCAGATATAGAGGACTATGGATTGTTAAGCCTAAAGCCAGTTCACGAGGCCGTGGTATTTACATTGTTAATAATGTAAGAATACACTTACAGCAATTTTTATAACGCCTTTTTATTGTCTTAAATACACTACTCTTATGATGCATCAGCAGATTATTTAATTCATAGTTAGCATTAATTAATAAAAATAGCCCTATTAAACTATATCCTCAATAATGGGAGTCTTGGTAGAATTGACTTTTTTTAATGCTAGACCCAATATTTTTTAGAGTAGGGAAAAAAAAGTAAAATAACGAAATAGATAAGATGACAAACTACTATTTTTTCTAAGATAATATTAACTAACCGATGTTCAACTAATTGATGTCTTTTGATAATAATAAGTAATTTCTTGTAGTTGAAAGTTTAATCTGCCAAGGAAAGTACGTGATATATAATTAAAAATGTGTTTTGGATCCATATGTAATTTTTTGTTGTTTGTTCAAAAGGAATACAACATATAATTATAGTAACTATTTTCACTATCTTTACGAAATTACAGTATAGTGTATTTAAAAATTCATTTAAGGCTTCCGAGTAGTCGCCGCGGCCATATTGAAACCGTGACGTCATAAGCGAGAAATAGCAAGAAATGATACCCTGATTTATGTTGCGACTGACATGTAAATAAAAACATATTTCAACGAAATATACTACCAATCTCTTCAGCACACCTGTAAAAATGTACGACTGGTAATCCTTTCTCCTGACAATTGATAAATAACTGTAAATTGAGTCCGAAATGAACTCTTGAAATGTAGGAAAACACACGATTTGACTTAAAATTTGACTTTAAATACACTACTTTTACGATGCATCAGCAGATTATTTAATTCATAGTTAGCATTAATTAATAAAAATAGCCCTATTAAACTATATCCTCAATAATGGAAGACTTGGTAGAATTTACTTTTTTTTTAACGCTAGATCCAATATTTTTTAGAGTAGGGAAAAAAAAAGTAAAATAACGAAATAAGTAAGATGACAAACTACTATTTTTTCTAAGATAATATTAACTAACCGTCGAAAGGAGAGGAAAATGTTACTTTACACAGTTTATTCCTTACACAGCTTGGCAGCCGCATATTTTCACAAGTTTCATAAATACATTGCACATCACAACACTAGCAAAAAGCAAATAATTACGACGTAGGTTGCAACATAAATTGGGCTGTCATTTTTCGCTTCTGACAAATTTCCCAAAAAAGAGAAAGAGACAGAACTATATGTCGACATCGAAGTTTCGCAGCGAGTACTCGAGAGTCTTAATAACATATTCCAATATCTTCCATTTTACATATCATAACATTTTTATGAGGTGGATGAATAAATATGACTGTAGAAAAACATGACAAGTATCATGTATCATCGACAAAATGTATACGTATTTGTATATGAGAAGCTATCCAATATCTGTGAATCGATTTTGCGAGCAATGCGGGTCGATAACATAGAAGTGGCACTATAATTCGTTGTGCCTGGGAGATTTCTCCTATGGCGTGGGGTGAAAAGTGGCAAGCTGCGCCTTGCGTGCTCTAATAAATTTAATACATCCTGTGTAATAAGGCTGATATGGTTGTCTCGTGTTAACTAATCTTTCATAGTATAATGTAATCTGTCGTGTTGTTAGGTCGGCTATAATGTGGCTCTAACTGCCTGATGTATTGTATCAACTTGGCTCTGAACAGCTGAAACTGTTCCCAAAAATCTCGTTGCGTCGTTTTATATATCAAAATATAAGCGAAATTTAATTCTTCTTACATGAAACTCCGCCATCTAGCGGCAAAGGTTTGTGCGGTTCATGCGTGGCGGAAGCTCCAAGCGCTCAAAATTTCAGAAAAATTTCGCAAGAGAACCTTCTAAATCTGCAAGATGTATGCATGAATTCTTATTCGACATATTGTCGATTGCAGACGTTTGTGTAGTGGTCATTAGACCGCACATAATATAATCATTGAATTTACGCACGTACGTAAGCACGTACATACGACCAAATATACTTATACATTACATTTCAAGATATCAGTAAAGAAGATATGCCTATATTATACAGGGTATCCCCGAATTAGCGGATCAACTCTCGTGAGTAAATAGAGCGTGTTAAACTGAAGAGAAATATTTTATATCATTTTGCTAAATTCACAATAATTAATGAGATATAAAAATTAATAAAAATCGGCCAATCCGTGCCAGTATAAGCGCGCGGCGCGAAAAAACCTTCCAGTTGTTACTTGATACTAGACGCGCGGCGAGACAGTAGACGGAGCATTCTACAAAGGATGTACAAAGGACGTACTGAAAGAGACACGTACAGTGCGCGCTGCGTTTATATGTCTTGCCGCGTACCTAGTATCAAGTAACAACTGGGAGGTTTCTTCGCGCCGCGTGCTTATACTGGCACGGATTGGTCGATTTTTATTAATTTATATCTCATTAATTATTGCGAATTTAGCAAATTGATATAAGACTTTTCTCTTCAGTTTAACACGCTCTATCTACCCACGAGAGTTGATCCGCTAATTCGGGGACACTTTGTATAATAGACATATCTTTACTGATATCTTAAAAGAGCCTGTCTGCGTCTTTATCGTCCTTATTCAGACTCAACTGTCTACGCCACAGGTACCCAACTATCTGTGAGATTGTTGTTTTGTTGGAAACATAACAACATGATTAATCATATTAATCAACATGATAGCAATATGATTAATTAATATAATTGATCATGCTTGGTTATTTGGGACCAGAATAAGTGGATCCAAGGGCCACTGCAAAGATGGCATGTTTTCTTCGATGAGTAAAACAAGTGTGTTTGATGTTGGTTCCTGAGTAGTCCATTTATTCATTTTCTGCAATTTTTGTAAATATTCTTGTGGCCGGCCACATAAGAACTGGCAAAATTTCTGCAAATACTGCCAATTAGACAAATAATTACTCAGAGGAATGTCGAGATAATTCAATTAAACAGACTGAACAGTGAGTTGTCTATAAGAACATGAGAAGATGTAAAATCATTAAAGTCAAAAGGATTGTTTGTTAATGGAGTTTGTCAAAGATCGCGAATTTAATATAGCTTCTTTGTAATTAGCGTTATACTCATCAAAAGCAAAAAGTCTTTCCCTGTGTAATTATATAAAAATATTTCTTCATAATCTTGAATGTAGTTTCCTTCAAATATGAAAGAAACAATAGTCAAGACTATAAAATGAATTTTCAAAATGAAGTGTTTGTGACGGAATAAAACTCCAATTTATTCGCTTAACCAAAAAGGAAATTATTTTCAGTTTTGTGTTTTCTAGAAATTCTTGTAATTCCTGCACTGCTTCGATAAAATATATTTAATGCGTCTGTGTGAGTTTTTTGACAAGAAGGGGAAGGGAGAAAAGAAGGTTTATTAGTAATAATCAGTGATGCCAATTCTAGGTGTTACACCTCGTTGATAGAGGCACTCATTAAGAGAACTGTATCCATGCACTTTCTCATATAGTGCTTGCTTGTGTGCGTGCCTCCATTACCGAGGTGCTAGTAATCTAGAATAGGGGCGGTGCATTGTTGCGCACAATACAATTGGACATGTTACAAATGGACACGAAATTTTGGACACCGTTTATTTAAATTGTTAAATTTATTCACGTTCTTTGTATTATAATAATGCGATTTCTTGAAAGTTTTAATTACTTATATACATTAATACATTTATACATACATAAATACGTGCTTGATTTCAAATCCAAAGTATCTATCTGAAAAAATATAGAGACTCTAGATTTTTCAGAAATTTTTTATACATCAAATCCAAGTATCTATTTGGAAAAAATAAGGAAATTCTCGTGAAATGTTATTGAAACTCAAAGAATTAAGAAAAAAATCTTTTTGATAATTTAATTTTTATATTATAAACAATAATTTCAAGAAGTTAAGCAACAGGCAATTCACCGATTAAATTAGTCGAGTTGTAAATTATATATGTTTAAAATATATTATGAATATATTTATCTCTGTTTATATATTCAATATCTTGTAACAAAATATTGAAAATATGTAGCACATATTATTTGTTGTAACTTTTAGTGATGAAAGAAATAAGAAAATGTTATGCAAGTGAAAAATGTTTATTTTATGAAAGCTGTTCAATTTTTTACTATATTTTTAAATCTATCACTTGAAACTTAAATATCTGTTTATTTTTCTTTTGTATATACATATAAGTGAAAAATACCAGAAAACGTACATAATAACAAACTTATTTTACTTAGAAATCTCTAAAAAAATTTTCTTTGGATCTTGATTTTTAAATAAAAATATGTTCTTGAAAATTAGGAATTTTCAAGAACTTGTTTTTTACGAGATTTGAGTAAATATTCTGAAATTACTTACATTACTTATTTTACAGAAAAGAGAGAGAGAGAGAGAGAGAGAGAGAGAGGGGGGGGGGCAAAAACAGGGAATGTAAAACTGCCAAAAAAGAGGATCTCGTTACATTGTTCTCGTTACAACTCCCCTTGATATTATCACGATTATTATACTGAGTAGTTTCTACAAAATTTTAACTGTTTATTGTTTATTGAAAACTCATTACAAAAAGAAGTTTGGAAAATATCACAATTTACAGTAGTGGAGTCTCGTTTTCGGCAGTTTTGCCGAAAGAACATAATTTCAGTTTTAAATTTGATACATCTAAATGCATTGGTACTCATTTGTCTAATTGTTTATTATTCTGTTATAGCCTGAGAAGATCCTGACAGATGAATCAGTCATCGTGGCACAATACATAAATAATCCGCTTTTAGTTGATGGACACAAGTGTGATTTGCGTCTCTACGTAGCTGTGACGAATTACGATCCTCTGCTTATTTATTTATACGAGGAAGGTTTAGTGAGATTTGCAGCTGTTAAATACGATGGAGGAAATCAGTACATTTGGAATCCTTGCATGCATCTTTGCAACTACAGTATAAATAAATTTCACGTGGATTATGTAAAGTAAGTTAAAACAAATATAGACAGAGTATTAAGATAAAATTATTTGTGATGAAAGATAACTTAAAACAATAGTGTAAATTAGTTAAGTGCCAATATTAAAGTTATTAAATTTTGAGAAAACTTTACGGTAAAGATTGCTTATAAAAACAAACTATTGATACTTTTACTTGATTTTATTCTACCTTAAAATTTTGAAATAATTGCCTCAGTTATAACATAAATAATAATACCACCAAACTTACTATTTCCCTAAAATATTAAAATTCACACAATTAGCAAAATAGTAATGAAAATAATAGGAAAAAAGGAAAACCAAAAGAGATAAAATAAGAGGAAAGACAAAAGTATGAAAAAGCGTAATTAAAAAATGGAATAGAAAGAGAAAAAAGATAAAAATAAAGTAGAATTAAAAAAATAAAAAAAATGACTAAAATGATATGAATAGGAAAATTGCTATAAAAAAGGTATGTATAGAGAGGGTCTAATGTGATTAGGAGTGAAGATCCTGACGCTGAAAATGTAGGACACAAGTGGACATTGTCGGCATTGCTCAGACACTTACGTTCAATGGGTCAAGACACAGAATCGCTAATGCAGCGAATAGAAGATATTATTATAAAATCAATCCTTGCTACTGCATCTGGAATTGTCAGTGGTTTAAAACAATTCGTGAAACATCCTGATACATGTTTTGGTAATAATTGACTTTTCTAATAAATATACAAATTATAGGTTTTATTAATATATTATAATATGTATAAATATAATAAAATTAAATATATTTCATTATACACAGATAAAACTAGAAAATCATTTTTAATATGTAAAATTAACAAATAATTATTTTATGATAAGCACTTTTTAAATTACTATAATTAATTTTCCCTACATATAAGATGTTATATAGAGTCATTGCACTATCTGCTACAAATTTCTGAAATCATTTAAAAACAATTCTTTTTCAGCAAAAATGTCGAAAAGAAATTTACCTTTTTTTTTATCATTACAAATTGCCAATACTTGCCATATATTGTAACTAGTGGTCTTAAAATTGTATGAAAGTAAACTCTATGTCAAATTAATTACAAGATGCGTTAACTTTGTAATTCCGGAAAGTTTAGTTAAAAAGTCCTTTTTTTATTGATATTTTTGCTGAGGATAATTTCGTTAATAAAAATCTCCAAACGATCCCAAGAACTCGTCATTAACAGATGGTGCATGACCTTTGGACATCCTGTATATAAACACAAATACATACAAGTAAAAATGTAATTATTTTTTATATAATATATATATATATATATATATATGTATGTATATATATATATATATATATGTATGTATATATATATATATATATATATATATATATATACAGGGTGGGCCATTTTAAACATTACGGTCAATTTTCTCGTAAACTAAGCGAAACATCGAAAAATATTTCAGACAAAAGTTGTATGGTTTCGAGGGGGCCATAAAATGGTACCATTGGTTTGACCTTGGATAGTCACTTGAAAGTTACATAAAGGTCATCTTTAATTTCTTAAATAGAACTTATTATTTTTCATTACATATTCTTGTAGTTTACTTCAAAAGCTTTTCAAAACACTATAATAAAATATTTTTTCATTAAATACTTTTCGAGTTATAAGGCTTCAAAGTTGCAATATTTTGACATGAAATACAAGATATCTCGTAAAATATTCATTTTTCGATTATCTTACCCTAATATATTTATGCACAGAATAATGAGACGAATCAATTGGCGTAATTAAAACACATAATTATGTTAAAGTAAAAATGTGTAACTGCTAGTTGCAAATTCAGATTTTTTTCTTAAAGATAACTATAAGAAAAATAGTAGGTTCCATTTAGGAAATTAAAGATGACCTTTAAGTGACCTTCAAGTGACTATCGAAGGTCCAATGGTACCATCTTATGGCCCCCTCGAAATCCTAAAACTTTTGTCTGAAACATTTTTCGATATTTCGCTTAGTTTACGACACAATTAACCGTACTGTTTAAAATGGCCCACCCTGTATATAATGTGTGTGTGCGTGCGTGCGTGTTTATTATTTACATACATAGATATATTGTTTTCATTCTAGAATTATTTGGCTTTGATATACTAATCGATGATACGCTGAAGCCGTGGTTACTGGAAGTAAATTTAACGCCTTCATTGGGATGTGATTCACCATTAGATGTTAGACTTAAGTCAGCTTTAATAGCAGATTTGTTTACTCTTGTCGGTATACCTGCTGTTGATCCAATTCTACGTTCCCAAAGTTTAAATCGTGCTGGCCTTAATTCCAATAAAAAAATTAGTGTAAGTTATTTTTTCATATTTTTTCTAAAAATTATACTTATTTTATAAAGAAAACTTTTTACCCTTTATATCTGTACAAAATATAAACTTTAAACATTAAATATTCAATTTTATACTAACTTCAAAGTTATACAATATTTTTTACTTACATTTAGATTATAAATATAGCAAAAGGAAAACGATTCTAATGGATTTTTTATTCTTAATTAGCAAAAAATAAAAACAAATATTTTATTTAAATACGAAGAAGATAAACATAAAATGTTTGATGAAAAAAAGATAAATGAAATACTAAGCAAATATTAAATTCAATCATTATATTAAATTTAATTACTAAATAGTCTATTTTTTTCTTTATTTTATAAAATATGGAAATTAGGAACTGGCGGGTTATAGAGCATTGAATTAAGGGATGATAAATAGATTAAGCAGATTATTATTTTTGTTTGTTTTAGTATAGAAGAGTACAGTCTGCAGAAACATTACCTCAGGAAAAAAAGAATATTAATAGGAGTAATAAAAATAAAGGTCTAAGCTTAGAGCAACAACGAATAGTAACGTCTGCAAAAGCACAATTCGAGAGAAGAGGTGGATTTGTTAGAATATTTCCAAGTCCAAAATCTTGGGAACTTTACTCGCAATATTTGGGTAAGTATAATTTTTTGTTAAATAATTATTTGAAGCTTAAATAAAAAAAAATTATGGCTTTTCTTAAAATCAAACCATGTATGTGCCTTACAAATTAACTTATTTATAATTCTATGCCTTAGATCCAATTACAGGTATACCAATGATATCGGATCCGCTTGGCCCAAGGAGATTACCGCAACATATTAATGTAAATCATAATTTAATGTTACATGAACAATTATTTCCTATTGCTAATCGCAATACTGGTTACGTTATTCCAGAGATAACATTAGACAGGTTATCCAGGTAAGTTGTATTATAAATATTTTTTATGTTTATAATAGCATTTTTTCATTATATATATATATATATATAATTTTACATATATACACGCGCACGCGCGCGCGCGCGCACACACACACACACACACACACACACACACACACACACACACACACACACACACACACACACACACACACACACACACACACACACACACACACACACACACACACACACACACACACACACACACACACACACACACACAGAGGTGCCACAGACCACCCGTACACCCCTTTTATCTCGGAAACAGAGTATTTTAGAAAAAAATCTTTCAGACAAAAGTTGCATGGTTTCGAGGGATACATAAGATGGTGTCATTGGTTTTACCTTGAATTTTCATTTAAAGGTCATGTGAAGGTCACGTTGATTTTTTTTAAATGGAACACCCTATATATTATTGCATATTCTTGTATTGCATATTATCTCGAGAGCTTTCCAAAACACTATAATGAAATGTTTTTTCATTAAATACTTTTTGAGTTATGAGACTTGAAAGTTTCAACATTTTATTTCAAAATACAAAATATCTTGTAAAACATTCAGTTTTCGGCAATCTTACCTTAATACTTTCATGCACAGAATAATGAGACGAATCAAAGTGTAAAGAAAACACATATAGTTATCTTTAAGAAAAAATCTGAATTTGCAACTAGCAGTTACACATTTTTACTTTAACATAATTATGTGTTTTAATTGCGCCAATTGATTTGTCTCATTATTCTGTGCATAAAAGTATTAGGGTAAGATAATCGAAAAATGAATATTTTACGAGATATCTTGTATTTTATGTCAAAATATTGCAACTTTCAAGTCTCATAACTCAAAAAATACTTAATGAAAAACCCTATCATAAGTGTTTTGGAAAGCTCTCGAGGTAAACTACAAGAATATGCAATGAAAAATAATAGGTTCCATTTAAGAAATTAAAGGTGACCTTCACGTGAGCTTCAAATGACTATCCAAGGTCAAACTATTGGTACCATTTTATGGCCCCCTTCGAACCAAACAACTTTTGTCTGAAGTATTTTTTTCTACAATCAAAAATAAAAAAGTTTTTGGGGGTGGTGCATTAAAATGGGTCACCCTGTATGTGTGTATATATATATATATATATATATATATATATAAAACTATAAATATTTTGTAAAAGTTAATAAATTTGAGTATTTAATTATAGATATGAAAGATACGAAAGAGCATTGGTAAAAGGTCACAAACAAACTTTGGACAGAAGGAATAACAAAGAAAATTTGGGTATAGATATGCACAAATATAAAAACCAAGTAATACAGTCAATGCAAGAAGGCAACAAACTAAGGTTTGTTATCAAAATTTATGTAACAAATATCAATTATTTAACTATTTTGTACATTGACTAACTACTTTGTAATTGATTTTTATCTGCATTGTTATCTTTTTCTTCTGAAATATATGATATGTAAAAATATTAGATCAAACAATATTTCAGTCCTGGTGAAGCGAGGAAAGCTTTTGGTTTATATTTAAGCTACATATTACGAAAAATATCACAACCTAATGCAGATCCAGCATGTTGTGATCTTATTATGAAGTTTCTTCAACATTCGTCATGCAATTTGAGAACACCATTTCTATTTACAGTATGTATTTAATTGTTGATATTCTGCTATATTTTAGGTAAATTTATTCTATAAGACATTTTAATAGTTGATAATAGAAATTATATTAGCTTTTATCAATTAGTCTTATAATTGCATTTGCATGTTTTTGATATGTATGTATTTAAGTGTGCGTGTGTTTCTTTAATGTTATAAATATGTTAAATATAAATGTATGTGATGATAAATAAGTGTTATATATTTAATATATTTAATATATTATTTTAAGATGTCATAACTTTTCAAGGACAATTGACTACGATTAATGACCTTTGTTAATCTTTGTGAGGCTTAAAATTAAGGTCAAAATAAAAATTTATTAATTATCTTTGAAAAAGCATCAAGCACATTTTGGATAATCTTCATTTTGATTTTAATATTCTGAGGAAATGACTTTAAGGAATTTAAGCAGTGGTTTACTTGTCAATTGTCTTTGAGAAATTATGATGTTCTAAAATAATATATCAAGTATATCGAATAAATGACATTTCGTCATTATTTATTTTCATGTCTAACATAGACCATTCCATATCATTAAAGAATAACATTTACATGTTTGTATATATAATATTTAGATAAAAACTTATTAATATAATTTTAGTAAAAAGTAGTTTAGTTGCATATAATTTGAATCTGACAATAAAAAGTGCCATTTATCATTTTAAAAAATTCAATTGGGTAACCCATTTCCGGCCGGTACCGGAAGTTGAAAATATCGCCATTTGATAAAGTCTACCCGATTTATTTATCAAAATTTTTTAGATTGATAAAAGACTTCTCTTCATTTTAAAAGGAGCGATTTGGGACACCTTACATAATAAAAGACAGTATTTTTTAAATAAGTAATTAATTGTACACTTAAGAATTGAAACATCTACTTTAAAAAAAAACGGTTTTTAAATTTTTGAATGAATATCATTAAAACATTAAGAAATATGAAAAGTTTCAAAACAAGTTTTATTTATGGTTCTTTACTTTATAACGATGTAATTAGATTTTTCAAAAACGTTAAATTTAAAAAATTTTTTTACCCTCCTTAATTTTTGAAAATTTTAAAGTTTAACCAATAACAAAAATTAAAATAGTAACGTTATATGGTTTAATTTGCCATTAAATGCACTTTAATTTTTAGATATATTGAAATTTTCGAAAATTAAGAAAAATGAAAGGAAAAGTTTGAGAAATTTGAAATTTTTGAAAAATCTAATTTCTTTGTTAGAAAATATATTAAAATTTATTAGAAATGATAAAATGTGATGACTCACTATCAGCCTGTATACACACATGCATGAACGAACACACGTATCAAGTTATCATAATCTGTTAATATAATATTTTTATGTTATAAATGAGAAACACACTAACTTTGGATAATTTATATTATATTAATAATTTTAATATTTAAATTAATAATATTTTCCGTAGTTGCCGTGTAATAAATTGAGTAACAAAGACCGAGCTGCCATTACTGCAAAACAACTTTCCGATTTCTTGCATCTATATAATAGAGAAACGGATCTTTATGAAGACACGGTAGACCGGCCTCGTACTGTTTCTAATAAACTCTTTCAAAAGTTTTTGGCTGCAGCAAGGTATACATTACATATACATATACATACACATATACATTTATATATATATATATATACATATATATCTAGTAAACAAAGCGTGCACAATATGCCAGCAGATTGGCAGCAGATTTATGCAAAAGTTATTAGCAAATTGGCATATATTATGTCCACATTAGGCTTATGATCTGCTAGCAGAAACCGAACAGGATTTGCTAACATGATTTGATGTCAATGGAAAGCGAGTAAAATCTGCGCGCGTGCAATCTGACGGTAGATTGGCAGAACCGAGCAGAATTTGCAACTTTTAATCATTCACAAAATGGTATATTTAAATGAATTTCTCGATGTAAATTTAATGCTTAGACATTTTAATTTAGGTCAATTTATGAGACTTGAAAACGACATCTATATTGCATTCATGAGACGTTATTTTCTGATGTTTTTAAATTACAGTATTTATATATGATTTTAAAATGTAATTTAGATAAAACAAATTGAACATTTTATAGTTCATACTTAAACTCTTATTTTATTTTTTAAATATAAATAGATGACTTTTTTTCATCCATTTGGACATATTTATCTGTCCGATTTTCCAAAAAATCAGTTTGATAGACATGAATTCCTCATATGAAGAGATTATATCAAACATTAAACTGATAGAAATAAACGTTACAATTGTATTATAGCCGCATTTGATATTTTTTTATGAGAAAAATTTGAATATGGATATAGATTGCAAATAGCACGTCACGTAGCAGTAAGAAAATGAATTAAGGCTGCGGATTTTGCTCGATTTTTGCTAATTTGCTATTTATTTGTTATTATTTTGCTATTTATTTGCAATTTATATAAAATTTTACAATTTATATATTATTTTCAACAATATTCTTCATTTTCATCTACACACTACATACGTATTTTCCATTGTTCGAAACAGTGATTTATGTCTTCGGCTGTCACGATTTTTACCTTATAAAGGAATTTAAGTTAATGGAGGGGGTGAAACACTGTTAAAAGATCTGACAGTTGATGATATGAATCATTATTTTGAACAAAGGAAAATACGTACGCAGTAGTATGTACATAATTATGAAGAGTATATTGAAGAAGGCAATAAATAAATTGTACAAATTATCAGTCCTGTTTTTAAATAACCATATCTCATATATACAAAGTGATTCATTTAAATTGACACAAGGTAATAACTCAAAAATATGGGACATTAGAAAAAAATATTTCAAATAAAAATTGTATGGTTTCGAGGGGGACATAAGTTGATGTTATTGATTTGATTTTGAATAATTGTTTGAAGGTCACATAAATGTCACTTTTAATTTCTTAAATGAAACCCCCATTTTTCATTGTACATTCTTGTAGCTTACCTCGAGAGCTTTTTAAAACACTATAATAAAGTATTTTTTCATTAAGTACTTGTCGAGTTATGGCTCAAAAGTTACATTCAGTTTTCGGTAATCTTATCTTAATACTTATGCACAGAATAATGAAATGAATCAATTGGTGTAAAGAAAACACATAGTTGTCTTAAAGAAAAAAATATAAATTTTCAACGAGCGGTACTAAAGGTGACCTTTATGTGACCTTCAAACCAATATTCAAGGTCAAATCAGTGGCATCATCTTATGTCCCTCTCGAAACTATATAACTTTTATTTGAAACATTTTTTCTTAAGTCTCATGTTTTCGAGTATTACCTTGAGTTAACTTAAATGTACCACCTTATATATATATGAATCATTAGTAAATAAAAAAGTTTATGTGAACATGGTTATTATTTTTACAATTAGTAGTTTCGGAGATACTGTTTGAATTTTGTTTAAATATTTCAATGATAAATGAGTGATACACATATGTTACGTTCACAACAAATGTTTAAAAATTGAACCATGAATGTCCATACACTGTACAACTCGTATCCTAAAATGGCATGTTATTTCTCTTCTTTTATATAAGTAGCAACATCCAAAATACGAGCAATTAATTCTTTTCGCATACTTTGTTCGGTAAGCGTTCGTTTTCGACCACCTGACAATAGGCTGAAGATTCACCATGTTGTGTCAAAATTATAAAACTGAAAGATTAATTTTTGCACTGATATGGAAATGCTTATAAAGAGGTTTTTGAAGATACTGATTTTAAATATGATTTTCACAATTCAAAATAGTGGATTCAATGTGGCGGATACAATCATTTCTTTGAAATTTGGTAAAAATACATACGCAAGCTTTTTTATATCTGCTATTTTGAATATATCTCTACATTTTTTATTTTATATATTATACACATATTATACGTACAAAGAACGTATGCATAAACGCATGTGTGTCTGTGTTCGTGTAACTTGTTTTTAAATGTAGTTAAAATATAATATTTTAATCAAGTATTTTTAATTAATTTTGAATTTTAATGTTATTGTTAGTAGTAAATTTAGTACTTTTAACAAATAAAGAGTAAATAATAATAATTCTAATTAGTAATTTTCTTAGTAATTCTTTCATGTTTTCAATGACAGTTTATTTTGATGATGACTTGCAAGCAATCGTGACAGAAAAAAGATAGAATATAAAACAATGCAATCCATTCATGAAATAAATAGAAAGGATAAGCACACTAAAATAGAGTCAAGTATATTTATGAAAAAATACTAAGCTAATGTTATTTAAAAAATTAATACTTTTCGAAATAGTTTATACTTTATTTCGGTATATTTTGACATATATTTTGACATAAAATATAAAATATCTCAAAAATTATTAATTTTTTAGTAAAGCTTAAAATTTTTATATGTATATATAATTTTATTTTTAAAAAATGATGCCTTTAAAAATATCGACAGTGGCGCCACTCATGAATGAATCAATACCATAATCATATAGCCCTGTTGAAATCTTATAACTTCAGTGAGAAATGACAGTCGAAAAAACGTCGAATAGACGTTTATTATACATATGTTAAATGTGTTGAATAGAGGTCGAATAGATGCTTTTTAACTAATCATTTTTTACTAAGATTTTTGTTTAATACATTTTTTTTTCTAAAATTGAAAACAAAAAATATTTGAAAGAAGTAATTGTTTAAAACGGGACATTCTATATTTAATTAAAAAAATCTTTTAATAAAGAAGAAAGCGCAAAAAAGCACAAGTTTGAAAGACATCCTACAGAATTCAAAAACATCATCCTTTCCCAAAAAAAGCTATGAAAGGAAGTTAAAAATATTAGTTTTATATAATTTTTTTGTTTTGGCTTTTTATTTCTGTTAAAGACAAATTAATTACTCTTTTAATAAATAATTTGAAAAATAAATATACAAAATATTTTAAGAAATTCTTGATCTTGTATCAATATTTTCAACTTGGTTTTTTGTCATTTAGGAAGTCCTAGCCCATTGTGCATCCCCATATTACGAAGTCAAGTCCAAATACGTAGCGATCAATCAATCAGAGCATCTCGATCAATCCATTGGGCGGATTCAACGGATTCAACAACTTACTAGCTACTTAGTAGCAATCGAACATGATTGGTTCTTACTTTTAGAACTTTGTTGGTTCTATTAAGCTGTTGAGTCCGCTGAATCCGCCCATTGTTTAGGAAAAATTATGCGCGCAACATTCAAACAGCTGTATCTCCGAAAATACTGACAATGAGAATAACAACTATGTTCATACGAACTTGAATACTACTAAGAATAATAACCATATTAATATAAATTTATTTATTTACCCATTAATAATTTATACCATCAAAATATTTCCCTCTCTTCTTGACTCACCATATAAATATATATATATTGACAAATTTTTAATATATTGCTTTCTTTTTTCGATCTGCTGTAAAACTATATGATAAGAGGGTCACTTTCCGTTCTTATCTAAGATATAGATGAAATATTTTTTATATTATATTCAAGAAATATAAATATAAAAAGCATTATAATGTAGAAAAATTATATAAATTTGTAATGTAGTCTAACTCTACATTAAATTAAAATATAATATAATTATATTACAGCGAACAAGATCTCGATGATGTGCTAATTCTTCAAACTCGCCTTTATAAATGTACTCACAGTTTCTTAGGAAAAAACGGTTTTGCCGGTACTTTGAGAGGAGCTAATCTTCTTGGATCTCTACCTCATATTACATCTCGAATATATTCTAACGTTGCTGCAACAGGGCAGTGCAGATGTAACAATTCAATCAATAGATAATATTATTATATTGTAATTAACAAATTATTACACTAGAATATTATAAGCGTGCGCCATTTATTTTGTATATATATATATATATATATATATATATATATATATATATATATATATATATATATGTATATACAAGGTGTCCGGTAATGACCGCCTCACCTCTCTAGGGCAGATAGAGTAGTCAAACTGAACATAAAAGTTCTGTACCATTTTGCGATTTGCGCAATAATTATTAAACTATTAATTAAAAACGTTCAGCGAACGATATTATATATATTATATACAAAGTGTCCGATAATAATTGCTTCACCTCTCTAGGGCTGATAGAGCAGGTCAAACTGAACATAAAAATTCTCTATCATTTTGCGATTTGCGCAATAATTATTAAAATATTAATTAAAAACGCTCAGCATATGCTAAGTACTATATACGCGCGCTCATACGCTGAGCGTTTTTAATTAATATTTTAATAATTATTGCGAAAATCGCAAAATGGTAGAGGATTTTTATGTTCAGTTTGACTTGCTCTATAAGCCCTAGAAAGTTGGGGCGATTATTACCGGACACTTTGTATAAATATATAATATCGTTCGCTGAGCGTTTTTAATTATTAGTTTAAAAATTATTGCGCAAATCGCAAAATGGTACAGGACTTTTATGTTCAGTTGGACCTGCTCTATCTGTCCTAGAGAGGAGAGGCGATCATTACCAGACACCCTGTATATATAAATATATAAATATATATATATATATAAATATATATATATATATATATATATATATATATATATATATACAGGGTGGACCATTTTAATCCATCCAGTCGAATATCTCGAAAATCAAGCCCGGGGAGAGAAAAATGTTTCAGACAAAAGTTGTATGGTTTCGAAGGGGCCATAAGATGGCACCATTGGTTTGACTTTGAAAAGTCATTTGAAGGTCACGTGAAGATCACTGCAAGTTTTTTAAATGGAACATCCTATATATTTTTACATATTCTTGTAGCTCATCTCGAGAGCTTTCCAAAACACTTATGACAAAGTATTTTTCATTAAGTATTTTTTGAGTTATAAGGCTTCAAAGTTGCAGTATTTTGACATAAAATACAAGATATCTCATAAAATATTCATTTTTTTATTATCTTACTCTAATACTTTTATGCACAGAATAACGAGACAAATCAATTAGCGTAATTAAAACACATAATTATGTTAAAGTAAAAATGTGTAACTGTAGTTGCAAATTCAGATTTTTTCTTAAAGATAACTATGTGTTTTAATTACGCCAATTGATTTGTCTTGTTATTCTGTGCATAAAAGTATTAAGGTAAGATAATCGAAAAATGAATATTTTACAAGATATCTTATATTTTATGTCAAAATATTTCAACTTTAAAAGCCTTATAACTCAAAAAGTACTTCATGAAAAAACATTTGATTATAGTGTTTTGGAAAGCTCTCAAGATAAGCTACAAGAATATGCAATAATATATAAGGTGTCCCATTTAAAAAATTAAACATGACGTTCATGTGACCTTCAAATGACTCTTCAAGGTCAGACCAATAGTACCATCTTATGGCCCCCTCGAAATCAAACAACTTTTGCCTGAAACATTTTTCTCTCCCAGGTTTGGTTTTCGAGATATTCGACTTCCTCGATTAAAATGACCCACCCTGTATATATATATATATACAGGGTGTCCCGAAAATGCCGGTAAATATTTTAATGGCAGGTTCTTTAGAACATTTTAAGACGAACAGTTGAATACAAAAATGTCGAGGCTACAATAGTTTTCAAACTGGAAGCAATTATATTTCACGAATGATAGGGTTGAGATTTCGCGCTCTCAGGTACGGCAAAATAACAAGTGCTAACATAATATTCATAATATCGTGAAAAGAGCGCTATTTATAGGAGCACTTTTATCACTTATTATTTTGCCGCACCTGAAAGCGCGAAATCTCAGCCCTATCATTCGTGAGATATAATTGCTTCTAGTTTGAAAACTATTGTAGCCTCGACATTTTTGTATTAAACTTTTTGTCTTAAAATGTTCTAAAGAACCTGCCATTCAAATATTTACCGGTATTTTCGGGACACTCTGTATATATATATATATATATATATATATATATATATTCTGAAACACCCTGTATATTTTGTGTGTGTGTATGTGTGTGTGTGTGTGTGTGTGTGTATATATACAAAATATACAGGGTGTTTCAGAATTTGCGGACACGGAATGCACAGCGTTATTATCTGTGCCAAAAGAAGCAACTTTTTTCTCGGTGAAAATGTCGAAAAAAGTTATTTTCGCTAATTTACAAATTTTGCAATTATACATCTCTGTAACTAAGTCTTACATAAAAATTTAGTAAAGTAAACTCCACCTACAATTAATTGAAGAATATAATTGTGTTAATCTTTTAATTCTACAAAGTTTAGTTTGCGAAAAACCCGTCTTTTTCAATTGCTTATAACTGGAAAATTATTGATGTCTCGATATTTTTGCTGAGAAAAAAGTTGTTTCTTTTGGCACGGACAATCACGTTGTGCATTCCATGTCCGCGAATTCTGGAACACTGTGTATATATATATATATATATATGTATATAATTATAAATTATATACGTATTAACTCTATTTCTCCGTTTTCTTTGAAAATCAATTAAATTGAAAATGCATACTTAATATTTGAATTGTCAAATGCGTCGCTCAGTCATGATAAGCTTCTATTGATATGACGTAATGCGCAGCATCAAGATAACCAGTCAGCAACATAGAAAAAAGGCAACAATATAAATATCGTAATATTTAACATGTTTTTTTTTAAGAGTGAGTTTTATGAAAAGATAAAAAAAGAAGAAAAAAGCAAGAGAAGAAATGAAGTAGTAAAGAACAGAAAAAAAGAAAAAGATAGAGAAAAGAAAAATATTTACACACACTCATAATTATAATTATAATTTCCTAGTCTATTAGAGTAACATATGTTCTTTAAGGTTGTTCACTAATTAATATATGTATTAAGATATTTTAATACCAATGATATAATTAGATTCTTTTGATCCGTGATATGTCAGGTCAAAATATACATATATAAATATGCATATATGCAAAATATACACACATAAATAAATATATATATATATAAATATATATATCGTTGCACAAAGTGCATCATTAATAAGTGAGCTTCTCGAGCCGACCATCTTCGGATTCAGAAACCTGACGCATCTAAACGTCACACTTGTCAGCTCTCACCGTGGGCACCACCCATCATGTAACATTGTGAATGACAGATATATAAACTGGCTCGGCCAGCGCATCGAAAAATGAGTGATGTCATTCAGAGTCCAGTGCACATGCACATAAACGCGAACGCGTACAATAACTTCATTTCGTAGTTCATAAATATACATAAACTCTATATATAACGCCCAAAAACGCACATATACCTAGGTTTAAACCGTGCTCGTGGAGCATCGTCTCTATCTTGTAATCTATAGATATCCACATATTCTATATAAGACATTCCTAGTCTTAAATTCGCGTTACTTTGTACACCCGTTTTATTCTTTGTAATCTAAATTTGAATAAAGATCTTGTCTGAGAAGAAACAAGTTAGAATCTTCTACCTACATCCAAATTCTGACATCGAGTTAATCCCGAGTGTCAGGATAGATGCAGCGTTATATTATAGCGCCCGAACAGAATCCGCGAGCGTGACTTAAAACTAGATGTGTGTGCGTACCAGCGTTATACAGAGGATGTGTATTTATGAGCTAAAAAATGAAGACAATGTGAGTGCTTAAACTAAACGAGAAAAGTGAATAGGCCAAAGCCTTTATTAACAAGCAGGTTAGGTTAATATTGCTTGGCGATACCAACGTTTTTGATCTCGCAATCGCGCTGAAAAATACGCCGCAGATAATTGCACATGAAAGCATTGAATACCAAGAACATTCGATAGAGCAACGAGGACTCTTGTCGCCCAATAATAACGCAATCAAGATGGAGATCGGACACTAAGAACACTCGCCACCTAACGATGCTAACAGGAGCTGGAAATCTTGTGGCTAAAAACTGAATTGGAACATGCAGGGTTAGGTTTGATACGTATTTTAGAAGTTTCATATGTATGGTATGTATGATTGCGTATCATATGTAGGATACGTATAAAACGTATTAAACTATGAGTGTGCTTGGGGAAACACTAAAAGTGTCTTTCATTGTTATTTACTGAAAGTTAAATAAAGACAGAGTCCGCTAATAGCATCTCCTCGAAATCTCATTATGCATTATGCAAAATTCTATGCTCGAGCCCTATGTCTCTCATTGTTAAGACGCGTCAGAAAATAAAAAAAGAAAACTGCTATATAATCACAAACTTGTCTTTTTATGATACGTTCCTAATCCTATGCGCTGGCTTAGATACCTTATCAGCGCTCCCACTTGCGCTGGTGCTTGTGTATGGTCGGAAGACTCACAATTTAAAAATGCACTTCATGCACCGTTACAATATATATATATGTATGTATGTGTGCGTGCGTGCGTGCGTGCGTGCGTGCGTGCGTGCGTGCGTGCGTGCGTGCGTGCGTGCGTGCGTGCGTGCGTGCGTGCGTGCGTGCGTGCGTGCGGGCGTGCGTGCGGGCGGGCGGGCGGGCGGGCGGGCGGGCGGGCGGGCGGGCGGGCGGGCGTGCGTGCGTGCATGTACGTATATAATGTATATAATATATGCAGTCATAGCCAGAAGTATTAAGTACCTTAAATTTTCTGTATTTCTTAGTGTGTAAATACTAAAAGTAATAAAAAATTTTTAAAAAGTATCGATAGCATGTTAAAGCTGAAATTTCAAGCTTTACAATGTTTTTTAATTTTCTATCTGCGATAATTTTTGACGAGTATCGATAATATTTCTGAAAAATACAGGATTAGTTTTAAAATTACGTAATTTGACCAAAAATAATCGCAGGAAAGTTTAAAGAAAAACATTTTATAGGTAAAATATTGTAGTTTATGGAACTTGACTTAAATTTTTTGAGATAAATATTTGTAGTGAGCTTCCGAGTGGCAAAAATACGTAATTTCAAAAAACAAAACATGTTTTTTAAGGCACGGAACAAAGAAGATACAAAAATTTTTTAAACGTACTGATAGCAACTTTAATACAATAATTTAAAAAATTTTTGTATTTTCCTTGTTTTGTACTTTAAAAAAGAACACATTATTTTTCAAACAATTTAAATCAAGTTTCATAAATTACAAATATTTTGCCTACATACTTTTATTTAAACTTTTCTACGATTCTTTTTCTTAATTATATAACTTTGAAACTAAACCTGTATTTTTTAGAAATGTTGTCGATACTTGGCGAAAAATCATCACAAACGAAAAATTAAAAAAGCATTTTGAAGCTTGAAGTTTCAACTTTAACGTGCTATCGATACTTCTTTAAAAATTCTTATTGCTTTTAGTATTTACACACTATGAAGTACGGAAAATTTGAAATAATACTTCTGGCCATGGCTATATATACACATATATATATATATATATATATATATATATATATATATATATATGTATGTATATATATATATATATATATATATATATGTGTGTGTATATGTATGTATATATATATATATATATATGTTTGTATATATATATATGTATGTATATATATATATATATATATGTTTGTAAATATATATATATATATATATATATATGTATATACAGGGTGTCTCATAACTAACGAGCCAACGCTCGTGAGCGGGTAGAGCGGGTTAAATGGAATAGAAAAGTCCTGTACCATTTTACGATTTTCAGAATAATTATTGAGAAATTAATTTACAAAGATCGGCAAATCCGGCGCGAGTATCAGCCCGCCGCAAGGCCGGTCGCTAAATAATAATCGCTAATCTATTGTTCTTATCAACGCTTTTCGTCTATGCCCCTGGTAACCGCGAGGCAATGGCGCCTATTTACGCCGCGCGCGCTTAGCGATCGTCCTTAGGGCTATCCTTCTCGCCATCTTTTTTGCGGCAGGCTGATACTCGCACCAGATTTGCCGATCTTTGTAAATTAATTTCTCAATAATTATTCTGAAAATCGCAAAAGGGTACAGAACTTTTCTATTCCATTTAACCCGCTCTACCCGCTCACGAGCGTTGGCTTGTTAGTTATGAGAAACCCTGTATATGTATATATATGTATGTATATGTATATGTACATAGCCATATATATATATATATATATATATATGAGATGTTTTACCGGATCACCTTCACACCCAAAATTCAGTACATCGGGAAAAAAACATCTAAGGTCTTAAAATATTTGTGTATGTATATAGTTTTGAAAGTAACATGGCTATTTGAAAAATCCAATACAGCGCCTACACTCGACTGATGATCTGTAATATCGTAGATTAAAATGCGAATCAAGGCGTAACAAATGTCTGACTAGCGATAAAATTCACATTCGAAAATTAAAAATATTTAATAACTAATTTTTAATTTTTTTGAAAATATAATTATTAAATTTTTTAGTCCTTGAATGTAAAGGAGGATATTAAAAAAAGGGCTGATTTTTGCCCAAAAGTGTAAGTAAAAAGAAGAGTGTTTTTTTATAGATTTTGACCTCCTGAATATGATAAAATTATTCAAAAGTTTATGGGTATTGGGGAACACTATGAAAATTAAACAAGAATGTGGTATATTTTTAGAAATTCGGATGTATTGAGTCAAAAGATAAAAGAAGGTATATTTTGTGTGCGTTTGTAAGGGAAAGTGTAAGCAACTGAGTGTGTGGAAGGAGAGACTTGCAAAAATCTCTGCAAATAACTTGAAGAACTTCTGATTATGTATATAATTATAAATAGTTTTCTTTGATTGATTTATTGAATAAAACTTGTGTTACTTTGTAAACTTGTTATGATTTTGTAAACTGTGTATGTATTGTGCTTTGCGTCCATTTCATCTTTCCAAAATTATCTTCTTGTACATTAACTTTTTGCTTCTTTTAATCTCGTTCTCTGCCGAACCTGGAATTACACCGAAGATGCGACGAGATATTGGTTCCTTTTTTATATTTTTATATTTTTTGGTATTTTGTATTTTTTAATTTCTTTTTGTATTCTTAATTTTTTTATATTGTATATTTAAAAATATTGTTTGTATTTTTTTAGTTTAATCTTTTTTTATTTGTTTACATATTTTAATTAATTAAAAAATAAATCAACTTTTAAGTGTAAGAACAACGTAAGAAGTTGATTTATTTTTCAAGTAATTAAAATGTGAACACAAGTAAAAAAAGATTAAAATTAAAAAATAGAAAAATACAAAAAATATTTTTGAATATATAAATTAAAAATACAAAAAAAACAAGAAAAGTAAAAAATATAAAATACCAAAAAATATAAAAAAATGGAACCAATATTTCGGTTCTGAGTTCGACAGAGAAGGAGATTAAAAGAAGCAAAAGGTTAATGTGTAAGAAGATAGTTTTGGAAAGATAAAGTGGATAAAGCACAATACATACTCACACACAGTTTACAAAATCATAGCAAGTTTACAAAATAATACAATGATTTATTTATGCGACCAAACTGACAAATCAAATTTATTATTAAAAGGTTGACATCGACGACGTTTCGACCTTTGGTTTAGGTCCTTTTCAAGTCTTGATTGACGCTGACGGTTGAGGTATTACAGATCGAACATTAAACTTATACGTCAGAAAGTCGACTGACACAAGTCGAATAACACAAGTTTTATTTAATAAATCAAAGAAAATTATTTACAATTATATACATAATGAGAAGTTCTTATTCTTCAAGTTATTTGCAGAGATTTTTGCAAGTCTCTCCTTCCACGCACTCAGTTGCTTACAATTTCCTTTACAAACGCACACAAAACATACCTTTGTTATCTTTTCCTTTTCAATCCCTCAAAAAAAAATTCATACCCGGTAAAAAATTTGTTATGTATAATCATATATGATATATGACCCTATAAAATTATATAGAATTATATAAAATTTTGTATAAGTTATGTATAATTATATATAATAATATATGACTTATTATATAATTATATATAATTTTATATTAATGTTGGCTAGATGTCAGTCAACAATAATACAAAATTATGCATACTATACATAACTATACATAACTTATACAGAATTTTATATATTTCTATATACTTGTATATTATTATATATAATTATATATGAGAAATTTTTTACCAGGTATGGACGTGTTTTGTAGTGACTCAATACATCATCTAAATTTCTATAAATATACTATAATTCTTGTTCAATTTTCAAGGTGTTCCTCAACACTCATGAACTTTTCAATAGTTTTACCGCGTTTAGAAAGTCAAAATCTATAAAAAATTCTTTTTTTTACTTATACCTTTCGGGACAAAAATCAGCCTTGTTTTAACATTCTCCTTTCGTATCCACTAGAAACGCGTTCCTTTGAACCATTTACAACGTGTCCAATTGTACTGTGTCTAAATGCACTGCTCTCTATTTAGACATACTTTTCGTTTACGAAGAAAGTACAATACCAACGATTTACTTTTAATACTTTGCTATACAATACTATAATTTCTCCAAAACATATATAGTGGACTTGTAATTTTTAGAATAATTTATCAGATAAATCATTCGAGAAATGCATTTTATGTAGGTATACATTTGACACAAATACAACAAAAATATATTTTTGTTATAATACCGAAAATTTTTACAATAAGTTCTGGAAGAAAATGTTTACAAATAACATGAGAAACTTTTAAAATTTGAGCCTTTAATTGTTGTATTAATTCTAACGATTTTTTCTTTTCTCATCTTCTTTAGAGACTTTAAAACACGCTCGTCTTACACTCAAAATTTCTTGTTTCATAATTAACAACAGTACATTTCCTTTTCAAAATTTAATAAAATAAGATAAATAAACACTAAATATATTTTCAACTACCAAATACAATATCATACAATCAAACAAGTTCATACTACCAAAAGGTTAAAATGATGTATGTTTTTTAAAATCTGCTTGTCACACACCGCTCCTGAAGAGCACAGAATGGATTATACATTCTGCCTACGGTTTAATCTAAGGTAACCTACCTCCAAAGGCCACGTTCAAAACTACACGCATATACGAATTTCTTAAGATTTCTTTTTCTGATGCACTGAATTTTGGGTGTGAAGATGATCCGGTTAACGTAGAACGTCCCATATATATGTGTGGGTATGCGTGTGCGTGTAGTCACGAACAAAAATATTTTGGATACGCTTTAATATTTAAAAAAAATGCAGCAAGCTAATATAATATATTAATACAAGCGATATATTGTCCTTCAAAATAGTATGGGAACGAAAAATTGTTGACTATATCATTGCTATTGCTAGAAGCAATAATAATTAATTAAACACGATCACTAAATTTTATAGCAAAATGTTTCGTATTCTGTCCCACGCTATTCTGACTTCTTTATTATTCTACATCATCTGGTATTCAACTCTTAATAAACTCAAAGCGTCTATTCCTTGTAAATTTGTAAAACTTGGATATCTTAGAAAAAAATTTTTCTTTAAATAACCAAGGAATTTTCATGAAATTTTATTGAAACTCGAGGATTAAAAAAATTACCTTTTTGATATTTTTGCTTTTTGATTGCAAGTCAGTAATCTACTGATCGGCTAAATTATTAATTAATATAGCGATACGGCAGCATATCCATGTGTGATTCATAAATTTGCAGAATATAATATTTATTGTAATCCTGTTTCATTGTAATTCTTAATAATAAAATAACAAAAAAAATTTGGCAAGAAAAATACTTATGAAGTCTGTTTCTCTCTCTTCAGTTTTATTTCAGTATTTAGAAATCTAATATTTGATATTTAAATGGTTCTTATTTTTTTTCTTTTTAACTGATGCATGATTAAAAAATATTTAAATAATATTAAAAAATGCGTAAATAATTACAAAACTGCAAATTTTAAAAATTCTTTATTTTTATTTACAAGGGAAAAGTTAGGTATATTACATACCCGAAAATCCAGAAAATTGTGAAATCTTGTGTGCAAGTAGAGTAGTTCAATTTAAAAAATTATTGAATTTTTGAATTTTTCCGTTTAATAATCTTAATTATTAAAATCTGAACCATATACATTTTAAGTAATGTATGTAAGATAGAGTGGAGATAAATATGTTATTAATTAAATTAAGGATTTATTGAGTATAGAATGTAATGTAATGGTACGCACAGAATAACAGCTAGGCACAGACTGTTCTGAAAGAATGCACTGATTCATCGTGTTCTCTCAATATCTTATATTAATACTAAACAGTTGACAAACTGATATCTTTTTATAAACAATGCTAAATATTTACGCCGTATGATCTTTTTTTTTTATTTATTTCGCTGACGGGAAGGTGGAAATCCTTTATGGATACTAGGCCGGTCTAGGAGTTATGCGGGACTGAGTGCAATGGTGCGTGGGTGTACTGACTCCCACGCACCGTACTTTACTCGCTAAAACCACTCCCATGGAGGAGGTGATTCAAAGAATCACCCCCACCGGAAGTTCATCAGTCTCCATGCGTTTGTCCAGAAGGAACCGTTGTGAACATTACTTCTTCCGAGAGAACGGAGTCCGCGCTGCTGGCGCCCATCAGTCCGGTAAGTCTTCCAAGTAGAGGTCTATTATAGATGGTCCTGTCCCATTTACTCGTTCGTATCCGTAGAGGGTGTTCTCCGACGTCTTCTCCCTCTACGAGAGGGAATATCCAAGTCCACCTCCTGCGCCTGGCGATCTCTCTCCTCTTGTTCTTTAATAGAAATCACCGATTCCACGAATTTGACCACGGCAGTCCAGGCATTCTTGAGTCCCAGGTCACCAGATATTCGAGAGTTAGGACGGCATCTGGATTAGTAGTCCTTCTCTCTCGTCATCGGCCAGATTCGCATCGTCGTTATCAGCCCAAGGGGCACTCAAGGCCGAGTCAGGCCCGACTCGTCGTAGTGCATTAGAAACTGCGCCCAGATTGGAGTCCAATCCAATCGCCCCCCCCCTCCCTCGATTAGCTATTCCCGCTCGGTCGTTCACCGACCACACCTCGCCGAGATATGCTCGGGGGTATCCGGGTCGGGTGGGAGTCTATTGATCACGTTGTCAATTGGCCAGTTTAAAATGAGGCTCTCTGATTGGTTAATCGTTGCTAATGACCCTAGGCATCGGTCGATATAAGTGGCTGTGGTCAATCGTGACGTGGTCAAACGGGACGCTCCCTCCGGGTCACCCGAGTCACAGGCTAAACACCCCTGATCCGCTACCTTTTGTAGCTTCTATGAAGGAAGACTCCGAAACACCCATGTCCAGTAAGGACCTGCGTCAGCCGGAAGCTCATCCTACTGTGACGCCTGTCCAACCATTCTTCCAGCCTTGGAAGTACATCGCTAATGGTCCTGGCACCGGCAAGACCGGGGCTCCTCAGGTAGACTGACCACATTTCTCAAGTTCGTAAGTGTTCCTGCACTCGTATACGCATAGCTCGTTTCTTATCAAAACCACCTTCAGATCTTAAGACTAACACCTGTTCGTATGTTCTTTGGCGTTCGTCAGCCATCATAGTTAAGGGGGGAATCCTAGCCAGCAGCAACGCCGCGTCTAAGATACCGTTCGATACACAGAAACGATACGAATCGCGACTGTTCTCAATATCCTATTATGTATTCTCTGCGCTTTTCCGGACGACACTAAAGCATCACTCCACATTGGAGCAGCGTAGAGCATTACAGACAGTATCACATTAGCGTACAATCGTCGCTTAGGTTCTCCGGGACTCCTGAGGTTGGACATATGTCTGTCCAAGGCTCTAGCCACCAAACCGGCTTTGTCAGCAACTCTCTCAAAGTGCTCAGTGAAGTTCAAACAAGTGTCAATAACAACCCTCAGGTACTTCATTGACTTACCAACTGCGATAGTGTTCTCACCCACGCGAAGGGAGGGGAAAGTTCCCTTGGAGACTCCTCTGTCTCATAAGTAATACAGCTTCAGTCTTACCGGTTGCAACCTTCAGCCCTAAACGGCCGATGCGAAAAAGAACCCGCGACACCTGGAGATTCGCTCGCTTGCAGTCCCGATAACATCCGTGAATACCAGAATCAAGGTGTCATCAGCGTAGCATACCAACCGACACTCATGCTCCAGGCCACCCCACAGCACTCGGTCGAAACTGATGTTCCAGAGCAG
Organism: Anoplolepis gracilipes; assembly: GCF_047496725.1. Classification (NCBI taxonomy): domain Eukaryota; kingdom Metazoa; phylum Arthropoda; class Insecta; order Hymenoptera; family Formicidae; genus Anoplolepis; species Anoplolepis gracilipes. The sequence continues at coordinate 155,785 of NW_027328668.1, forward strand.
GGACCCAAGAACAGAGCCCTGGGGAACTTCTGTTCTCACCGGTCTAGAACGAACACCACCGAAGGTGGGATACTCGATTATCCTTTCAAACAAATAGTCATCAACAATCCGCCTAAGATAGTCAGGGAACTCCTTAGCCTCCATGGCCTCGCCGTATGATCTAGTCGCAAACACTACAACGTCGTAACAGCAAACGCGCACGCAAAACTTATCTTCTAACAATAACGCTTTAAAGAATATAATATATTAAATAATATGTTTTTTATCCTACATTTCAGCCGCTCTACAAGACATTCGTCCTTGAATGTCCATGTCATTAATAAAATGAGATTTCTCTCGATTTCATCTTCGCTTTCCATTTCTTTTACATCATCGAACTGCAACCAAGAGTTCATATAGTCAATTAATGTAGAAGTTTTTTGTAGACCTACTTTTACAATAGCATAACGATTATTACGCTTTATTTTATTTACGCGATACGGACCTAAAAATTTACTACGAAATTTCAGCCCTGGACCAAAGTGAATCCGCTTAATCGCAACGAGATCTCCTTCCATATATTTTAACGTTGTTTTTCGTTTTTTTATTAAAATCTTTTAAGTTTTCTCTTTGAAACTCAGCAATTTTTCTTTAGTTTCTTGTTTGATGTCATCGCGTTCTTCTTTGAACATTTGCGCCCTCTTTTTCAATTATTTTACAAATTTGTGAATTTTCTTTTAAACGCATATACCGAACATTAATTGGAATGGTGTTCGATCTGTGCTCTTATGTGACGTAGCGTTCAAAAATTTCTGGACAATATCGAGAAATTTAAACCGCTCTTTTGATTTTGGAGTTGACAACTTTGTTAAAAGCGGTATAAGGATGCGATTTACCCTTTCGACTTGTCCGTTTTACCTCTGGGTATTGTAGTAACAAGCAATGCTGGATCTTTTCATCAGTACAATACTCTTTAAATTCATTGGACGTAAATGCCGTGCCGCGATTTGATATAATTCTATGCGGGTTTCCAAATACTTGGATTGTTTATGCAAGTGATTAAGTATTTCGGCAGTATCAGTCGATTTTGTAGCATATAGCCACACGAACTTACTAAACGCGTCAATTACGACAAAAATATGACAGTAATTCTTTTTTGTGCTCGACATTGGATCTAAGTGATCGACATGATACGTATGTAATGGAATATCTTCTTTATAAATTACATTTTAAAATTCTTCTTGTTTACCTTGTTTTTGTTTTGCTAGAATACAACTTATACAATAATTCATTATAACTTTTTCGACTTTTGATCGCATATATTCTTAAACCAGTAATCTCTTTGTACAAGCAACTCTGTCTTATTAATACCAAAGTGACCTTGCTCGTGCCCATGTCTAATTATCAATTTTTTAATATCTTAGGTACTATTAACAATAATTCGCCGTTTCTATCTTGATACAGTATATCATTTCTTAATATAAAACCATCGGCTTTATTAAGTCTCGCTAATTTTTTTGCAGATCTTAATCTGTACTCTAAGCTTTTTTAAATCTAGCGATTAGACCGTCATTATTATTACTTATTAATAAAGTTTCCCAAAGGGGATATCTACTTTACGTTTAATACTTAATACTATTCCATCCTTTTTTATACAACTATGTTTCACTTAAACCTATAAAATCATATCTTTTCATGTAGTGCCAAAAATCCAAATCTGTGTCCCTAAACCAACTACATACATTCCAAAATAAAAATTGTCTAATTTTTCTCTTTTTTCTCTCATATCCCCCCATCTCTTCTGGCTTAGCAAAATTCTTATTCTTTTTCATTCCCTCATTTCTATCCCCATGCTCATCTATTATTATCTCTACCCTTTCCCCTTTCTTTTCCATTTTCTTTTCTATTTCTCCCCAATATTTCCAAATTTTATCTAATCTTATCTTGTCAAATCCAATCTTAATATCCGTACCTTTTTCTTTTTTCTTCCCTTGCCCATTTATTAATTTCCTCTTGTATTTTCCTTTCCTTCGATGATAAGTCATTGTTGGGTCCTTATATTAGTTCGTCTGGTCGATATATCGTATGCGAATGAGGTCCGCTGATAACTCGCGAGGTACTCTTTACTTGACCGTCTGCACAGGGCTTAGCAAAGTACTAATTTCTCACGTCACGGTGCCCCTCTCGCGTGTCCGTGTATTACCGCGCCCACGCATGACATCACTCTACGCATGACATTACTCCGCGCTCTACGCGTAGCATCTCGCGATACCCAACATCTCCCCCCTCAAATAGCTAACGCTCGGAGTAGCTTTTCGCAGTGGGGTCCAGAATCAATCTTCTTGGAGGAGCTCGAGTACGTCCAGGTCTTCCAGTGGGAGAAGCCTCCCGGTGTGTAGCAGGTTCCGGGTCGGGTGGAGGTTCTTGCTGTGGGGTCTGAGAATCCTGAGACGTGATCGGCGTCGAATCGTCTCCTTCCTCCGGAGATGGAGGTGAAGGGGTAGAACCACTCTTCCAAATGTGGTTAATGTGTCGATCCACTATTTTCCCATTTTTAAGAAGTACTGAGTAGCGAATATTTGACAGAGCTTTATAGATAGTACCTGTTTACCTATGGTACTCGTTTATTCAAACCTTTTAGTACTACTACCCGGTCTCCTACCACTAAATTTCGGTGTCGGGCGCCATGATGTCTCGAGAATTGTTTTTCCATGGCTGTTGTTTCGACGATTTTCCTAGCGTGATTTCGGTACTCTTCGGTTTCGGGAGCAACTTAGTGAACGGAGTATTCATGCAACGTCCGAATAAGAGCTCGGCTGGAGATTTTCCTTCAGGAACCACTGAGCATGATGTGTACCGATAGCTATAGAGAAAATCAAACAGTTGATGTTTCCAGTTGTCTGGATTTTTTGCTATGGCCCTTTTTACAATGTCCATTATTCTCCCAGCTTGACCATTTGACTGTGGATGGTTTACCGCAGTAAGAATGTGAGTTGTCTGCATTTCTTTGCAGAAGGTAGCGAATAGTTCTGACGTGAACTGTGTTCCGTAATCCGTGACAATTATTTTCGGAGATCCATATCTGGCAAAGATTTCATGACACAAGTCGACTGTACGTTTTGCAGAGATCGTGGGTGTGATTGCAACTTCTAGAAATTTGGAATAAGCGTCCACGAATATGAGTAAGTATTGTCCGTCGATCGGGCCTGCATAGTCGACGTGTACGCGTTCCATTGGGCGCGATGGGCTAGGCCAAGATTCTAGCAGAACCTTTACTGGTAATTTCTGATTAAACAGACAAACTTCACATTGGCGTACGAGACGTTCGATGTCTTCTGACATGTTTGGCCAATATAAGTATTCGCGTGCGAGTTGTTTTGTTCTTCTTATGCCGCAATGACCTTTGTGAAAGCTTTCAAGAGTATTGGTCTTAATTTCTCTGGAATGACGACTCGATCGCCCATCAGTAAGATGTCATCGACTATGGAGAGTTCTTCTGAGCGTTTCTTGAATTGGTCTAAAGAACCTGATTTTCCCGATGTCTTCCAGCCTTCCTTGATAGCTTTAAAAACTCATTAAAGGAGAGGATCTTCCTTTGTAGCTTCCTTTAGCTTATTGCAAAGATTCTTCCCGAAGGTATCGATTGCTAAATTCTTTATTTGAAGAAGTTCGTTTTCTGTTTCTTTGATGCTAGCAACCTGTAATTCGTCAGCATTATCTTGTCAGAATTTATCTATTAGACGGGACAGACAGTCGGCTTGACCGAACTTTTGTGTTCATATGTATTGTATTTTAAAGTCATAACCCAGGAGTCGTAGCGCCTATCGTTTGAGGCGAGCTGTTGTAGTGGGTTTCAAGCCTTTTGTGTTTTCTGTCTGTAGTAGAGCTACAAGGTTTGTGATCTGTCTGGAGTATAAATGTTCTACCCCATACAAATTTGTGGAATTGTTCGACGGCGGTGACGAGCGCAAGGGTCTCTTTCTCAAGCTGTAAATAATTTCGCTAAGAATACAATAGTTGAAGGAGAGAATTTCTTCCAAAGGGCTTGGATGAGAACAGCGAGTGGAAAACGATTCCCAGAAAGAAACCAAGGGATAATTGTATGAGAAAAACTGGTCAAAAGAATATTAAAGAATTCTTGATGATCTACAGGACCAGGACCTACTCGAAAAGCTCCTTCAGGAATTAATTCTTCAATTCTAGGAAATTGAGATAGGAAATAATTTAAAAGGTTTTCTTTAGATGTTTCTTTTGATTTAAGATTTGATTGAGGGGAAAAATTGGATTGGTAGTTTTCAAAATCTGAAGATTGATCTTCAAATTCTTTTTCTAGATTAAGGAATTCTTTCTGATAATTATTTGATTGACTATCAATATGGGATGAATTTTGGGAATAAGGAGAAGAAGGAGGTGAATCTTCTAAAATTATAATTGTAGGAGAAGGAGACCTAACAGAAGATTGTGAAGGAAAAGAAGGAAAGGGTGGTCTAAATGAAGATTCTGAGAAACAATCAGAAAGGAGATGGCGAAAAGGTGTTTGAGAAGAAGATTCAGAATTTATTAAAGGAGAGAGAGGAGATGAGGATGGTGAGGAATCTGTTTGAGATAAATTTGAAGGAGGAGAAATTTGTATGTGTTTGTGTATTAAATCTTCTAATCTAGTTAACCTAACTTATGGTAAATATTTTGTTAAATTTATATTATTATTATTTATTTTAAAATTAGGATTGACGACCGCCCTCGCCAAGACTTTTCTTGCCCATTTATTTTAACGATATCTGTTTCTTTTAGCTCATTTTTTGATTTTGACTCCACTAAGAAATCCAGTAATTTGTTAGTTTAAAAATAATGAAGGAGAAACAGTTTCTTATAAAAGTATTGTTAAAAATTAAATGAAATAAACAAAATTGAGTTTTGATTTAATAATAATAATGAAAGTTATATGTAACTATAAATTTAAATTAGAAATAAAAAAAAATTATTTTAAATAAATAATGGAAACTATTGTGAATCCAATCGGTTGTGACTGTGGATCCTCACATAAAGTGTGGACCAAACGCAAGTCACACCTCTCTTCTCTCAATAGTAATTAAAGGAGAGGAACTAATGTTAATTGAACAGGAGGACTGAGAGTCCACACATAAAGTGTAGATCAGACACGAATCACTCCTATTATCTAAGAGAAGGAATTTGAGGAAGAACTACAATGGATCCAACCGGTTATAATTGTAAGTCCATACATAAAGTATAGACCAACACAAATCATACCTGCCGTCTCACAATAGCAGTAATATGGAATAATAAAATTTAAAAGGCTATATATATATATAAATAAAAAAAAATTAAATATAAATATGATTTATTATGAATATAATTTATTAATTATATTTAAAATTGTTTAAATTTGGAACTGTTTCTTTTTATAATTATTATTTAATATTTAATTCTAATGTTAATTAATAAAGAGAATCGATTTATTACTTGCTGGATTGATTATTTACTTCTTTTAAAAATCAGGGATGATCTTCCTTCAAAATTTGTTAAAAATTCTTTGGAAAGATTAATTCACCAGTTTCACAAGTCAAACTACGATGTTAAATAAGATTCAAATTGTCAATTCTGGGAAAGATCTTGTTAGGGTAACGATTTCTAATCGACTGACTTGGTTCTCAAGGGGTTCTCTCTAGGTTTCTGTTTTGGAGGGGGTTTGGTATTTTTCTTATCTGCACATTTTCAATCGATATCGAGTAAAGGTGATCTATCAGGCGAATACTTTTGGTATCCGATACAATTGATTTCCATTCGTTGTCTTCTAATTACATCTGAGGAGTTTCGTTCCGTCTGGTTGCTATTTTTTACCTTTTATTATTGATTTATTAAATCTCGCCTGTCAGATTCCAGCAAACACGGGTATATAACATTTATATTATCACAATGAAACGAAATATAACACGCAATATAACGCGAATGTACTACGTTATATACATGTTAGGAGTAATTTCCTATTCATATAAATTACAGTTATATAACGTTAATGTAACACATAAGTAACATGTTATATAACTTTAACAAAATTATTGAATTATTATATAACACCCAACAGATAGCACACGACATTTTGACGTCAGAATATGGTCAGTTCGGACGAATATGACGTAATGTAATGACGTAAAAATGACGGACTAATGTCACAGACCCATGACGACATTTCAAAGACGTTAAAAGGACTATGACTTCGTGACCATTTTTGGTCTATTATTGTCGTTTTAATGACGACTTTAAATTCAATCAATTAATTATATTGAAATGCTTTGTAATTCCATTTAGGTTGATCTTAATTAATAACTTAATAAATTATATATGTATTTAAGTTAGAAATTTCAATTTTGTGTTTCAAATAGGCAGTAAAACGAACTATTTCTAATTTATCCGATTTGTTGCAAATAATCTATTTCATACTTTGAATCTCTTGTTGTAATTATATCAGAAATTAATTTATCGTAATGCAAAAGATTAGAGTCTCGCGCAATTCAAAGTCCATAATATCAATGTAACATAAACATAAGAAATGTTATACATATAACACGTGATATAACAGTTATAATACTGCTCATCTATATAACGTATAAATAACAGTGTAACAGTTTCATAACTCAGTTATATTGTAAATATAAAATAAAGTTATGTAACCACAATATAAATATAGTGTAACATGTGTTATATTACATTTTACTTCTAAGTTATATAACATTTATATTCTTAAAATGTAACGTATGTTATATTACATGTTACCTCCATGTTATATAATAGTTATATTTTGTGTTTGCTGGGATTCCTTTGGTTTTAAGTTTCGATATTCAATTTTTGAAAGAAAAGAATCGTGGAGTCCACTGGACGTAACACCCTCCGCCTTAGACAAATGTTGGGGTTAAACAACATTTGCAAATTTATTCTTGCGATTCTTTTCTTTCACAAATTTAGAGAAATCACATTTTTATGATTAAATGTGTTTCTTTGGGAATTCGATATTAATTTTCTTTTGATTTTGAGAAAGAGGAAAATAAGGCGACTTCCAAAACCCCTTCCTTTTTTCGTTTTCCTCGATCTCTTATCTTATTTACTTGTTTAGTAATTTCTTCTCTATGGACAGACGGATATCTATATTGCTTGACATGGATAGAGATATTATCAATGATTGGGATAGAGTGAGCAAGGTTAGATGATTTTAACTTATCTCCTGGCAAAAAGAAACAGTCTTTGTTTTCTTTTAATATCATTTCTACATGATCTTTCTCGTTTCTTCTTCGTTTAAATAACTTCGACTAAGCTCTATTAAATTCTTTAATGTACTATAACGATCTTTGAACTTAGCGCTATCTGATTCATTATAGTAACAAATAGCAATGGAACTAGTAAAATCAGTGAAATCAGTGGAATTAGGAGACTCAGTGGTAAAATCAATGGAATCAATGAGATTAGTATAATTAATTAAATCAGTGGAATCATAATCAATCAGGTGCATGGCTTCAGTATTATGTCGTGGTCACTCTCGATGGCGTTGTATACTTTTAAATGCCCTTTGTCCTGTGAATTAGCCACGATGGCTTCACCCAGATATAATCCTTTGACAGGTTTCTGATATGGAATATATCCGTCCATGCTCTCAGGATTTGTAACATTAAACGAGACCGGTACCACAGTTCGGGCCGGTATCTTTAATTTCTTATTTTTATAAAATAGAATTATCATCTCTCCTACCTTTAAACATTCGGTGTTATAATCTAAAATAACATTGTTCTTTCTTAAGAATTCCGAGCCGAGAATCCCATCACTGGAGAAGGATATATCATCCTCTGTTACGTAGAATTTTGTTACTCGTCCTGATAATATAAAAGTTACGGATCCTGACGTTTTGACAGGATTGCTACTAATGCTCTTAGTATTATCTTATCATTTAAATCTATAGCAATATCATTTCAAATATGTAACTTAACTATATTTATGGCAGAGCCAGAGTCAATCATAAAGGTACAATATCCTTTTAGATTCTCACAAATTAACATTACTTTAGGCAAAGAAGTAGTGGTTCCCGAATTTGCCACTACTACTGTTGCATCTGGAATAGATTTGAAACCCTGATTATTTATAGTTATTTCAACTCTCGATTATTATTGGCTCTGTCTCCGCAGAGATTGGGTGCGCTGTACCCTGAGCCGTATCCCAGGCCGCGTTCATCTCTGGGCAGCTTTCGGAGTTTCCCGAACTTTGCATGGCGTTTCGAAAGACTAGTTTTTTACAAGCAGATATTTCATGTCCCGGGAATTTACAATATCTACATACATTGGGGAAATTTGGGCCTGGTTAGCCCGGAATTAAAGGTTTAATCCATGGATGTGGAGTACTTGAATTTTTTAGAATTGATTTCGGTGGTTCGGGGTATAATGGCTCTACATTTCGTATGTCCGAGCGTAATAAAAGGACGGCCTTTTGAAAAGAGTGTCGTTCACGTAATTTTTCCGTTTCTAAATTCTTTGAAATATTTACAGTCCACTTGATGGCTTCGTCTAAATTTAATATTCGCCTGTGTTCCATGCGCGTTATTATATTAGATGGCAATCCGTTAGTAAAAGCCTCCAAAACCTCTTTGTCTATTTCGTCCGTAAAATTATAGCTTAAATTCTTACTCTGGCGCCTGTTTCCATCTAATATAGCGAGATCTTTGGTTCTTCCGGCGTATTTTAAAATTGTTTCATTTGGCAATTTGTAGATATTAGCGAGTTCGCCTCTATACTGCGCGATTGATTTATTCAGTGCAAAAATAGCTTTTAATCTATCCAAAAGATCAACGACTCGAGTATATATATTTCCTTCAACTACTTGATATGCGTCCCTCTAATTTGTTAATGATGAATTGAACCAGCTCTGGTTCTTGAACTGAAGATATCAAATCGCATGCGCGGTCGCAGGCACAAGCGAACTGAAATATTGATATTTTATAACCATCATACTCGGAGATATTGGCAATAACATCTTTTAACTTTACAGTAGGTAAGGGTGCCGGAACGTCCTTTAAAACTGGCAATCCTGAGATTTCTTCAGGGTGAGAGGTGGCCTGCGACGCATTATTTACACGTTGTTCTAATTGATTTATTTGATCCGGCAGATTTCGTAATTGAGAGAGCTCATTTTGAATTTGTGAAAGCAGCTGTATAAGAGATTCTGCATCTATAGCTTCGTTACTATTACCGGCGCGTTCGCGTGATTGTTTTTCCATTTCGTTACGTTCGCGTTGCATAGCTTGTTGCTGTTCGCGTAATTGTTTTTTTATTTCGTTATGTTCGCGTTACATAGTTTGTTACTGTTCGCGTAATTGCTTCTCGCGTTCGTCAAGATGTTTTTGTCTAAATTCGAGTTCCTCAGTAGTACCGTATGAACGAGTCGAATATGCCATTTCAAATTTTAATTAATTGCCTAAATGCTTCATAAGGATTTTAATCATTAAATCGTACATAATACAGAGTTATGGGAATTCATTAAATGAAAACAATTAAAGTGCAATATTAATATGCAGTACATATATATGTACATACAGGGTGTCCAAAAATTCGCGCAACACCCTTTAAGGGAAGGTAGAAAGTGTTATTCTGAACAGAAAAGTCCCTTACCATTTTGCGATTTTCAATATTTAAGAAAATATTAATTGTAAAAGATCAGCGAATGAAGTGCCGCGAGAAGTTCGCGGCGCGAAGACGCTTTTCACTGTCACTTGATACTAGCCCCGCGACGAAGCAGTGGGAGAAGCGCTTTGCGAGCGTGCATTATGTGTATAATTTTTTTGGTTGTCATAGCGAAGCGCGCTCGCAAAGCGCTCCTCCCACTGCTTCGTCGCGGGCCTAGTATCAAGTAACAATGGGAAGCGTCTTCGCGCCGCGAGCTTCTCGCGGCACTTCATTAGCTGATCTTTTACAATTAATATTTTCTTAAATATTGAGAAAATCGTGAAATGATACAGGACTTCTCTGTTCAGAATAATACTCTCTATCTTCCCTTAAAGGATATTGCGCGAATTTTCGGACATTCTGTATACTAAAAATCATTAAACAATATAATTATTAAAGGGTAGATCACTATAACAATCCCACCGCTGCCACCAAAATTCATATGTTTACGTCTGATGATAACTTTAGAACAGAAATCTGTAAAATTTTCTATAAATCTGAGATTGTGTAGTGTAAGATCTGAAAAAGCTTATTTTAGAAATTCTTAGCACTTCACTAATAGAGATTATTTATATATTTAATACTTATATTTATGTTTATGTTTAATTATTATATTTAAATTTATATAATAAAAATAGTTGTATTATGTTCTATAATAAAAAGCAATGAAAATTTCTCCTTTAAGAATCTTGCTTTGATGTTGTCGTAACCCGATACACTTACCTGGAAAGGAAAAGTAAATACATAAAATTGAGAAATAAGAAACTAAAATTAAGCAAGCAAAGCAAAGCATTAAAAGAATTAAATAAGAAAATTAAATAAGATTTAAATAGAAAAATTAAGAAAGAAAAATAAGACGTGACCAACAAGAAAGCAAGTCACGGTCAAGCTGAATAAGCATTACGACACCCGAGCACGGAGCACGTCCCGCGCTCCGACCCGAAAAACCTCATCCTTCCACTCTCGAAATTAAAGCGATATATAAACCGATCGCAAGACCCATCGCGGTCGCTCGTAAGAAAGTCGCTAGTAAGAGAGCCGCGCGTAATTAAGTTATCGACCTATTTACACAGTTCGTCTATACGACCGAATACGCGAGTTGACAGTAGTGTGAGAATAGTGTAACAGTACGACCGAAATATATTCTTTTACTAAACAAGTACGGAGTGCGTTTATTTGTTGCCTGAGTTTCAACTCTTTGGGCGAATATCCCAGAAGACCTTATCCTCACGGCACGGGCACAACATTAATTGGTGGCAGCGGTGGGATACGCCAGCACAAGTAACGCAAGGGAAATAAAGGACGTCGGGACCAAACACACCCACTACAACGGAGAAGACAACCAGGAAACCCGAACACCCGGTACGCTGAGACAACAGCCGGACTGCAACCTGAGAAAGCACCGATCTACCTCAAACAGCGAGAGCGAGCGATCAAATAAAATGCGGTTCATCATACTAATGTAAGTCGAACGAAAAATTTACTATTGTAACGCGTGAATGTCGGAAGGACGAAACAAACGACCAAATAATAGAGCGAACGCATCGTAGCTACACAGCGGATCGGCAGAAAAAGCCAATAGTTTAATATAAGCCCGCAAAGAGTAGCAAAAACCGCACTTAGAGACTTAGTAATAGAGTGCGCAGACATTTAGAGGCATATTACTCAAGCGAAAGTTCTTCCGAAAGCGAACCCGGAGCGAACGTATTAGCAGAACGCGAACTCCCGGTCAACGAAATAGATCGTAGCATAATCGCGAATCAAGACGGTCAGTTATCCGACGCCGAGTCAGCGATAAGCACACCAAGCCGTGTGACACACCGACGCGAATTTTCATTAACGTCCTACGACTCAAGTATTTTTAATCCGGAATTAAAATACCGCGAGAGAAGAAACATGATCCGAACACTTCCGGTAGCTCAACCGAACGTCATTGCCGACGAGGTCAATAGAGAAATCGAACACTTACACGAGATAAGCGAGGAATCGGCAGAACCACGTACACAGAGACACGTCGAACCGAGACTCGGAACAAGCGATATAAACGATAATAGTAGAGAGATGATACAAATGCTGATGCAGGAAATTCAGGACTTACACCTTGAAATCGATTATATTCGCGAAAGACAGGAAACGCGAAATAACAGAAGCCTAACGCCAACAAATCACAGACGCGAAATTGAAGAAGACTACTCGCCCGACGATGTACGATACCATTGAGGACGCGAAAGTTTACCCTTGAAAGAGACACGAAGCCTAATACCAGAATTCGACGGATCGCCAAATAAACTACAAGAATTTTTAAGCGAGACAACGTACGCGGTTGAAAATATTGATCTATTAGACGAAGTCACTCTATTAGGTGCCGTACTATGTACCAAATTAAAAGGCAGAGCGATGCTAGATTTTCAGACGCGAAAGATCCGAAATTTTGTACAATTAAAGCAAGAACTGGAAGCGTGCTATGCTAGTAGAAAGAACACGACACATTTGCAAATAGAGTTCAATACGCTAAAACAGAAAACCGCCGAAAGCGCGAGAGCATACGGACTTCGAACAGACAAACTAGCAATAGAATTGTACGAGTCGATGCTAGACGGACAAAATTATGCGACGGAGCACAAGCGGATAATTTTTAAAATAATACAGCAGCAAGCCTTAGAGAATTTTCAAATCGGATTATACGACGACATTAAAACCGTAGTACGTTCTCGAGGATACATGACACTGCAAGAAGCGATATCAGCCGCGAGCACGGAAGAGAAGGTCAAGGGATCGGCATGTGCCGGCGCACGACCAAAGAACGCTACAACGCCCGCGCATAATCATGATAATAAAAGAACTGCACAATGCCAGAAATGCAAACAACTGCAGAAATGCGGAAAAATGGGGCATTACGGACGAGAATGCCGGACGAATCGATACGCGACGCGATTTTCATTATCAAAACCGGAGCGACCCTCGCGCGTGAATACCGTGAATAAATATTGCAACCATTGCAAAAGGACCGGACATAGGCAAGAAGAATGTTGGATATTACACGGACGACCGTATAAGGACCAGCCTAATCGTACAAAACGAAATCAGCCGGGAAATTAAAAATCGGTACGACGATGAAAGAAGAAAAAAGAGATCTGATTCCGCTCGAAATAGCGACGAGGAGGAGAAAGAAGATAAGAAGCAACGTCGACCTGCCGCCGAGTATCACGTATCACACGTAAGACGAATGCCTCACTCACACACAGGCCTAGACTTAGTTGCATTACCCATGCGAGAGGAAAAAGGAGGAAAAATTAATTTATTATGCGATACGGGAGCAGCCATTTCTCTTATCAAAGTGAGAAATCTAAAAGGAGAAACGATGATAACCGAAGATAAAATAACCCTCACGGGCGTGACGGGACACCAGGTATATACCATTGGACGAATAAATGCGACGATAAAGTTGGAAGATGAAAAAATAAAACATAGATTTTATGTCATAAAAGACAATTTTCCGATTAAGTATGAAGGAATAATAGGAATAGATTTTCTCAAAAAATAAGAAGCGATATGCAATTACTCAACGAAACAGCTAAAAATCGGACGAAATATACTGAGACTATACCCTTATCAAAAGATCACATTACAGCCTCGGAGCGAGACGATAGTACAAGTGGCAACGACAATCGACATGATGGGAGTAACCCAAGCAGAGGAAATAATACCAGGCGTATTTATAGGGAACTGCCTAGTCAAACCCGAAAAATTCTTATGCCCTGCGAGCGTAATGAATACAAACATAAACGAAGTCGAAATTACAATGCCACAGATAACAATTGAGAAAATTGAAGCCGAAGACGCAACGGAGATAAATCTCGCACATTCGACAACGGAGGAGAAAAGCCTACGACGGACCGAGAAAATATTAGAAGAGCTCCGCAGTGGACGCCTAAATAAGGAAGAGGAAAAAGCGATAAGAGATATCTGCGAGGAATACAGTGACGTGTTCCACACCGACGGAGAGCCACTCACATGTACAAACGCGGTGACATATCAAATTGCAACACGAGCAGATAGCGCACCGGTTAACGTACGACCATATCGACTGCCAGAAAAACAAAAGACGGAAGTCAATCGACAAATGCAGGAGATGCTGAATAATGGAATAATTAGGGCAAGCGTGAGTCAATGGAACGCACCTTTACTAGTCGTTCCGAAGAAGTTAGATGCATCCGGAAAACAAAAATTTAAAGTGGTGGTAGACTTTCGAAAATTAAACGACTTAACAATAGGCGACTCATTCCCTCTACCGAATATTATGGATATATTGGATCAATTAGGGAACGCAAAATATTTTACTACCCTCGACCTGGTATCAGGATATCACCAGATCGAGATGGAAGAAAGTGACAAAAGTAAAACAGCGTTTTCCACGCCGTATGAACACTACGAATTTAACAGAATGCCGTTTGGATTAAAAAACGCACCCGCCACATTCCAGCGATTAATGAACGCCGTGTTAAGCGGATTGCAAGGAATAAAATGTCTAGTTTATTTAGACGATATTGTAATTTTTGGAGCTAGTTTAAGGGAACACAATAACAGATTAATCGAGGTACTAAAAAAATTACAGGAAAACTAAAATTACAGCCCGACAAATGTGAATTTCTAAGAAAGGAAGTGACATATCTCGGACACATAATTACGGAGAACGGAATATCACCCGACCCAACCAAATTAAAAGCTGTAAAAAATTTTCCGACGCCAAAAAAGGTCAAGGATGTACAAGCATTTATAGGATTAGCTGGATATTATCGGAAATTTATTGAAAATTTTTCCAAGATAGCGAGACCACTCACAAGATTAACCAAAAAAGAAAACAAGTTCGAGTGGACGCAAGCGCAACAGAACGCCTTTGAATTACTAAAAGAAAAACTAACGACAGCACCGGTACTGAAGTACTCAGATTTTACAAAAGAATTTATAGTGACGACAGATGCATCCAACTATGCAATCGGAGCCATATTATCGCAAGGACAGATAGGACAAGACCGACCCGTAGCGTACGCGAGTCGAGTACTAACAAAGGCAGAACAGAATTACAGTACGACAGAGAAAGAGTTACTCCCTATAGTATGGGCCATTAAACATTTTCGACCGTACTTATATGGAACCAAATTCACGATCGTGATGGACCACAAATCGTTAGTGTGGTTATTTAATGTCACTGATCCCGGATCTCGATTGACCCGATGGAGACTTAAATTAGAAGAATACAATTATGTAATAATACATAAAGCCGGAACAGCGAACAGAAACGATGAGTCGACACGTAGCGGATATCAATGCAATTCAAGAGGAAGAGGCACGCGACGCGAGAACAATGCAAGAATATACGGAAGAGGAGAAACAAAAGATATACGAATACCACGACGCACCCCTAGGAGGAGATCAAGGAGTCGAACGAACAATAAATCGAATTCGACTAATGCATAATTGGAAAGGAATAACAAAAGACGTCGAAAATTATATAGCGAAATGCGAACTATGCCAACGAAATAAACTATCAAGAAAAAAATAAGGCACCGTTAATAATCACGGACACTGCCGATAAGCCATTCGGAAAATGTGCACTAGATATAGTCGGACCACTAACAACTACAAATACTGGAAACAAGTATATCTTAATCTTCCAAGATAATTTAACAAAATTTAGTAACGCGATACCAATAGCGAACCAAGAAGCCGCCACAATCGCAAAAGAATTTACAACGAAAATAATATTCGAGTACGGTATTCCAGAAAAAATACTAACCGACCAAGGAACAAATTTCCTAAGCGAGATGTTTAAAAACACTTACAAATTGTTAAAAATCGAAAAGATACAAACAACAGCGTATCATCCGGAGAGCAACGGAGCGCTGGAAAGATCACATCGTACACTAGCCGAGTATTTACAACACTATATCAACGCAGATCAAACCAACTGGGACGAATGGATCCCATACGCAATGTTCACGTATAATACTACTCCGCACAGCGACAGGATTCACATTGTTCGAACTAATTTACGGACACAGAGCAACCCTACCGACAACTCTATCGTAACCGCCAAAATCTACATACACGTACGAAGACTACGCAAACGAACTGTGAGAAAAGTTACGCGCAACGCAACAAGTCGCAAAGGAGCACCTACGCAACGAAAAAATAAAAGCGAAGGAAAATTACGATAAGAAGACACGCGAAACTACATTCAAAGTAGGAAAGAAAGTCCTGCTACACGACAAAACGGTTCGTAGAGGGCGATCAAAGAAGTTAGATTCCCTATGGCTTGGACCCTATCTAATTACCGAAAAGAATTCGGACTAAACTATACGATAAAAATGGAAAGAAGGACGATACGCGTACACGTAAACCGATTAAAAGCGTTCATCGAAAATTAGAATAGTAGGCGGCGCCGCGCGTAGAGGAAAGCGATAAAGAAGCGAAGTAAATGTAAATAAAATACAGCTTACCTTAAAAGGGAGCGCCACGGCCGCGAACGAAACGATATAGACCCGTAATACCGGAAGGCACCCTGATCCCAAATGTGGCGACCGCGCCCTGACAGCCAAAACCGGTGAGGTGGCACCGAGGTAAACGGCGTGTCCGGGATAGGCTCAAACACCACCTCAGAAACCCGAGGCACCACTCGCGGAACAAAACTGCGAGAAAAATGGTCTTCCGCGGGCTCTTCGCGAGAAACCAATTCACCGTTATCACGCACAATCTGTTGATCACTCGAAAACTGAATGTCACCTGCGTTGGGAGCCATGAAACTTGCTCGACAATAAACAATCCAACACAAAGCGAAAGGAACCATACAGGATCGCGACTGAAGACTAACTAAGAGCAAAGAAAGAACAGCGAAAGCAGCTACATGTGTAAAAGCGCAACGCGAATAAAGAATGCACGAAACATTCTAAAAAAGCGCAGTGATATAATATGATACTATTTATATTACAGGAGTCTAATTACTTGGAGCACAGTCAGAACAGAAAAAGCTGACACCGACGAAGATAGAAAAATTCTCACAGGAACCAGGCATATTTTGAGAAGATAGGAAAAATCAATCAAGTAAAGTCCACATGGAAAATGGTAATCAAAACGGACATCTCCGCAATAGATCACCGACAAGAGCAGTTAGTAGGATACATGGCGCAAACGAGAGCGTTATGCTATGATAAACCTCTGGAAGAAAAAATGAAAAGAACTTGTAGCCTCTTACTGCAACTGACAGAACAAGAGTACGAAAAATCAGTAACTCTATTAACACGTCCAAGAACGACCTATCAGTTAGCAAAGAAAACAAGGAGAGGACTCGTAGATGGACTAGGAACCATAGCCAAAACGCTATTCGGCACGATGGATGCCGACGACGAAAAAATAATCAACGAACAATTGAAAATGCTAGAAGGAAATCAACAAACACTACAGCATGCGTTGAAGAATCAAATTAAAGTGTTAAACGCAACCATTGCACACGTAGAAGAATCAGAAAAAATAATACAAGAAAATGAAGACAAGTTTTTAAATGTGACAGAGAAAATGCGACAAAGCTGGATACAGATGAAAACAGGATTCGGACACAGAGAAGAGATGGACGAACATTTCATCGTATTAAACGCGATCATCAGAAGATTAATAACGGATATTACCGATATCGCATTTAAATAGCGCGAAAAGCGGAATAATAAACATAAGAGTACTACCGATCGAAACCATAATAAATAATCTTAAAGAAATCGCGGCACAAATACCGCAAGGAACGCACTTTCCGTTCAACATTGCACCAGAAAATTGGGGAGAGATCGAGAAATTTATAAAAATAAGCGCATACTACGATAGTATAGGAATAATTACGATAGTAAGATTTCCATTAATAATGTACCCTACATACAAGATAATAAAAACAATCCCTCTACCCGTCCATAAACAAGACGACATATTTATATGTATAGAAGTAAGCCAACCGATAATAGCGATAGACACCGATAGTCGAACGTATTTTACAACCACGGAAAGCGAATTAGCAAAATGTATGCGAAACGACAACTAACATGTATGCGAAAGAAGTCATCCGACACATCACATAGACAGCCAAGCGTTATGCGAGGTACAGACATACGTACGAACAGACACACATACAAACAGCTGCAACACACGACACATACACGCTAATTCAACGATATGGATAACGCTGAGTGACTCGTGGATATACTCCGCTAGGAAAAGACAACCAATAGAAGTAACATGTAGTAACGGAGAAACAAAGAAAACCGAAATCAAAAGGTCAGGGCGAATAACAATAAAAGAAAAATATAAATTAGTAACGCCCGACATAATAATAAAAGCGAGCAAACCCGCCATAACAACATATAAATACAAAGATACCCTACAAGATAGACTACAACCTAACAAGCATATTGAAAAAACAGACGAACGAACCAAAAGACAAAGTAGAAAGCATAAAATTACGAAAGATAATACGGAACCCATCCGAATTAATTAAACTGAGTAACACACTGACCGAGACAGACAGACAGATAAATAAAGACAGTCTACTGATACGAGAACATGTAATATATCCCGCGATATCAGGCATCACAGGAACAATAATTATACTCAGCATTGTAGTGTTAACTCACCTAGTAAGAAGAAGGAAGCAAACGAAAAAAGAACAACAAGATAAGCACAATTCAAATAAGCACACCACGAGTACAAAGAGAAAAAATTTATAACAGACCTTACCAATCCGACACAACACTAGATGACGAAAACAACACAGCCATGTTATATTAATAAGACAAAATGTAAAAACATAGACTAAGAAGCGAAAATAAAGTAAAGAAAATTTACCGCTAGTAAATTTTCTTTTCTCAAAGGGGGAAGGATGTCGTAACCCGATACACTTACCTGGAAAGAAAAAGTACATAAAATTAAAAAATAAGAAACTAAAATTAAGCAAGCAAAGCAAAGCATTAAAAGAATTAAATAAGAAAATTAAATAAGAATTAAATAGAAAGATTAAGAAAGAAAAATAAGACGTGACCAACAAGAAAGCAAGTCACGGTCAAGCTGAATAAGCATTACGACACCCGAGCACGGAGCACGTCCCGCGCTCCGACCCGGAAAACCTCATCCTTCCATCCTCGAAATTAAAGCGATATATAAACCGATCGCGAGACCCATCGCGGTCGCTCGTAAGAAAGTCGCTCGTAAGAAAGTCGTTAGTAAGAGAGCCGCGCATAATTAAGTTATCGACCTATCTACACGGTTCGTCTATACGACGACCGAATACGCGAGTTAACAGTAGTGTGAGAATAGTGTAACAGTACGACCGAAATATATTCTTTTACTAAACAAGTACGGAGTGCGTTTATTTGTTGCCTGAGTTCCAACTCTTTGGGCAAATATCCCAGAAGACCCTATCCTCACGGCACGGGCACAACAATGCGTAACATATATATATATGTGTGTGCGATTCTGGCGCAGTGAATTGAGCGTCTGCTCGCTATACCTAAGATCTCGGGTTCAAATCCGAACAGAACCATCGAATTTTTATTCGATGTTATTTAATCGCCACCTCTCGGAAGGCAATAGCAAAACCACCGAGAGAGTATCTTGTCACAAAAACTTCCTCTATCTAGGCCTAAGTTAAATGTAACTATAAATTTAAATTGGATAGAGAAAAATTATTTAAAATAAATAATGGAAACTATTGTGAATCCAATCGGTTGTGACTGTGGATTTTCACATAAAGTGTGGACCAAACGCAATCACACCTCTTTCTCTTAATAGTAATTAAAGGAGACGAACTAATGTTAATTGAACAGGAGGACTAAGAGTCCACACATAAAGTGTAGATCAGACACGAATCATTCCTATTATCTAAGAGAAGGAATTTGAGGAAGAATTACTATGGATCCAATCGATTATGATTGTAAATCCATACACAAAGTATAGACCGACATAAATCACAGGTGTCGTCTCACAATAGCAGTAACAGGGAATGGTTTTTAAAAATTTTAAAAGGATATATATAATTAATTAATTAATTAATTAATTAAATATATGAATATGATTTATTATGAAAATAATTCATTAATCATATTTAAAAATGTTTAAATTACTATTTCTATTTAATTAATTATTATTTAATATTTAATTCTAATGTTAATAAAATAAAAATCGACTTACTACTTACTGGATTGATTATTCACTCTTTAAAATCGGGGATAATCTTCTCTCAAAATTTGTTAAAAATCTTCGGTTAGATTAAATCATCACTTTCACAGCTTAAACTATGATGTTAAATATGATTCAAATAATCAATGATCTATTAGTCGTCAATTTTGGCTAAGGTCTTGTCAGGGTAACGATTTGCAGTCGACTGACTTGGTTCTCAAGGGGTTCTCTCTAGGTTCCTGTCTTGGAGGGGGTTTGGTATTTTTCCTATCTGCTCATTTTCAATCGTTATCGAGTAAAGGTGATCTGTCAGGCGAATACTTTTGGTATCCGATACAACTGATTTCCGTTCGTTGTCTTCTAATTACATCTGACGAGTTTCGTTCCGTTTGGTATTTTAAAATTGATATTCAATCATCGAATTCTATCCATTATATCATTTTTAATCTTTTAGTTTGTGTACAGTAAATTTTACTTTTAATTTACTGAACTATTTCTATCACTAATACATGCTATCTGTACGCTCGCTTTAGACCCACTGGTCCTTTCTTGTCTCGTGCTACAGTCTCCGCCGTGTCTCTCTGTGTAGTTATAGAGGCGCGGTAGAGTCGCTGCAGATAAAATGTAGTCGCGCACAATTTAAATTTAAAAAGGGGTCACAAATATGCGTGTGAATAATGTAATTACTAAACATACTGCCCGCCTTGGAAGGTCTGTCTTCCAATAATATTCTAGTAGTAAAAATGAATACAATATAAGAAGTAAACATAAAATAGTGTTATCTTAATTGAATGCACGTACGCTATAATGAAATGACAAGTTATATAATAAAGAACGCATAAAGTCCAAAAATAAATACGCAAAAATTAAAGTTTATATGTCGATAGGTAATACACATATCTTATTGACTGCTCGTTTCGTAATGCCGCTTGACGTTCTAACGCTTATAACTTGTACATGATTGTCGTCACCTGGAAAGACTTCAACAATCCTTGCTAAACGCCATTTTAAAGGCGGTAAATCCTTATCCTTTAATAACACCAAGGCATTAACCTTAATAGTCTCGAGGTTAGACCCTTACCATTTGTATCTGTTTTGCAATTGAGTAAGATATTCACTGGACCAACGTTTCCAAAAATGTTGACGCATTTGTGACAATAATTGAAATCTAGTTAATCTATTAGTTAGTACGTCAAATAAATCAGGTTCTAGGAATGAATTAAGAGGTTCGCCGATAATAAAATGTTCTGGTATCAATATTTCACAGTCTTGAGGATTATCTGAGAGACACAACGGCCTAGAGTTCAAAATCACTTCGATTTGCGTAAAAATAGTGTAAAGTTCCTCAAACGTTAGAGACACATTATTTGCAATTTTCGTCAAATAAGTCTTTGCTGCTTTGACAGCGGTTTCTCATAGTCCTCCCATGTGAGGCGAGTATGGCGGAATGAAAGTCCATTGAACAGCTTGATCTGCAAGGAATTTTTCAATTTTTTTATTCTCTGCCTTTATCATATTAATTAACGCTTTTAGCTCATTGTTAACTCCAACAAAGTTTAATCCGTTATCCGAGACTAATTTAGCGCATCTTCCGCGTCTCGCAATAAATCGCTTTAAGGCATTTAGAAATGCAGTAGTCGATAGATCGTTAACTACTTCTAGATGTGTAGCTTTTGTGGAGAAACACACAAAAATGCATAAGTATGCTTTCCCGCTTTTGTTTCGCGATATCTTAATATTAAAAGGACCTGCGTAGTCCACTCCAGAATGCAAAAATGCTCGAGAATGTCTTACTCTATCTTTAGGCAAATCTCTCATCATTTGATCTATGTTAGTAGGACGTGCACGAAAGCATGCGATACATTTTCTAAAAACTCGTCTAACCGCTTGTCGCCCTAACCTAACCTGAAAGAATCCAATAAGACTGTCTTATGTTAGCAAGAATACCCTGCGGCCTGACATGCAATTGTCTCAAATGACTATCGCGAATAACTAGTTCTGTAAAAGGATGCTTTGCTGGCAATATTATCGGATGACGTCGGGAGTATTCAATATTAGCGTGACAAAGTCTGCCGTCTACTCGTAAGATTCCCTTTTGATCGAGAAATGGATTCAATGTGACAAGCTTGCTTTTTTTGCTGATTCCCTTGTTCGCCCGAAGATCCATTCTCTCCAAGGCAAATTCGTCCGATTGAACCATCCGTATGAGTGTTGTTCTGGCTTTTTCCAGTTCCTCTATTGATAGAAATCCGTATCTTTTTGATTCCTTAGTTAAAGTGTTTGTTTTGAATCGTAAACAATAGGCCGTGATGCGTTTAAGCTTGGTCAGAAATGAAAATCTAGTGAACCATTTGATATCCGATCGAGTACAATGAAATACTGTTGTTTGTTTTTTGAGCTCAGGAATGCAGTTCGGTGATGATATGAATTCACACGGCCAATGTAACTTATCCATTGACAGCCTGGTCCATTTCATCATAGGTTAAGTGTCTTTAGAACCTCTGGATATTATATCGGTTGGATTATCTTGCGATTTTACATGAGCCCAACGAACTTCGGGTGCGATACGTTGAATATCGGCTACTCGATTAGCAATAAATGTTTGTAATTCTTCGGGGCTATGCTTAATCCACGCCAGCGCTATTGTCGAATTGCTCCAATAATGAATGGCATCGATGTTGATTGACAGTGCTTGTTTTACACTTTGTCCGAGTTTTGCAAGTACCAGTGCTCCACACAGTTCCAGCCGTGGTAAAGTGACTCGCTTGAGAGGGGCTACTCTTGATTTCGCGCATAGGAGTTGAGTATAAATTTTTCCAGATTCATTCATACTTCTGATATAAATGCAAACTCCGTATGCAGATTCTAAGGCGTCACAAAACCCATGCATTTCTATATGCTGTGGTTCAGCGCATATAACATGTCGTGGGATCGCAATTAGACTCATGTTCTCGATTTTTTCTTGATATTTGATCCATGTTGTATGAAGATCTAACGGTAATGATTCATCCCATCCTAGCTTCAATTTCCATAGTTGCTGTAGTACGATCTTTGCACAAATTATCGTCGGACCCATCAATACGAGTGGGTCGTAAATTTGTGTAATAGTTGATAATATTGATCGTTTAGTTGGACGATCCGTTTTTGCCATTGCTTGAGTTTTGTATTGCAGATTGTCATCCGTTGTGTTCCAACAAATTCCTAACGTTTTGATTTCCTCTTTGGTAGGTAGTGTCGGCAACTTTAAATGGTTGTTTACTATTGATGACTCATTGCTATTCCATTTATGGAGTGTGAATCCTGCTGAATGTAATATGTTAGTCAGATCTGTTTTAATTTTCTTTAAAGTACTTACACTGTTTCCTCCAGATAACAAATCATCGATGTAAAAATCATTGCGTAACATCTCACAAACTTGGTGCGTTAGCTAACCCGTATGTTAGTGTATTGAGTCGAAACTCTTGAATGTATTCGTCTTGATTCTGTCGTCATAATATTCTCTGTAAGTCACGCTGATCCTCCTGTAAGAGTATCTGTCGATACATTTTCTGTATGTCAGCAGTGATCACAGATCGATGTTAACGAAATTTTAATAGTATGTAGAATAGGTCCTGCTGTACTGTAGGACCGGCACAAATAATATCGTTGAGCGCTACTCCAGAGGACGTGGGGCTTGAGGCGTCGAAAACGACTCTAATGTTATAGCCCCAGAAAAGGCTATATATTTAATTAATGAATATATATATACATATAATTATAATGATGCAGGAATGCATCACGACCGAAGCGATAATCGCGCGAGCCGCTGACGCAGCGAGCCACGCGCGCCCGAGACCGAGCGTGAACGCGAGATCGGAAAGCGCTCTCGGAGACGCACCGGAAAGGTGTCACCGAATTGCAAAAAGTACAAGCGAGGAAATTCGACTTTGAACTTTCTCGCCTGCACTAAAACGCGAATTCAACAACATAACCATATTTGGTCATGTTGCTAAGGGATCCTCTCCGAAAAACCATGCAGTTCGAAGGGAAGAACAGCACCCGCCGCAATGAAGCGTCGTTGATCAGATTCTAAAGAGTAATAATCGTCACGGGCAGTCGTAAAAAAGGATCCTAACGAGTGATAATCGTCACGGGCAGTTATTAAATAGAACGAGATACACGAATAACTAAGAGATATACGCGCGCCGCAGATAAGTCGACGCGTATCAGACTACCTGTACGACAGAATATATACGAGAGATACCGCTTTCTCCCTTTAACCGATAATACACGCGAGTGTAAATACGTATGCTAGACACAGTGACAAAATATCATACTATAGATTCTAGTTAGAATATTGTTTATTGAGCAAGTTATATGAAGATTATAAAAGAAGTTTAATAAAAATTTTAAAGAAGAATTAGGAGAATAAATAAAAGGAGAGGAACGGTCCGCCATCTCCCCGGTCTTCCCAGAAAATCCTCGAATCCCTGTGCACTCTCCCGGAGGCACAACACTAAGCTTTGTCGTTACACTGTCCTCTTTTAATACTGCATGGTGAGAAAGATAATTCACAGCTGTATCTTCTTCACTTTTGTCATGTGACCTAAAATTTGATATTCACGCATGAAATCATTGTATTGTTCCTTTAAATTTATAGTTTTGACGAATTTGCGTTCAATAGCTTTAAGCCTTTTAATAGCAATTTCTCGTGACGATCTGAGCTGTTCAATATTGCCTTGAAACGGTAGTTGCACTTCGAATCGTCCCTCTGAATTACGCTTTTGTGTCCGAGCGAATTCTTCCTCACAAATTTTGTCATTCTTGGATGGCTCGATATATGGAGCTTCTTCTTCTACGTGCCAGAATCTTTCCAGCTGATTTTGAATTGTGTCTGTGAATGGCAACATAACACTTGAGACAATTGTCGGTCTTGTATATTTTTCGGATCCCATAGGGCCAGCAACGATCCAACCTAGATTTGTCTTCTGAGCAACGGGTTGATTTTTGCCTAATCTGATTTGACCGACACATAACAAATCCCAAAATATAGAGCTGCCAAGCAAAACATCGATCCTTCCCGGAATGTGAAAAGATGGATCTGCTAATGTTATTGTTTCAGATATCTTAAGATTACATATATTTATTTCTGAAAGTGGCAATTGTGATATTATCTCTGGTAACACTGAAAACTTGAGCTTTACCTTAAATGTATTGAATTTCGAAAGAATTACCGTTTGAGTTTCTGTAAATGCTGTCGTTTGTGTACCACGAATACCGCGAATCGACAAATAATTTTTATATTGAGACAATTACATTCGGTTACAAAGATTGCGGATATAAAATTTGTTTGCGAACCAGGATCGAGAAACGCTCGACATTCGTGAGATTCGCCGGCTGTGTCTTGTATCTTAATAATTACTGTAGCTAATAGCTCTCGATCACTAGTACGTACCGCGCAATGTGCAAGAGACGTAGGCTGCGTGCCCACTGACGATCGCGAGTCGTCCGACGAATCTCTCGGATGTCCCTCGCTTTCCGTATTTGTAATGTCAGCTTGTTTGTTACAATGCAAAAGTGTATTGTGTTTCTTAGAACATAGACGACATGTGCTGTATCCGCATGTTTCAGACTTGTGATCTCCCTTGAGACAGTTTGAGCATACCTTGGCCCTTTGAACCTCCTTAACTCTAGTCTGAGGAGTTACATTGAGGAATGCCAGGCATTGATACAATTTATGATCGCCTTCTTTGCAAACTAGGCATTTTGTCTGAACTTCTAATGCCGCAGCGGCGGCGATTGTTTTTTTGTTTGGATTATTAGCCTTGCTGTTAGCATTTGATGTTGTGGTCTTGGATGCCCTTTGATTATCTAGCTGCAAGGTCTCTAACATTATGCAACGATTAGTTATGAAATCAATGAATTGATCGTACGTAGTAACCTCTTTTGAGTAACCTGTTTTATTTTCTCGTGCACGTTTTGTTGTGCTATCGAGTTTCGCCGTCAATAGTATACTAAAATTACGCTCCATTGATCAGTAGGTTGATCCAATTTCCTTAAGACACGGACATATTTTTCTGTCGTGTCCAGTAATTAACGCAATGCTGTATGAGATTCCTTTTGAATTGCTGGAAACTCAGTCAATGCCTGTAAATGATGATGTACGAGTACACATTTATTTTCAAACCGCCCTTCGAGAAGGTTCCACGCGATCTTGTAATTGTCTGCTGACATTGTAATTGATGCTATTATCTCCGCGGCTACGCCTTTAAGAAACAAACGCAAGTAATATAATTTTTTTATATCTGATAAATTTTGATTTTCATCGATTTGTTATAGCCCCAGAAAAGGCTATATATTAAATAAATGAATATATATATATACATATTATATATATATATATATACAACATATATATATACATATAATTATAATGAAAGTAACTCGAATTGATGCAGGAATGCATCGCGATCGAAGCGATAATCGCGCGAGCCGCTGACGCAGTGAGCCACGCGCGCCCGAGACCGAGCGCGAACACGAGACCGGAAAGCGCTCTCGGAGACACACCGGAAAGGTGTCGCCGAATTGCAAAAAGTACAAGCGTGGAAATTCGACTTTGAACTTCCTCGCCTGCACTAAAACACGAATCCACGAATTCAGCAACATAACCATATTTGGTCATGTTGCTAAGAGATCCCCTCCGAAAAACCATACAGTTCGGAGGGAAGAACAGCACCCACCGCTATGAAGTGACGGGCAGTCGTTGATTAGATCCTAACGAGTAATCGTCACGGCAGTTATTAAATAGATCGAGATACACGAATAACTAAGAGATATACGCGCGCCTGAGATAAGTCGACGCGTATCAGACCACCTGTTCGACAGTGTACACTTGAGATACCGCTCTCTCACTTTAACCGACAGTAAGCGCGAGTGAAATAACATCCGCTGGGAGCAGTGACACAACAACACGCTATTGATTTTAATTAAAATATCGTTTATTGTTAGTAATATATAGGTTATAGAAGCTACTTAATGCAAATAAAAGAGATAAATTTTGATAAAGACATAAAGGAGAGTAAATAAAAGAGGGAAACAGCCCGCCGTATTCCCGCCATCCCTGCACGATCCTACAAAATCCTATGCCTTATGCCCCCTCCCGGAGGTACAACAGATTACCACCTTAAACATGTCACGAAAATTACACTGATCGTAAGAGCCATTAACGTCGGCAAGTTTATCGGAGGTAACTGTATCTAATTTACTGAATTGTTTGTATACGTCGCGTTTTGATTACCGATACTTTGCGGTGGGTCGTCTCTTTGATGCGCCGCGATAAGCGCCTTTGCTGTCGCGCTATCGCCGTGTAATATTCCGATTCAAAAGCTTCGCGTTCGCCATCGTCGATGGCATTTGAGTAGATAGGTAAAGAGAGTTCTAATTCAGGGATCTGAGAGGGGGGTACCAAATACCCCCCCTGATTGAAGGGGGTGGACCAAATGTCACTCCTAGATTCTTGGGGGGGGGGGCATACATATGGTTCCGCACGTGGAGGGAGTGTCCTCTCCGATTGACTGCGGAGGTCTGATGGTGAGAGAGAAGAATGTCAACTGTTATAGATAAAATATTAACCCCACTATTTATCCATAATGTATATTTGCAATAAATAATTACGTTCGCAACGTGGTAGAGGGAGACGGTGCTATAGGCGTTCGCAACGCGGTAGAGGGAGACGGTGCGATAGGCGTTCGCAACGCGGTAGAGGGAGACGGTGCTATAGGCGTTCTATATAGTGTAGGACAAAGAGAGTATGATGTCGTGTGAGAAGGAAGGCGCTGTATGTGTATGACAAGGGAGTGCATGATGATAGGAAAAAGGAGAGCATGATGGTAGGAAAAGGAGAAATGGGTGCGAGATAAAGAATAGAGAGAAAGGAGAAAAGCGAGAAGGAGAGCGTGTTATGGAGTGCGAGAGAAAGAATAGAAAGGAAGAAGGATAACAAAGGAGAAACAAGACGGAGGCTAAGGCGTATGCGAGAAAAAGATAATTTTTGTATGTTAATTTTTATAATATTAAATGTTATCTTATTATATATATCTTATTATCTAATATAGAGGAAGAAGGATGGGATAGATGAAGAAGGCGCAAATAAGTAATATATATATATATAAATTTTTTTATTTAAAAAGTGTGTATGTGTACATATAAAATGTGTATGTGTGTGTTTGTGTATGTGTTAAAATTATTATAATATAAAAAAGAATTAAAATTATAATAGAAAATTTAAAAAATTAAAATAGTTATATGTTTAATTACAAAAATATAAAAAAAAATTAAAATTATAGAAAATTTAAAAAATTAAAATAATGATCTAGGGTAGCAGCTCTGAAACAGAAAAAACAATTTTATTAGCATCTTAAAAAATATTTTCTTAAAAATGATAAAAATTATATATACTCACAATCTATTCGGAGTCTCTCTCATCTGACGACCTGGAGTCCTCCTGCGGAGTTTCGGGGAGCTTCGGTTCCTCTGTCTCCCACACCTCATACGGAAGCTCACCAAAGAGTTCCGCAAACAAAGACGATCCTCGTTAAACTGAGGAGTCACCTCCTTACACCTTCAGTTTTCGGGAGTGTTACCCCAAAGATCATCACGCACCCATGCGTATAACTCTCTCTCGTGGCGCCGGAACATCCTTTTAATTTGTCTATCGTAAATATTTACAAACCCCTAATTTTTATATTAGCCTGTGACTCGTACTGTAAAAAAAACATTATTATTAGTACTATTAGTAACGTTATTAGTAACGCTATTAGTACCAATATTATTAAAAAAGTAAATACTTACGTTTTTAAATGCTATATTTAGCACAACTCTCATTAATTCGTGTGCGAAGTCCCTCATCGTCCTTGCCAAATAACGCCAGTTTCGAGTAAAAATTATATCCACTAACGAACATATCTCGTGGTGCGGTATCTTTAAAACTTGCGCACTTTAGTCGGTCACAGTCTAATACAGTCTTGATGAAAGTTCTAACGGAATTAGCCAACGTCTCGGGAAAGAAAAGTAGGGGATGTATAGCAGCATCTAGGCTTAAATTACGCAGCGAGGTCGATAGACAAAAGATCCTTTGAGTCTTTATCAGTTTTTTTCAACACATGTGCGTGTGTGTGTGTATTAAATGAGTTATGTACAAGTCGCTTTCTTCTTTCTTCTAAAAAGTCTTTCCTTCTTATTCTTTTTATCAGTAGCAGCCTCACTTTTTGAAGATGCCTTATTTCCGGAACATCTTTAAATCGCATATGTTCTATATCGATATTTTCATTGATCACATCACATAAAAAATCTATATTGTCACGGATCTTGAAAAACAGTTTTAGCGATCTTATATAAGTCTTTGGTAAACCAATTTCACGATTTTGTAAAAATTGCACTATAGAATTCATGGCACTGCCGAAGGCATTGTAGTTTATGCGATGCTAAACTATTCAAAAGTTGTAGCACTGTGTGTGCGTCGTATGATGAAATCGATTCAAATATTCGGTTACAAATGTATACGACAAAGCGAGAGATAATATTTTGGCTAAATGATAACATAAACAGAACGCCGACAGTACGGATGTTTGCACTAAAGAATAACGTTTCGCATAGCGGGTAGGCATTATCATGTATATTTAATTTGATTATAAATATAATCAGGCGTTCTATAGTATGATGCGGTATATGTGTAGAACAAGGAGTGTATGATGATGATGATAAGAAAAGGAGAGCATAATGGTAAGAAAAGGAGATATGGGTGCGAGAGAAAGAATAGAGAGGAAGAAGGATAGCGGGAAGGAGAGCGCGCATGGTGAGAGAAAGAATAGAGAGCGCGCATGGTGAGAAAACAGCGCTATAGGTGTAGAACAAGGAGAGTATGATGTGTAAGGAAAGGAGAGAGCATGATGGTAAGAAAAGAAGGCAACAGTGAAAGAAATATAAATGTATAAAAATTTCAAATTTATTTAAAATTAAAAAATTTAATTACAGAATATAGAAAATAATACTTGAAGTATAGTTTTAATGTAAATATTGATTGAACCTTCATGATGATGATTCGACCACCAATTGAATATTTTAAATACATTTTGTAAAACGCAATTTCGTACATGTCTATCGCAACGCAGAGTAGCATCTAATTTATCTAAAGTAGGAACGTCATCATAGTCGTTATCCAATGTCTCGAAAATAAGACCGATTCTCGCATCGTCTTCCAGTAAATTTGCCAACCATTCTCGTTTTTCATGTCCTTTGACATACACTCGAGAAGATGCATCTTTCAACGTCACAGCCTCAGTGATTAAACGTTTAGCCATGTAGTATGGGACGTTTCCATCTTCCCATTGCAGATTGTGATGTTTTCCAACCAACCATACAACTTGAGATCTCTCAGACCTCGTGAGCAAACGGAATGGTGTAAGACTCGTAAAAATATAATGAGACAGTACAGATCCCTTAGTCAGAATCGCAATTTCTTTCACGATAAACTTTCCTCCAACGATAAATCCTTGAAGTTCCACAAACGTTGGCACAACCATAATAAAAAGATATTGGCGAAAACTACGACGACGAACGACTGATATTAATCATCGAATATCGCAATTTTTTATATTATAACATTGGAGGGGGGATAATTATTTACAGAAGATTCGAACGTTGGTTGATAAGACGAGCGTTCCTGCTCGTGCTGATTCATGTAATTTTACGTACTACGTTCGTTAGAGGATTGTATTCGCGATCATGCAAAATGAGACAATAAGCGGTAGTGTTTGCCGGCACATTTTCCTTACAATCAAATTTTATTCTTACGTCTACGGTAGCATTTTTCACCGTTTCGTTTTGTCAAGAACAATCGATGATTACAAACGGACCGTAAAGTAGAAACAGTGAGACGGTGAGGCTCGGTTCGAGGTATACTCCGTAATAGTTTTTGCAGAAACGCGCGTACGTGTCGTATAGAATCGACCATCTGTTTTTATCGAAATCCAGATTCATGTCGTCGTACGAATAACATTCCGAGTTCAGATAAAGTTTCACGTTTGTTAATTTGCAGTCGTCGAATTTACTCATATCCTCGAGCATAATATTCTTCCGACCTGTCTGCAGAGCAAAGATAACGTATCGTGGTTTCTCCAGCTGAGTCGCGGTCTTAATGGCCCACGAATGCTTGGTTGTACGTTGCAACAGCGGAAACTCGTACAGATCCCACAAGCGAAAACCCATGCTGAGGTAGCGTCCGCTTTCCAGAGCGCGCAGCATAGACAGCTTCTTAATTTCACTCAACAGCACATGTGGCATTCGCCATTGTATCTTGAATATGTTGATCACAGGCTCCATCGCCGAAGCTCCAACCAGACAATTGTTGTCATTGCGCGATCGTATTAAGATCAACTCGTGACGAGCGTTAATTACTATGCGTCTGTAATCCTCGCAAAATCCCAATAACATGTAGAGCGGTACGCAAAAATTAAAGTGTCCATTCACAGTAGTTGGATCATTCCAACCAGCATTTCTCATAATCACGTTTCTATCGGATGATATTGTTACATAGTTTTTGAGCATACTTGTTATTCCCACGTTTCTGTTGCGATCAATCTCCACACCATTGAGTTCGTATCGAATCTCATCAAACATGAATGCTACACAATTATTTTGCAGTACCACATTAGATCCGTCAGTTGGATTGTTTATCTTCAATTCTCCCTCGATGTATAAGAAACTCTCGTACGGCAATGTATACAGATCCTGTTGTTGTATGGGTATTCTTATCTCGTCACTGTGTCCGAACGTTGTGTTGGCGAATGGGTTGTATGCGTGAGTCTCAATCTTGACGATGCGATCGTCAAAGATCGGTTCGTCCGCGATGTTGAAAATGTCAGTCATCGTTCAAATGTTTCGCACCGCGAATCCCAAAGATTGTAAAAACGCAACGTTTGATGCGTTCAATTTCTTTTTTTAGAGCAGAATGATTGCGTACTAGCAAATCTCGTTGTTGTTGTCGCTGGCGTCGTAAAGATTGTGTTGTCTTTCACGTCTTTCGATCCGTTCAACACGAGCATCACACGTTAATTTTGCCGCTGTCGTACATGCACTCTAATGGTGATCTCTTCTCCTCGAAAATCGAGTAATTGTCCTTCCTGATCGACAATGCGTAACGTTAAATCAGTAATGCTCCGTACGATGATCGGTAGGTAAATGATGTGCGCCGGTGTTTCCGATATCTTATATCCTGGTGGTACCCTCGGTGAAAATTCGTGTATCATATGAACGAGTTTACCGTTGTTGTACGCACCCGCGATGACATTACATTCGACGCGGATAATGTTCACGTTGATAATGTTAATCGGCATGTCCGACTCATACCATTTTCGCGGCTGCAGTATACGGTTCGAGAATCCTAGCAGCGATCCAATGTTGTTAGGCTTGCTAAAATTTATTCTGAAGGTGCATTTGATCTCGCTTCTCATCATATTGTAATTAGCGTGGAGCAGTATCGGCCATTCTCCAGCCTCAAAGTCATCGTCGTCAGTGTGTTTTTTATCACCATCACGAACTGCGTGTTGCGAACGTTTTCGTGAAATTGTTTTTTTCAAAAATTCATGTATCGCTTGCAGCTCGTACGATCTCTCGGGATTCGTAATTTCCGCATCATCTTTACCAAAGTAAAATTTATTATTCGAGGAATTCACGTTCGTGTGATAACTCTCAAAATCCGCTAGACCGAGCTTAAATCTACGGTGGGAGAGTAATTTGTCGCGAGAACGCTGCTCTTCCCAGTCAGCGTGAATGTCATAGACATGTTGACCAAACTGTTTAACGAATACTAAGTTAAATAGCGGAATGTATGTCTTTAAATTCACGTGCATTGACCGTTTGGAGAAACTGCAAGCACAATTGTCCGCAGATGCTTTGATTATAAGTTTGATAGGATGTGTGATTATACTCTATTTTTGACACATTTAAATATCGTATCAATTCATTCGGCGGACAAAGATTGCCAAAACTGTCAAAATATATAGCGCGATTCCCTCTCTTTGCATACGCTACCAGTGAGTACCCGAGCCTTTAGTGTTATCCAAATTTATGATGCCACTCTCGTTTCGATATATACCATCGATCGGTAATGAGTCACGCATAAAAACACCTCTAAAATACGGAATGTTTACCATCTTTGCTACACCAGCCGCTCCACCAATCAGAGATCCGAGAGCACCCAACACTGGTAGAATCGGTAATACGCCCCCGCGTTTCGCTACCGGAAGTATTCGTTTTTTCGTAATCTTTTTCTTCGTCGACGACTTTTTCATCCCCATACCCATTTTCGTCTTTGCTTTCATGACTGTCCAAACGGCCGTGGCGGCTGCTCTTTCACCAAAATTCGAATCTTTCGCTGTAATACGTTCTCGCGCCCTCGCAGCTAGTATACGATCCGTTACGTGTCGTTCGCCGAGGTCATTGCTTCGCGAGTAAGCTAAATCGTGTTCACGACACGCGACGTCCAATGGATTGATGCCTCGATCACCTCTAGTCAATCGTTCTTGTAAACGAGTTTCCGGTCCGCAAAACTGATATCTAGGAATATGTAATTCGATAGGAAGTGCGTTTATCGCGCGATTCAACAGACCACAGCCTCTTACGGTTCCCGCTGACATTCGTAACAATCTTTTATCATCAACGCTGGACCGTCAATGTGCGTTTGTTGCCACGGTCGATTGTAATGTTCGAAACAGCGACGATAGGTCTGAACCTCCGAATCCGCCTTTATGTATTCCGGAAGTTTATCCCACAAACGCTGCACGTAACGACCAAACTATTTCAATAAAATAATCTTCGGTATATATCGTAACTGTTCTAAGGTAAGGTTGAGAATATCACAGTCATCCGACAATGAAAGAAACATGTTTGATACTGAGCGGTTTCGATTTGATGCGCATCTATAAATAGGCTCTCCTCACCCCCTCCTCAGAAAGTATTGTTAAGTCTGATTAGACAAGTTATGCGATTCGTGCTACAACCAACGGTAATTAAAGTAACAAATTTTGACAATAGGCTAATGCCTGAAAAAGAAATACACAAACATGAAAAAATGTTACCGAATACAATACGCGGTCTCATTTGCGGCCCTTCGAATTGTGGTAAAACTAACTTGTTGATAAGCTTGATAGAAAGTCCAAACGGCATACGCTTTGAAAATTTATACATATATTCAAAATCGCTTCAACAACTAAAATATCAATATTTGGAAAATTTACTATCATCGATAGATGAAATTGATTACTTTACGTTCTCTAATAACAGCGATGTCATGCCATCGAGAGAGGCACTTCCGAATTCTGCTTTTATGTTTGATGACGTAGCATGCGACAAGCAAGATACGATAAGAGAGTACTTCTCAATGGGTCGACACTCAAGCGTCGATTGTTTCTATCTCTGTCAAACGTATGCCAAGATACCCAAGCATCTTATACGCGACAATGCTAATCTGTTGATTTTATTTAAACAAGACGGTACAAACTTGCGACATGTGAACAACGATCATGTAAATACTGACATGTCTTACGATGATTTTAGCGCGTTGTGTCAAAAATGTTGGCAGCACAAGTATGAATTTCTAGTAATTGACAAAGACAGTTCAATGAGCAATGGACGCTACAGAAGAGGTTTTAATGAATTTGTGGTACCGTAAAACAGTCAGTTGCTATCGAAACATTGACAGAGCAACGTATACAAAAAAAAAAAAAAAAAAAAACATGAGTGATAACAGTGACCGTGAAAAGATTGCGCGAAAAATTGCACAGACAAGCGAGTCAATTCGCAAAAAATATACATTTTTTTCTGCTTTTTCTTCTTTGTCCGTCTTTCTCAAAACACATTCCAGGTCGGCATACACGACGAAAGGTTTATCGCTCGGTAATCGGATAGCGCAGTCATTCATCTTCCCGCAGTCTACAGTATGTGACTGTAGTTTCTCATTCGAATAAAAATAATGTAGACATCTATAAAAAAAATAGAAATAATAATTATATATATTTTAATATCTATAAAATAGGAATAATAATTATATATTTATTTTGAAGAAAAATTAATAATATTAAATATACATACCAATCGCAGATCTATTTTTGCCCATTGTGTTTATTGAGTTGCGAACTCACGAGCCAGGATAAATTCTTGATCCACGCGAAATGTCCGATAGCTTGCGCATCTTGAATGTAGAGCAAATTGGCGTGCTTGTCCCTCTTTTGTTCCGAAATAGGAACAATATTTTCGTTTTCGATGGTATACACATTGATTGAAATATTGTTGTTAATTTCAAACTTTTTAATTTGCTTAAGAGTCACTCGAAACTCAATGTCTCGAAGATTTAGCACATCCGTATAATGCGGGTACGATAATTCTCGTTCAACCCTTCTTTCAGCGGGATACATAGCAGCAGTCACTGCCCATGCAAAACGTGCATTGTCTTTAGATTGCACGTTAACTACCGCTCGCTTCATCATTATCTTTCGCGGTAATATAATATGACATCCCGCGCGCATAAGATTATATTTATTTATATTTACAGTCAAATTAAGTATACGCGATAATGCCCACTATCACGTTCTTGAAATTCTTCGAGAGATGCTAAAGTGCGCTCGATAACACGTTGCTCGTACCATTCGCGTAAATCAGATGTACAAAAGAGTTCACAGTTTTTTGTACTTACACTTTTATTGTCGTGCTTTTCAACCGCCACAAACTCACCGTTAAACACGGTATTCACTTTCACACTGCAGTGTGTTTCGATAGCGTCTCGCACATGTTCGAGCATGATATCACTCGCGTCTTCGAGAAACTGGCGAGGTTCGATATAATTGATATTGATTATCGCACTAGTCGATATACGGTTCTCGAACGCTGTATCAATTTCTCGCCAAAATAGTACAGCTTGATGCGCGCTGTGTCCGGCACCCGCGTGTACGAAACGTTTGAGCAACGCATTTTTCAGTCCTTCGAGCAATTTTTGCGATCAACAATTGTTGATATCCGATCGATATTCGCGGTCGTTTAATTCGACTCTGCTCTTCCAATGACTTGATATAATCATCGCATCGCACCTCCCACGCAAAGTACTCCTCTACCGAATTTGTCAAGGTGGATTGATGCGTTAAAACCTGCTCCATTTTTACATATAAGGTACACTCGCACAAGCTTCGACAATAATGGCGAGATGTGACTCTTTATTCTGATTTATATCTAATCGTTATATTCTTTTCACGTTGCAAAAACGTTATTCTTTCGTGTAAACATCCGTCATTTCTATAATATCACGTCTCTTTATCTCAGACATATTTCGTGGTAGTGTAATATAATAGACATCCTGTACGCACAGGATTATATTTATATTTATAGTCAAATTAAATATACATGATAATGCCTACCCACTATGCGAAACGTTATTCTTTAGATAAACATCCGTACTGTCTGCGTCCTGTTTATGTTATCATTTAGTCAAAATTTTATCTCACGCTTTGTCGTATACATTTGTAACCGAATATTTGAATCGTCGCATACATTTGTAATCGAATATTTGAATCGATTTCATCATACGACAGTCTCACACATATTTCGTGGTAATGTAATATAATATGACATTCTGTACGCACAGGATTATATTTATATTTGTAGTCAAATTAAATATACATGATAATGCCTACCCACTATGCGAAACGTTATTCTTTAGTGCAAACATCCGTACTGTCTGCGTTCTGTTTATGTTATCATTTAGCTAAAATTTTATCCGCACACGGCGCTCGAGAAAACACGTGGGGACGATTTTTAATCATTTTTAGCAGCCTTACATTGGCGCTTGCAAAATTACGTCAGAAATACTCTCCTCCTCATTACATTTTGTGATATTAAAAAATTGCTCGCAGTACTTTGAATAGTTTAGTATCGCATCAGTTGTCCATACATAAGGTTGTGCAAAAAAAAAAAATGTACTCCACAAAAGAAACCAACAAGATGAATTTTTACATTCCGATTGAGAACGGTGAAATTCAATCAAAGAAAATGTAAGTTTCAATTATTTTTTAATATTTTTTAATATATTTTAATATAATTTAATATTTTATATAGCGTTTCATCTCGTCGTGCGGTTTGCATACTTGGGAGGAGGTATACCTTAACCCCGACATCTTACAAATATTTGGAGATTGGAATAAGCGTTGGAGCTATGTCGTATGTGGAATTGATACTTGGTG
Organism: Anoplolepis gracilipes; assembly: GCF_047496725.1. Taxonomy (NCBI): domain Eukaryota; kingdom Metazoa; phylum Arthropoda; class Insecta; order Hymenoptera; family Formicidae; genus Anoplolepis; species Anoplolepis gracilipes. The sequence continues at coordinate 192,959 of NW_027328668.1, forward strand.
ACAACCGAGGCAATCGAGTAGTATTGCCAATCTTACTCTGGCACTCATTGATGCAGAAACGTACAGACATTGAACGACATGTACAATCGACTGAAAGTCAGCCATTATGGATCTGCGATCTATCTATTCAAATGATTGCATTAAACGGATCGAGGATTATTAAATTAACATTATCTAATAAGTGTTTGTATATGCAACCTCAAACATTATTACATTTATTCGATTTTGAAGATTGTATCGATCATATGCATTCATGGTTGTGTCAAAAACACATCTCGTGAATGAAAAGTTTAAACAATTTTGTAATGTTTTGCAACGTAACAATATTACTAATGCAAATGATGCTGTGAAAGCGATTCGCGAGAGTGACGCGTTCGATAGTGGATCACTCGTAGATTGCGAATTATTGGCGTGTGCTATAAATGATATACTTTATGATACTTGTAACAAATAAAAAATAAAGAAATTATTATTAACATTAATGTTTCTCTTTACACTATTTTATTCTACGACTTTTCCTTCTCCTCCTCCTCCTCGCGTTATCTTAGTCTCAGTCAAACTAAGACGTTTACCTTTCATAGGATCATATGCACAATATATTTAGAAAGAGATACTCTATTTAGAAAAAGATGAGATATGGGATCTTGTGTTATATATATTTGAGATAAATGCGCGTGGCGCGTGGTTAGTTTTTTCTCTACGCTCTAAGAAGAAGCTTATTACGTGCTCCTGTCGCGAGTAAGTCTATACATTGTGTTCGTGTCGCGAGTATATCTGTACATTGTGCTTGTGTCTTCCAAATATGGATGAAAATAATGGAGATGATTATTTAATGATCATTTCTGACGAAGAGGAATCGGACAATGAAGTGCCACTCTTAAAACTATCTAGTGATGATGATGAAAATAATGATAATATTGGGAATATCGGTTTAGATGATATTGAAAATAATATAGACAATTCTGACGAAGAGGAATTGGACATTGAAGTACAACCCTTAGAGGACAGTGACTATGAGAGTGACGAAAGTGTTTTCGAGGAAAGAATCTATCGTGATATAGATTTACCGGAAATTAATTCGTATAATGAACTAAAAAGGATGTGCTGCATATATTTTTGTTATGCAACTACAGATGATACTTACTTCTGCGCATCGTGTTTTATAAGAATGGCGTATCTTTTTGATAAGATTCGTGTTGTGCGGGAACACTCAATTAATATTTACTCATTAATTCTCGGACTATTTTGTAGCGAGTGTCGAAATCCGTTATATCAAATATTACCTTGTAATGTGTCCGATTTGTATAACTTAAGACTTGTGTGTGAATACAACAAAAACTATTATTGTATAAAGTGTCGCACATACACCGAGGACTTATGTGTGAAAACAACAAAAACTATTATTGTTATGCATGGGTACGTGATGATGTTCCGGGGCCTGAGATTTCGAAGCGTTCCGAACATATACCCGCAGGCTATTCGGAGAGGAGCTCTTCGTAATGTAAGTATGCGCAAATTTTAAATATTTTTTAAAGTAACGATAAAAAATGTTCATTTCTGTTACAGACGCAGCTATGACGAGTTCCCCTGGCGCCTCGCTCCAACGGATTTTTAATTTATAAATTTTCTATTATAATTTTAATTCTTTTTTATATTATAATAATTTTAACACATACACAAACACACACATACACACTTTATATGTACACATACACACTTTTTAAATAAAAAAATTTATATATATATATTACTTATTTGCGCCTTCTTCATCTATCCCATCCTTCTTCCTCTATATTAGATAATAAGATATATATAATAAGATAACATTTAATATTATAAAAATTAACATACAAAAATTATCTTTTTCTCGCATACGCCTTAGCCTCCGTCTTGTTTCTCCTTTGTTATCCTCCTTTCTTTCTATTCTTTCTCTCGCATCCCATAACACGCTCTCCTTCTCGCTATTCTCCTTTCTCTCTATTCTTTATCTCGCACCCATATCTCCTTTTCCTACCATCATGCTCTCCTTTTTCCTATCATCATGCACTCCCTTGTCATACACATACAGCGCCTTCCTTCTCACACGACATCATACTCTCTTTGTCCTACACTATATAGACCGCCTATAGCACCGTCTCCCTCTACCGCGTTGCGAACGCCTATCGCACCGTCTCCCTCTACCGCGTTGCGAACGCCTATAGCACTGTCTTTCTCTACCACGTTGCGAACGTAATTATTTATTGCAAATATACATTATGGATAAATAGTGGGATGAATATTTTATCTATAACAGTTGACATTCCTCTCTCTCACTATCAGACCTCCGCAGTCAATCGGAGAGGACACTCCCTCCACGTGCGGAACCATATATATGCCCCCCCCCCAAAAATCTGGGGGTGACATTTGGTCTACCCCTCCTCAATCAGGGGGGTATTTGGTACCCCCCCCCTCAGATCCCTGGATTAGAACTCTCTTTACCTATCTACTCATTTGGGTCGACATCTTCGAGTATATCTTGATTTTTGCAAAATTCTACCCACGCTCTTTCTATCGCAACTAGTCTTACTTCGATACCTTCAATTTGCTGATTTTGTGCATCAAAAGATCTTATCCAATTATGCGCACGTGTTAGCTGGGCCTTTATAATACCGCGCGCTCGTTTTAGTTTAGATATCATTTCGTTGTTAGACATTATTTTATGTTATCGCAAACGGAAAGATTAAAGAATATTATAAGTATTAGAAAATAAGAAGTACTTACAATATCATGCTAAATAAGTAATGTTACCTTCAATCCTTTAAATTTTTTGATCGTCGGTTTATTATCGAAACTACGTATATCTCTTATGAAATTCTGATATACTTTCCGTGACAAGAATTTTCGTATTCTCGTGCTCGTTCCTTGTTGAAGACTGCGTAACACGAAAAACGATCGTGATCCTTTGTTCTGATATGTTGTAGTTAAAAATGACTCGCACTATTATCGTTGTTGTCGTTTGCCGAAGTATGATCCGGCTCGAAGGACCATTTTTGTACAGTAAATTTTGCTTTTAATATACTGAACTATTTCTATCACTAATACATGCTATCTGTACGCTCGCTCTAGACCTACTGGTCCTTTCTTGTCCTGTGCTATAGTCTCCGCCGTGTCTCTCTGTGTAGTTATAGAGGCGCAGTAGAATCGTTGCAGATAAAATGTAGTCGCGCGCAATTTAAATTTAAAAAAGGGGTCACAAATGTGCGTGTGGATAATGTAATTACTAAACAACCAGATTGAGGATTTCTTAAACGGCATTTATCGGCACTATGCCCTCGTTTCTTACAAATTTGACATATTAAAATCTCAGTTCCTAGCCCGGATTTATTATAATTTTGTGGAGAGGACTGAGTAAGTTTCCGACAATTAGTAGCCACATGCCCTTCCTTTAAACATATTTGACACAATTCTCGTGCCTGGCTAACGGTCTTATTTTTGTCAGCGTGATCTGTTTCTTTCCGCAAGTCAGTCATCGTTCGAAACTCTCTCTCTATCCTTAGAGCATCTCGGCTACGCTACTTTGTATGTCTAAATTTCTTGTTATTCTTTGTTCTACTTCAGATTTTAGTCTCCTTATAAAGCATTTATTCATATCTCTTTCTAATGACCTTTGATATTTTGATTCGGTAATTTCTGGGGCCTTTATGTCCCTTTAAAATTTGTTTACTGAGAAGTTTAACTCGATTTGCATATGTAATTACATCTTCATCATTTCTTTGGTAAATGCAGCCTAGTTCTCCTTGTAACCTAACTGATACATATTTTTTGATGGCCCATAGATTTGTTTTAAGTATGAAGTTAACTGCGATACACTATTAAAATCTTAATCTTATATTGTGTGTCGAGCTTCCCCGACAAATCTAGTTCTCAATATCTTTGTAAATTGAGGTTCGACTTCTCTAGACAACATAGATTTTGCCTCCTCACATCCCTTAATAAAATAACTTAACGCGATATTGTAGGAAGCTTTCTTCCGATCCCGGCTGAGTCCCCAAAGTTGTAGAATCTTCTCTTTAGATCCCGTACGAGTCCCTAAAGTTGTAGGATAATCACACACAGTACACGCAAAATATATTAAGAGAGAATCTTAGATGTGACTCAGCTCGCGCCTCGGTGCTGAATCTCAGATGTGAATCAGCTCGCTCCTCGTCGCTGAATGCTCGAATTCTGTCTTCTCTGTACAGGAGAGACTGCGCTGATTCATCATGCTTATCGCGCGGTGTCTTCAAATTACCAAAGAATTATCGATAGCACAACATTGTTCATACCGCGATGAAATCGAACGTCGTTGTCGCAACGTTGTCGCGAGGTTGTCGCCGTTGTCGCACCTTTGTAGCGAGCTCGCCGACAAGTTCTAGCAAGCACTCACACACAGACAAACATACATTTACAGTACGCATAAGAAATAATATAATCCCACACTCGGCCATCCTGCAAGCGATATTCGCCCCGAATATCAATTTTCAATGTCGCTTTGTTCTTCGCTATCAGACTCATTACACACACATGACTTTATGTAATCGGCAATTTGTTCTATTTTCCCTCGATCGAACACTCTTCTCACATCATTATCGTCTTCTTGAGCGCTTTCTTAATCGCGCCGTTAATCCATTTTCTTGTCGCTTTATTACGTTACATGCTATAACAGCATTGTGACTTAACGCGTCTACATGAGTCATACTCTTACCTGGACGATGCTCAATTTTGTAATTAAATTCTTCGAGTAAAAGTGCCCAACGCGCCACTCGTACACACAAATCTTTTTTAGTTATAGTCGCCGTGAACGCTCGACAGTCAGTCACTATTGTAAAGAAAATTCCGATTAGATATACACGAAACTTTTTGAGCGCTTTAATTATTGCCAATACTTCTAACTCATAACTCGAGTATTTTCGCTCGGTTGCTGTGGTTTTATGACTACTATAATAGATTAGATGAAAAGCATTATCTTCCTTGTTTCGTTGCAGAAGTATCGCGCCGTACCCGTACATTGAGGCGTCAGGTGTGTACTTCCGTTTCCACGCCTATCACATATAAATTCAATACGGGCTTATTACTTAATATCCACTTTAACTGCGCAAACGCATCTTTTTCTTTTTTGCCAAAAATAAATTGATCATTAGCTTTCAACAAATCACTTAGAGGGCGTGCGATAACCGAATACTGAGGTACAAATTTTCAGAAATATTTGCTCAGTCCTAAAAAACTTTGTAATTGTTTCGCGTTTCAAGGCTCTGGGAATTTCTCGACGGCTTCTATCTTTTGCTCTGGCGGATAAAAACGCCCACTTTCTATAACGTGGCCCAAAAATTCAACTCGGCGCTTCAAAAAACTACACTTACGCCAATTTATCAATAAACCGGCTTCGCTTGCGACTTTTAACGTAGCTTCTAAGTTTAGTATTCCAATCTCATAACCTTCTGATAGTATAATTAAATCATTCATATACGTAAGCATTACTTTATCTCGAATAAGATCTCTAAAAATAATATTGATAAATCGCTGGAACACGTTGTCGCGCCTTTGTCACGAGCTCGCCGACAAGTTCTAGCAAGCACTCACACACAGACAAACATACATTTACAGTACGCATATAAGAAATAATATAATCCGACAATATCATTACAGTCGAAGAAAGAAACGGCTTCTATCGCGTATTTCAAAATCGCGAAAGGGGTATGATTTGATGGTTCTGAATCACTACCCCCAGAATTACTAGTCGCCATATTAACTTTATCTAAGATTTTAATTGGTTTAGTCACAGTAACAATCGAAAAATCGTCAGAGTTTGGCTCGGGCGTATCAGCAGTATCGGCAATTAAAGTATTATCCGATAAAGTTTCATCTAAATCGAAATCAATTTGTCTAAGTGTTGTTTTTGAATATGTAATTGGTGTAGATGAGTTTCAGTTAAAGGTAATGTAGTTTTAAATTTAAATTTATTCTGTTTTTCTATAACAGACTTATAAAGAGTATCTTTTTTATCCTTATCAGTTTTACTTCTAGTATCGTAACTCTATCTTGTTCTGGTAGATCGCACAAATCATCCCGGACGAGCCCCCAAAATTTATGGATATATTACGTCCAGACTCGAAAAAAGGATGAGGTAATGGAAAGACGGAATTTACCCTTGCCAAAACGCATTAAAATCTCAAACGCTTTTGACTCGAACGAACTGTGCAAGGCCTGACCCGGTCAAAGACCTTGAGAATCTCTTTTACTGGGTCAGTAGGCCGTTCGGTGATCCCTTTTCGGTAAGGAAATTTAATCCCTGTTACACGGGACGGGATCTTGTGCGATCTGGGAGTCAAGGAAATATATTTGAAAGGGTTAATAAATGTAATTAATAGATTAAAATACTAATTTTATGCATTTATTAATAAAAAATGAATACATATATATATATATGATTTTAAAAAAATTAACATTATAATTAGGCGGTTAATATAACTTATGAATGGTTAATATAACTTATGAATGGTTGGACAGTGTGTGTGTGTGTGTGTGTGTGTGTGTGTGTGTATGTGTGTGTGTGTGTGTGCGCGTGCGTGTGTGGGCGCGTGCGTGCGTGTGTGGGCGCGTGCGTGCGTGTGTGGGCGCGTGCGTGCGTGCGTGTGCGTGCGCGTGTGCGTGCGTGGGCGCGTGTGTGCGTGGGCGCGTGCGTGCGTGCGTGTGTGTGTGTGTGTGTATGGATCGCGGGTATTACATTGATACGGAAGAAGAATACGTCCAGAAAAGAAGGGGAACGAGTGCGATTTTAAAGTTTATTCTGGTTGGAATTTAGTACAATAATTTATTAGAAAGTAATAAGAATTTGGAAAAAGTGTAAAGAGAGTTATGTCGTGATATCGCAATCTTCGAACACGCTATCTATTAAGTTAAGGAGAGTGGAAGGAGACATAGAAGAAAGCTCGGATTTTAAAGAGGAGAGCGCGAGGGTATCGGGATCTGCTGGGGAGTACTCAAGAGGGAAGTTCAATTTTGTGATTTAATGAACTATCCGACAGGATTATGGATGACGAATCATTTAAGAAAAAGGTTGGGGGAGACGATAGCGGTGAGTCATTGGATATGTCGATGACCGAAGGTGAAAGGGGTATGGGAGATATGAAGGGGAAGGAAAATCTATTTCGGGGTAGTAGTGTGTCGGCGGAAAATGCGTCTTCAAAGGAGTAGAGTAGCGCGGGTACTGAGGGGAAAAAGGGGGAGAGTCGGAACTGCTGCTATCGAGCAAGAGCGCTTCGTCCGATCGACGGTCTCGCTGATTCGCGAAAAACAGCGGGTCGGTGCGACTTTAGGCATTTATAAAAAAAAAACAATTTTGAATGTATGTATGGGGAAAAAGAACAATGGCAAAAGAGAGAAAAGTAGACTTACTACTTAAGTTGAGTAGTCGTTCAGCGGCTGGATGCGTGGGTTGGCTGCGGCTGATTGAGTCGTGGTTTGGTTGAGAGATCGATGTTTCGCACTGACTCTAATTATTTAAGTCTTATGTTTAGCAGCAACAACCGAAATAATTCAAAGTGCAATAGAGCATGACTTAATGGTGCCAAATTAATGAATCTAATGTCGAACTACTGACTGGATCGAAATGAATGAATTTTTGTGCGCGAGTATTCCCTTTTTATACCATTTTCCTGAGGCGTGTTGGGTGGGACCATATATTGCGAATGGTCCGAAGGTATCTTTTCTCCGCCTTGTTTTGATTGTTGCTGAACTCGTGAAAATTAGGAAATTTTAGAATTTACTTAACTGTGTTTATTATTCGGTTAAAGAGAAGATTGATAATTTTTCGTTGGTCCCTTCTGTACTCGTTTGGAAATTGCGTCTAAACATTTAAGGTATGGTATGGCAAGAACAGTCTATTTATCGCGCGGTTTTTCCTTATTACTAGTTGGACGATTATCATTTAATCCTACGTAGTAACGAACATCGAACTGTAATGTATTTCATCATCGAGCCCTTCTGTATTCGTTGGAAAATCGTGTTGAAATGTTTAAAGTATTGTTTGACAAGAATGGTCCGTTTGTCGAGTGACCTCTCGTTTGTCGCTTATCAATTAATTCGTGTGAGAGGAAGAACATGGAGCCGACAGGACGTAACATAAGCATACCTTTTTTTTACGTGGAGAAATGCTTTACGCATCCCCCGAGGAGTGGGAACTCCTCGGGGGTATGTGGGACTCCTCCTATTTAACGGGGTATACCCTTCCCTGGGGTCAAGGTGCAATGGGGGGTGAGTGTTCCCGCACTCACCCTCCCCTTGACCCCCAGGGAGAGGCAGAGATAGTTTTTTACCTCCCTCTCTAGTTGACCGTAGGTCTTCCGGTCTGGTTGGAGCGAAGGGGGTCCTAGGACCCCCCGTGTTCATAGCTTTGGTCTCCCCCTTCTCACAAACAAAAGGGGGGGAAGATTTCTTCCTCATTTACCCATGTCCTCGGGGAAACGGAACACGTTCCCCCGAGGCTCAAGGGTATCCACCCTGGAGTTGAGGCCCCCAAAACAAAACTTGCCAGCGGCAAATCCGAAGGCCTCAAAGATCTCTAAGTCCAGAAGAGATGGCTCCGGCCTGGGCCCTGGCTCGGGCGAGGGCAGCTCTCCATACCGGCCGCACCGGTTCCACCTGGGGCACGGGCGAGAGACTCCTCGGCGCTTCCTCAAGGGGGACGGTCACGTCTGAGTCCGCCCCCTCTTCTTCTTTTTCTTGTGTAGATGAGGGCGTCGACACCTCGACTTCCCTCATCTCCACAACCTCCTCCTCCACAGCTGGAGGAACCCCCGTCACCTACGCAGTTTGCGCACCTTCTGTTGGGAGAGTTTCCTCTCCCACAGATGCCTTGGCCTTCTCCTCCTCTCTCTCTCTCTGTCCTCCTCTCTTGCCCTCTAGTAGAGGAGCACTCCGTACCCCCGCCCAAAGGGTGATCCGCCGGCACGCCCAAGTCACAACAAATCGCGCACCTAGCTGTGCCCCTACATCCCCATTTGAGGTGACCGGGGACACCGTACCAGTAACACCGGTTGCCCCGGTACACCTCATCCTTACACGCGACACCGATGTGTCCCATACGGAGACAACTATAGAATTTCTGGGACACACCGGCACCACCACCTCCCTTCTTCCCTTTCTTATCAGAAAGGGAGAGTTGTCGCGAAGGGTCCCTGCCCTTTTCAGAGGGAAAGCCCCTCGCAGATAGTTTCTCCGCCCTGCCCGCCTGGACCCCCAGACCAGACGAGCAACAGTGCACTCCCTTACCCTTCTTACCCCCACCCCGTTTTCCCGCGACCAACGCCCACGACACCCGAGAGAGTGCAGGCGATTTCGCTGCCCCCGCGCGGGAGGTGGGGGACGCCAGACCTGTGCGTAAGGCCTGGATCTCTTGGTGAAGCTCGCCCAATTTTGCAACCAAAGCGGACTCCACCGCAGTCCTTACAATTTCACGGAGGGACTCCGCATCCCCAAAAGAATGCGAAGCCTCCGCATCAACTTCCATAGACTCAGATGTCTTTACTTGCGTGGAGACATCCGAGCTGGAACCCTTCTGGGGCTAGGGGTCACCCAGAAGGCGTTCCACATTCCTGATTAAGACCCTCACGCACCTGTCGACCCGGTCGAAATGGCCGTAAATATCAGTTGCAAGTCGCCAGATGCGCAGGGCCTCCCCTCGAGTCTTCGAGTGTCGACCCCTTCAAGTTCGGCCCAGACATGCTCGACCTGCTGCGAAGCACGCACGCGGGCATTCTGGGCCTCCCTCAAAAGGGCCGGCAACACCCTCTCACGATCATTAACGATCGTATGTGCCCCCGAGGGCCTCGCCATTGAACCCTCGGGTAACCCCTCACAAGGCTGACAACGAGGGGACAATCTCCCCCCCCCCCGCTCCGTGGCATCCGATACCACAGAGTTTCTACTCCTTTTCTTAACCTAACCATCCTATGTTTTGGCACACTCTTAACACCCCTTCAGATCCCCCGGGGATCATGAGTCCTAAGACTCGACGACCACACCGGGATTACCTCCGGGGTGAGCCTCCCCACCACATCAAGGTGGTGTGCCGGGGGGAACGTAAGTATACCTACATATGTTACTTTTGTTATACATATATGCATTTATGCTTTATTTCGTGTAATATGTTGCGTATTATGTCATTAAGATTAATCCATTTTGATGTTTCAATATATCCACAAAACCAATATATGCACAAGAGGCAGTATCGTGCCACAACTAAAGAAAAAACGCAACACAGCTTATAGGGCAGCACCTATAGCACGAAGTTATCATCTTATTTTCTCAAAATTGATTCGTGGAGTCCATATATTATTATACATGGATAGATTTGGCTTTTGATACTCTTTAATTTTTGTTCTTACAAAATTTTGCAAAATAAGGGGTGGGGTGGTAAATTATTAAAAAATTTGACATTTTTGAAAAATATAATTATACTATTGTAAATAGTACAAAATACCATAAAACTTTTGTATGAAATATTTTTTCATATATTTTATATTTTCAAAGATATTCGTTAAAAACTAAAAATTCGTTATTATTACCCTTTAAAGAAGGGTTGTTTCAACCCCTAAAAGTTGAGATACGCAGCTAAAAAAAATATGGATTTAATACTTTTTTATGCTCTACAATATATCCAAAGCTCATTAAAAATGGTGAGGGGTTAGGCACTTCCGACCGTTAATAAAGTTAATTCTCTTACCAAAAAAGAGACCAACGAGCGAACGTTTGAAACAGCGTAATAGCGACATTTCATCGTTTACCTGCTTCCCGAACATTAAAGTTTGTTCGACCGAGTCACTCGTCCGTAAGACGTATGACTTCGACTTAAGTATTGTTATGCCCTTCCTAGTAACCCATCTTTCCCTGGGCCTGGACATAACATTTAGTGAAAATACTTCTTTTAATCTCTTTTATATATCATAATCATATATCATAATCAATTTATGTATTCTATTTAAAAAAATCGAATTTTTTAATTTTTAATAATGCTCTAGCAGAATTCTTAACATACAATTTGTAATTGTTCTTGATTTGTCTTTAATAAACGGTTTATAAATTTTGTTATTTTTCTTGACCCAATCTTGTACTTTCTTTTAAAATTTAATCCAAATTGTTCTTACTTTAAAATATGGAAGGTTAATTTCTTCTTTTGTTTCTAGTTGTCTTAATGAATGAGCTACTGTAACTATTACGGATAGAATTGGTTATGCCCAACTGGAAGAGTTATGTACAGCTATGAATATTTCTTGTATATCTGAAAAGATATAAATATCGAGAAAATTTAATTGATGATTTAAAAAAAACAGCCATGGAAAATATGAAAATAACCGTTACAAACAACCATATAACCGTTGTAGCAATTGAATGAAGAGATCATACGGCACCACTTATGATTCACTTTCCAATGTTGGTGGAATAATTAGTTACCGTACAAAAAAAATTTTCTTTGTCGGCATCTGCAATCAATTTTGAACAATATGCGAGTCAACAAACAAAAAAGGCATAGAACCAAAAGTTCATAAATGCTATAAAAATTTTGGTCCAATGCAAGCTTCACAAATATTGAAAACGATACTATTGTAGAAGCTTTTAAAAATAGCATTGAAATGCATGAAATAATTTATAAAACAATGGTTGCTGATGATGATAGCAGTGTCTATCAGGCCATCGTTGAGAATAGACCATAACACGAACAAATAGTGACAATAAAAAAAATAAAATGCATAAATCATTTGCTCCGAAATATGTGTAGAAAATTAAAAACTGGCAGAGATGAATCAGCAAAAAACACATAGAAAGCGTGGTTTTATTGAGCTACGAAATATTGTACGGAACAATATTTTAAAGATACGAAATGCGGTAATAGAGGCAGCCGCTCCATAAAGAAAAGAGAGGCAACCTCATCACTATAAGGCTGTGAAATTATAAAAAGATATTGAATATTCTTAATCATATTTTCGATGAAGCGATGTAAACAAAGTGGTCATCTTTGCAAAGAGAATGATGAAATTGAAAATGATGATGCTATTGTAAAAGGTTTTAAAAATAGCATCGAAATGCGTGAAATAATTTATAAAATAATGGTTGCTGATGGTGATAGCAGTGTCTATCAGGCTATCGTTAACAATAGACCATATCACGGACAAAATGTGCCAGTAAAAAAAATAGAATGCACAAATTATTTGCTCCGAAATCTGTGTAAAAAATTAAAAACTGTTGCAGAGATGACTCAGCAAAAAACATAGCAACACATAGAAAGCGTGATTTTATTGAGCTACGAAACAACATTTTAAAGATACGAAATGCGGTAATAGAGGCAGCCTCATCACTGTAAGGTTGTGAAATGACAAAAAGATATATTGAACATTCCTAACCATATTTTTAATGAAACGATGTGAACAATGCGGTTATCTTTGTAAAGAGAATTAATAAATAATTTAAGCAACAATCCTGTAGAATCATTTAATTCGATAATCTGCAAAGAAATCGGTAGAAAACGCATTAATTTTGAATAAGGACGCCCTTATAATGTGTTACGTCACGCGGGATTGCGGCTCCTAAGAGTGCTCGGACCTTTCGCCTGACCGGTCGCGTATTTCAAAAGCTAAGCTTCTGGGAATTCCCCGCGACTAGGCCTATCCGGACGATGAATGTTTTCCCTTACCAAAGACGATGTAATAGGGATATGACAGTGGTGTTACCGAGTATATGATGATGCGGCAGTGTCGAACACAAAAAAAAGGAAATGGCGATTACCGACTAAGGGAAGTCGCGTGATGTGAACCCCTCGGGACTGGTTCCGCTAACGAAGACTTTAATAGGGTCCGCTAACGAATAGTAAGAGATGTTTCTATTTCTTAAACCTCTGAGGAAGTTGGCATAAGCGTTGATGCATGTCAAAGATTGTTCGCAGTCGAACGGGAAAAACTCTGCTAGATTACGGAGGCAGGCCGTGCCGGTATAGCGCGTGCTGTCGATCGCGAGGTGTACGTTGAAGTACGCGTAAGAGTCTCTATCGATATTGTCAGAATTTACAAAGCAAGATGCGCAATACGGGGTGAGTTCTAATTTGTGAGCGAATCCCGAGATGTAAGTACAACGGACGTTTTCTAATCGGTGACGCGCTTCGACGGCGGGAGGGGAGGGGTGGCCCTGCTGTGCGGGGCGCAGTCGTCCGTAACACATGTAGGTGTGTTATCAATAAGTTATGGTTAAATATTATTATTGTTATTGTCTGTATAAAGCGTTATTGTTAGTCGCGGTCGGAACAGGGAAGGAGTAGCTGGGGCTACAAATAATTAAATAACGAAAGATAGGTTTCTTGTATTTATTCAGTTTAGATATTGATTGATTTATGAATTTAATGAATAAAATAAAACGCGCGTTATACATTATTTAGAACGAGTATTAATTTGGAAGCAAGTATTATTTTCGGGAAAATCTCGACAAGAGAGAGAGTGGTCAACGCGAAACACAGGAAAAAAAAGGGTCGGTCGTAAACCGACCTCGGCAGCGCGGAGCGAAAATACTATTTCGAAAGGATTTAGCCGAAGGCGAGCTGGCCCAAGCGAAGCGCAGGAAGCAAAAAAAAAGAGTCGGTCGTAAAAAGTGTCGACAAAACTCTGTGTTTTCCAAGTTTCGTATTTTACGTAACTCTACTACAAGATATTATTATGTTTCGTTCCGCGTAGTGTTAATCTATTATTATCGGTTGTTCCGCGGAACTCCAGTGCTCGGGGGTGGAACACCCGTAGTTTAGGTATAATATCTCGTCGCATATCTGGAGGTAGCGGGTCTTCCTCGGATCTCCCGGTACGTAAGTCGCAGGCGGCAGAGGGGGAAACAGTAGCTGCGTGTCTAACGGTATTAGTTTGCGCGGCCACTGGAAATATAAACGTTATGTGGATGTCCGTCCAGAGGTTTTACCTGCTTCGCTCGTAACGCCGGGTTAAAATACGCCTCGTATTCTAAGTCAAAATATAGGCGTTCCGTCCCGAGGAATTCACTATCCGCTTTGCTGATGGGGGCGTATTTGAATTCGTAGTATAAACATCGCTCGTGGAATTTGTGTCCGCCTCTTCTTATTTTTGGCATCTACAAAAAGATCAAATTAGTTTCGCGTGTTCGCTGAGTTCAACCATTGGTTTCGAGGTAGGGAGGTGGCATGTGCAGAATGTTAGCACGATGCTATCAGGGGAAGGTGTAAGCTTTGGTCTTAGGGTAGGAGTGCCGTATGTGCAGAATATTAGCACGATATCGGCTGGGTAGGGATAATAACGAGCGTGCAATTGTCCGCACCGCTACGTTGTCGGTTTAGTTAATGGTCGAAACCAGGTCTGTTGAGGGTCGGATTGAAACTTAATATGACGCCGAACGTAGAAAATGCGGACTGGGTTCAGCTACGTTTCGGTATTAATGCACAATGAGATATCGTTAATATATGTATATTTTGACTAAACTTACATTGAATGGTTACAGTAGTGACGCGTGAATATAGATCAGAGAGCTATCGACACGGAGAACTGACGCAGGGTGTACGGACGTAGTAACGATATAATATGCGCTCGCGTGAGGTAGAATGACGTTGAAGAGGAACTGTATGGTATAGGATCGCGTATCGAAATGGAAACGAATGTGGATATGGAAAGCGTGCTGATTTGGAACAGTGTTTGGAAATGGAATTGCGTATAGAAATAAAATCGCAAGGATGAGAAGCACTTCTAGAGAGAGAAGTGCATCGCTCAGAGTCTCGAATTGATGTGTCGATTTTTAGGACTGTTTCGAGGTCCCTCGGTTTACGCGGGTCAGGGTTGAAGACTGGGATGGACGCGTAGGAAGGGTTATCTAAGGGTTTGGAATAGCGGGGGAGTCTTATGGTGGTGGGAAAGCGGCTATTTTATGATTAACGTTTCGGGCTGTCGGCTAGAGTCGGTAACGATTATAATGGATAACTTGTCTTAGTGAATAACTTATCGGTTAAAATATAGTCGGTAACTTGTTATTTGGATTTATATTATAAGTTTAGTGTTTCTTAAAAGTAAATGAAAAAATTTTGGTGCTGGGACGTAACAAATGCTAGAATAGCAGGAACAGTTGTACAACACGTAAAAAGTTCTTATAAAAATACATGAAAACATGCATAAGAATGTCCCATCCGAGAATCTGGAAAAACGACAGCAAATAAAAATTGCAAGAACCAGAAAAATAGATAGAAGATCAAAAAAATTTAAACGAGAGTTCGCAACAGACAGTCATTACGATCCGCGATCACAAAAACCAGATCTTCCATTTCATGTATTTGAACAACTTCAGCAAAATCATTTTGAAAAATTACTCAAAAACGAAAAAAATTAGTAAATTGAACGCAATACACTAAGCTCAGTATATATGTATTTGTGGACGATATGTGTATTTGTAAATATATAGATTTTAGGAAACTTTTTAGAATTTACAATGTATGCAGTTCTTTTTTTTCAATTGATACAATCAACAGTATGTATGTGTATATGTATACACATTCATATATGTGCGTGCGTGCGTGCGTGCGTGCGTGCGTGCGTGCGTGCGTGCGTGCGTGCGTGCGTGCGTGCGTGCGTGCGTGCGTGCGTGCGTGCGCTGCGTGCGTGCGTGCGTGCGTGCGTGCGTGCGTGCGTGCGTGCGTGCGTGCGTGCGTGCGTGCGTGCGTGTCGTCGTCGTCGTCGTGCGTGCGTGCGTGCGTGCGTGCGTGCGTGCGTGCGTGCGTGCGTGCGTGCGTGCGTGCGTGCGTGCGTGCGTGCGTGCGTGCGTGCGTGCGTGCGTGCGTGCGTGCGTGCGTGCGTGCGTGCGTGCGTGCGTGCGTGCGTGCGTGCGTGCGTGCGTGCGTGCGTGCGTGCGTGCGTGCGTGCGTGCGTGCGTGCGTGCGTGCGTGCGTGCGTGCGTGCGTGCGTGCGTGCGTGCGTGCGTGCGTGCGTGCGTGCGTGCGTGCGTGCGTGCGTGCGTGCGTGTGTGTCATATATGTATATATATATATATATATACACTCATACACATATACTCAAACTTTATTCTTTTTAGAAAAGCCCATAACTAATATAAGCAATATTGCGGAATTGTGTTGAAATGGGAGGGTCCCGTTAGCACACATCCCGATAGCACACAACCATACATATTGACCGATGGCTAGGATAATTAGCACGGTTAGCCAATCAGAAGGTTCTAATGTTCATTGACCAATTAGCATTGTGCGCTATCGAATCCCGTCCGTTGAAATACATAGACAGATAAATATTATAAAGGCAAATATTCAACTTATTAAAAACAATGCGAAAAATTGTTCTTTCTTATATACAAAGATATATTATGGATTCTTTTGATAACGTGGAACTAAAATTATCGATAACATCAGGTATTATCAATAATTTTAATTACTCTTAGATGAGGGCACTAACCCATCGGAGTTCGACGGTTGCTTCAAAAGACCCTTAAGTTTCAAGTTTTCAAATTTAAATTTTTATAATCAAGACATAACTCTGTATATGAAAAACAACTTTAAAATTTCGTGAATCATTAAAAGCCAAATGCTGGATGATAGTGCATCTATTTCATAGAAATAAAATTTTTCCATGAAACCGATTACTTATGCACATAACATGAAAACTTCTTGGTCTTATACCAAGTAATATAAACTAAATCTCTGTACTTGAGATTCTAATAAACTTCTCTTTACTTCCTAAAAACGTAGACTTTAGAGAAAAAATCGGGGCAAAGTCGTTGAATTGGCATTTAAGTTTTTATGTATAAGCATATTCGTGGGTTTATCTCTATATCATTCATAACAACATGAATTGATTTTTTACACAAGTCATCAAATTGCATCATTATTTTTTACAAATGTAGTGTAGTGTCCTACAGATGTCATTGTTATACCTCTTTTATAATTAATTACTCCCGCTGATTTATATCGTGCCCTATTTAATATTAAATTTATATTTTCAAAGTTGCACATAATTTTTAAATTTATGATCTGTTCCATTCGTAGTTTCAATAAATATTATATTTCCGTATTCTATGTTGTATTAATATTACTGCTATATTTTTTATAATTTTTGTTTAACATGAATATATTCGTCTGTTGCATTTTGTAATTTTTGTCCAAACTGTTTCAACGTATCAATATTAATTGATAACATGATTCTTTTATATTTAAAAACATTTTTACATTTTATGCAATTTTATTTAGTAACTGAAGTCTTCTTTGAATAAGTGTACGCAAAAGTAACAAATTATATCAATAACTATTATTCCACGTATATTTTTGCATGTAAAATGTTCACGTAATAATTCTGCTTTTTTCTTATAAATTAATTTGCTTAAACCTATTTTAAAAAATAATTTAAAAATTTCGAAGGGGGTTTTTGTGGAACTCGATTTGATTACTTGATCAAACGAATTATAATATGTATTATTACGTCTGCAAAACGAAAGATCGAAACTCTAGCGCGACGCAACTGATGCTCGCAGAATAACTAAGCACTCTTAGAAATAACAAGAACTTTGATAAAACACAGAATTATACTATAATAACACAATATATCGCGGAACCGCTAAAGACGCGTTCGCACAACTTGACGGCTGTCACGGATCTCTGGTTTATCTAAAAAAAGACTCTCGCGTCGTCTGAGAGATGATCTTCTTTCATTGTATCGAGCGGAAACACACCGCGATACAGAAATACAGAAACGGACGTAACAATATACTTGCAAAGGCTAAAATATGAAAAATACTATCAAATCCATATATATTCTGTACGACATAATTTATATTTTTCTTTGCAATTAGAGAACATATAAGTTTCTATTATCGAGCATACCAAATGCTATTTTTACTAACAAAAAACTTTGCAACCTTGAAAATTCTGATTTTAATAAACTTTTTACATATGTAGGAATAAAATAGATTATTTTATAGAAATGAATAGATCAATTTAGAAACTTTCAGTTAAGGCCCAAAAAATGATGAAAGGATAAAACCATCCCTTATATTATGTACAGCGACTTTTCTCGATATATCTCAAAAATTATTGAAAATATCAAAAATGTTTTATACAAAAGTTTTGTAATAAAAAACACCTCTTATTTAACACATTAATAAAATTTTTTTAAAATAATTATTGAACAAAAATTTTGGAAAAATGAAAAAAATTATTTTTTTTTAATTTTACTAATGTGGTTAAATACAAATATTTGTATTATAAAAAAAAATTTCTGTAATATATTTTTTAATATCTCGAATAATTTACGAGATATATTTAAAAAATACAAAAAGCCACTCTATGTATGAAAGATAACGCCTTTAAAATTATTTTTAATGGCAAATAAAAATTGAAAATTTTTAAATTCATTGATTTACCCTCCTACATGTACAATTCATTAAAATCAAAATTTTCGAATTCGCAAAATTTTTTTAAATACGTTGCTGATATAATCAAAGACAAAACATATTTATACAATGCTTTTACTCATCTTTAAGAAATCTTATAATTTCTATAATCAGCTATATTATTATCTTGCTTATTAAAATAATTTTTTAATATTTTAAAATTTGAAAATTTTCTATTATACCAACTAAAAATTTCTAAATTTACTTACCTATGTATATATGTATATAGTATATATATTATAGTTTTAAAATCAAAACTTTTAACAAGATTTTTTTATTAATTTAATCTAAACAATTAAATGGTTAACATTCTTTTATTTCAATTCAATAAATTCAATTCGATCAATTATTAATTTATATAAAATATTAATTTTATTTTAATTTCATTATTATCATTTTATAACGATATGGGCACATCAACTTCTCGGAAACACCTGCTTGACCTATAAAGCTCAGTGCCTTTTGACCAACATTTTTATCTTACAGTCGGACCTCTTATCCTACGACCCTCTTATGCTACGAAACCTTTTATCCTACGACAAAAAATCCTCTCATGCTACGACCGCGAAAGAGGAATTATACCCCCACTCTCAAATTTTTGTCGTAAAATCAGAGGTTTAAGGGGAAGATTTCGGACCGAAAATGTCGTAGAATAAGAGGTCCGACTGTACTATCAGTACCAATCTCACTACGCGATACGGCGCGAGTGAGAAACCAGCCGCAGATATAAAAATCACTTCGGCCAAAACACTCATGACCAGCTCCAGTCCTGATCCTATTCCTGCCTCAAGAACTCTTCAATGTCCTGACTTGTGTCATTCCAAACGTTCTCGTCTATACAGCGGAGTGCTCTCGATCCCATCTCTGGCTCCCGTGTGTTTACCGATCGACAAGCATTTTTGGTATCTGAGTCCTACTTCCTTACTAGGGCGAAAAATGTCATCGACAAGACTAAATGTTCTCGGTCTGCGGTTCTCATGTTCAGTCTTTACGCCCTAGCATCCGAAACCATACGTTTTCAGACAATCAGCGAATCCGTCCATTTCCAAACGATCAACTAATCTGTCCATCTTCGAACGCTAATACTCAATGAGGAATAAAAAAATAAAGAAGGATCCGGTTGGCTTACTAGTTAGTAAGTTCGTTCGTGCCTCTCGCACTTAATAGTTTGTAAGTTTATTTGCACCTTCCGCACTCAATATTGTCTAGCTTATTTAAAGTTTAATATAATAAGTTTGTCGCGCTTTCTGCACTTAGCAGTTTGTAAGTCGTTTGCGCTTTCCGCGCTAAGTAAATTATATATATTGTTCGCACGTTCCGCGTTAGTATATTATAAGGTCACTTGCGTCTTCCGCGCTCAGTATTGTTTGTTAAGTTATATAAACTCGTTTGCGCCGGGAATGCATTGTCTATCCGCTATTTTGTAAGACTACCGGCACCACGCTCGCTTGATAACTCACCGCGTCTATGAAAATCACGCTTGGACACTACGCTGCTACTTATAAATAAAGAAGTAAAGCTATTTCATAAATCAAGCTGAATCACGATCGAGTTTAAGTTTTCCATCAATGCCCAAATCTTAGCATTGATGGACCGATCCGATGCATCGAATACAATAAACCATCACAGAGCATCCGAAAGAGGATTTGACCAGTGGAAACACTCATTGACTTATAAACGAATGGATCAACTTATTAACTAAACTTAGTTATCACGAAATTAAGACACAGCGTGAACAGCCGCGATTCAATGAATTCTAAAAAGTCGAGTCTTGAGTAAGACCATGAGTCGAGCCATGTTCCAACAGCTGAACTTCGCATATTCCAGAACTAAAACTTCACTTCTTATCTGGACGATATCGTCGTCGTTACGTTTGAGGACCCTGACGACACCTTGCGAAAGTATTCCGTATTACCTCAGTAATGCACGACTCAGATTAAACCCGGAGAGATACCACTTCTGTCGGGCTAACCTTAAGTATCTCGGTCATATCATCAATCAATTCGAGATTCAGACCGATTCAGGAAAGATCAATGCAATAACAAATTAGCCAATTCACTTGTTTTAAAAAATCCCACAGTTCTTGGAGATTGCGTCCTATCGTCGATCCATCGTAAATTTCTCAGCCATCACCGCGCCACTACGAAGCTTACGAAGAAAACTGTACGATGGATCTAAACTATCGCCGCAAAAACCGCTTCGAACCAACTCAAAGTGGCCCTGACCACCTTGCTCATTCTCGCTTATCAAAACTTCTCACAGCTGTTCATTCTCCAAACCAACACTAGTTTCTCACGCAAAGACTGAATGAAGGAGAACACGTCCTCGTGTACGTCAATCGCACGCTCAATAGCACAGAAACCAACTACAGCGCTATTGAATTAAAACGCCTAGCCGTCATGTGGAAGATTCGCCGAATGCGAGATTACTTAGACAAATACCGGTTTATCTTAAAGTCTGACCACTAGGTCTTCCGTTGATTACAACATCTAGAGGCACCGATTGGAGGGGCTGGATGTTCGAATTACAGCAAGACTTCGACATCCAATAGAAGAAAAATTAAAACAGATGATTGACACTTCATCACGAACATCTGAGACCAGTGCTATGCGACGGCCGAAAGCAACTGCCGGTTATATAAACGACTCCTCTGAAGTAAAAGTCAGACCTGCTTCGAATACAGACTCCAAAGAAAATTGTTTATCTGCTACACGATTTAAAATTCTGCGAAACATCACCCAAAGAGGTCTAGTCTAGTCACAACAGAGACCTTAGATGACCGTTATGATCGCATCCTAATAATTAGTTGCGATCAACTTATGGAATCCTTGCCTCGGTCACCGACGAGATACTATTAAAGACCGTCAGTCTTACGGAATTTAGTGTGACAGGAAAAAATTACCGGCAATGAAAAGATTTTCCTGCTGTAGGTAAGAAAATCTTAAGAGAAGTAAGAGAATCCAGCTATCCTCTCATCAGTTTAAAGCCAGGGCAACATTTGAGATCTAGCATCGGACGTCGTCCGTATACGCAGCTCACTGTAACCCAATAGAACGGGCTAATTGTATCGTGAAGAAGTTGCTCAATACGTCGGAAGACATTAAGACAAATGTATCGCGGCTTTCCAATTTGTGGTGAACACTCCATAACTCAAAGCAATGAGATACTTACTCTCCTACCTAAACTACAGGCGAGAACTAACACGACCGCTTTCCGAAAATTGGAGACTACTGGTACCGGCCGCCAGTCCAGACATAAACTACTGGAGGAGGCATTCGAGATAGTGTGAATCAACCTGGTTTCCGATATAAGAAGTGCTTTCCAGCATTAGAAGCACTACAACCTGCATCGATTGAACTAGTGATTCCATATCAATGACCAGGTATAAAAATGAAATCGACCGTTGTCAGATAAGGCAAATGTGTTCAACGTCAAATTAAAGTACAGCGGCTCGATGGACGTGCGGAATATTATCTTACCCATTGTTGTGGCCCTTTGAGGTGACATAGACACGTCAACGTCCAGGATTTAAGTACTTGAAAAGGATCCCGACTCTATCAGGAAAAATCCTGCAGGATATCGAACCCCTCCCCCCTTCATCTAATATCATCCGATCTATGATGAGACCCATGAATCGAGATCTTGTACCCCGGGTACAAGCATTTAAGGACTCCACCGCTTACGCTAACGTCACCGAACGCATTGTCATTCTATACTATTGGTTGTACAATCTGCGATGCCATGTTCCCGGTCCCATAAGAAGAACCTAAATTAATAAGAAGTAAAGACAATTATGCAAAGGCGATCTGCACGATAAGCCAACAAAGAGCAATCGAGGAACTCTTCGAGAACTTTAGCTGCTCGGACGAATCGATAAAAAAACGGCCAGATAATTCGTCCGTTTCTGATGAACCTCAAGGAATCCTTGGTAAATCGTTCGCCCTGGTAAGCACGACGATCCGACGCTCAGTAACAATAATTTATTTTCCATCATGTACATAATAGAATAAAACAATTAATATAAATACAAAATTAAAACTCAATCATACAAAAAAAGACAACATTGAAAAGACATTAGATAATAGAAAATTCATAGCAATCCCATACATATATGTATAAAAAATCTTTCCGCGTTTATGTATAAAGCCAATTCTACAATAGACGCAAGTTGTATGTCGTATGTCGCAACGTAAGCGATGGTCCAATAAGGAAATTTCGTTTTCGAAAAAGAAATTTTTTCATTGGACTATCGCTTACGTTGTGACATACGACATGCGACTTGCGTCTATTGTAGAATGGGCTTAAAGCGTTTAAAAACACTCAACTATGGGATACAAATGTTTCGACCGTCTCGATAAATATTGATAAAGGTTTACAAAGATATAACACCAAAATAACAATAATATCACATATTAAACACAATATAAAGATTGTGATATCTCGTATATGGGGCAGACAAAGAGACAGCTAAAAACAAGAATTAAAGAGCATAAAAATAACAGAAACATCAAACAACAGAACTCGAAATTAACAGTCATATCGCAACATATATTAGAAAAAAAACACAATTTTGATCAGTATAATATAAAAATACTGGATCATGAATCGTATTATTATAAAATATAAAAGATTAATTGCAAAAACCATTTACATAAAATAACAAAAGAATAGTTTAAATATAATAGAAGAATGCGATTCATTTTACATCAGATGTATTTCTCAATATTAAATAGTCTAGCTTAAAACAATTTCTTAGTTGTCTTTTTGAAATATTACAAACATCCGTGGAGATCAACAATGTTTGTTGATATATAAAAAATGTCGAACATTGTTTCTTCCCCATTGTTTCCAGTAGTATTGTAAACACAAATGTATAATATCACCTAAAGTTCGTTAGCCAATCTTCGAGACAACATGAAATTTAATAAAAGAATTTGGTAAGCCTAAATCTCTCATTTACATAAAAAAATTCAATATATAAAAGACAATTTTAAACATAATCAACAGACAAACATCAAATTCCAAAAAAATTTACGCACTCCAAGATTGACTTAACGAAAAATAAAAGTCTACAATAATCGCACAACACTGGCGAACAATGTAACATTTCAGACATCACTTTAGCGTTTTTTTTTTAATGTAAATTTGACTAAGTATGTAATTTTTAAATTAATTTATTATTGGCTGTCAAAAGTAATTGTCAAAACGTCCTATATTATATTAAGTATTTGATTAAGTTATGATTTAAATGTAATAAATAAAAAAAAATACCCGTAGTAAGTTTGTAGAAGCTTACAGTTTAATTATTTAAATTTGTTTTAACAAAATGAGCTTATCAATAATTATTACATTTGTTATTATTTATACTTTTTATATTTTTTATAAGTTACTTTTAAAAGTTATGATACTGATTATTTTACTTGCATATAATAAGGAACATTGTAAAAATATATATGATATAACTTATGAAAAATATCAAGCATAGAATTAATGCTGATTGCGTGTAATTTCTTCATTTGTAACTACTATTTTTATTTTGTTTAATCAAATAATGTGGATATACGCAATTTTTAATACATATATATTGTTCTAAGGTTAAAGAGCGTAACTAAAATCGTTTGTATACCGAAGAAAATCGAACTTAATGTAATATATTTGCTTAATATAAAAGTTTTGCAGTTTATACATACGAAATAAAATAAGTCTGAACTAAAAATTCCATGAATATTAATGTACTTGTAGAAATGAGCTTAGAAACTTAGTACAAAAGATTTCAATGTGTAACCGATGCAGAAAATATTGTGCACCGAAATATTTTTTTACTAAGCTTCTAAGCTCAAAAGTTTACAATTATTCCTTTATGCAATTCCTATTGAGAACCTATCTTATTTTGTACATGTAAACTGCATTTTTATATTAAGCAAATATATTGTTATCGACTACTTCAACATCCTAATACCATAAAAGACTACTACGAAAACGCTTATAATATTAACATTTTATATATTATATTTGTATTGCAAGATATTTGATACACCCATTATATAATTTGATGATGGCGCGTGCGTAGCCGACTTGATGCGTGCACATCGCTACGTATTGGAGCTTGTTCTCGAAACATAATCGATTGTGAGATGACAATCCCTCTTCCGTCGGACACGATACTAATAAAGGCCCGGGTACATAAAAAACTTAAACCATAAGACTTAAGACGTAACATTCTCAACCATACGGAATTTCCAGCTCTACTTTCAAAATGGCTGCTTAAGATCTTGACCGTGATTAGTCGATTCGCTTACGTCTTAAATCTTACTGCTTAAGTTTTTTTATATGCCTGGGTCTTAAGACGTTTATTATAGTAGATCGTTAGGATTTAGTCTCGGGAAATCATTGCGCTGTATTGTTGTTTCTTGCTGTACTATACTTTTCAATTAATAAATCACCTATAATATAAAACTATTTATTAAATTCATCCTGACTTATCTACATCGAGGCCTTATACATATATCATCACGTTTTGATATATACGGAATTTATCCAAAATTATCTAATATTGGATAATTTCCCATCCAAGTAAACTCCTACAGTATACCATTATTTGTTGTATTGTTACTTACTGTACTATTACTTTAATATAAGGTATTAATTTACATACAATATATATTATATATTAGTTTTATGTAACATCTTTATTACATACTTATCTTTATTACATATATGTATACTTATCAATAAAAACCACCAATTTGTATATAGTATGAAATATATTTAATAATCTAGAATTTCTAAAAAAAAATAATTTTTTGACAATATTATATATATATACTATCACTTTGTTTATTTAATCAAAATTAATTCTTCATTCACTGTAAGAAGAAAACGTAAGTAAAAATATATAAAAAAAGAGACAAAGAAAATAAATGTAAAAGGAAAAAAAATGAAAAAAAAAGAAAAAGAAAAGGTCAAACATATATTATACAGAGTGATTCAGAACAATCCAGGTGTCCTTACAAAAACGTATTTCTGAGTAAATTCTGAGACGATTTTTCCATTATGTGAAAATTTTGTCCAAAGCTTACTTTTAAAATTATAGAAAAAAATAGTTACCGAATCACGGGACAAGTATAGAAGGTAGGCAGGGGCGGCGTAACTCGTCATCTAACACGAGTGATTACGCTTGTTGCGATAAAATACACGCGATGATATCCACGATTCCTCTCTTACACACACAAACTTTCTCTCTCTCTTTCTCATACACACATCGGATGGTGAGTTGAGATAATTAATTATACTTTTCTTCTGAGATAAGTTTCTTTTTTTTTACAACTCATTATTAAATAAATTATGTATATAATATTTGTAACAATTCATGTGTGTATGAAAATATTAAATTTAAGTTTGCGCGCGCACGACGCACGCAACGCACACGGACGCGGACGCACATACACGCACAGAGTTACTTTATGAATTGAAAAACAAATATTTTTGTTACTAAACCTAAATCATTCTCAATTAAGAATGTTAAAAATGAAACATGATGTTTAAAGCTTATTTTTCAATTATAAACTATGCAAACTCGTTTTTACTAAGGATCTTCTTCATAGTCTTTTCCAAGGAGGGTAATAATTCACAATAAGAATCCACACACTTAATGGCACACTTTTCAAACTCTTCACTATACCTATCGACTTCAATCTGTGATGGATTTGGTCCTATTTTGTCTTTTATATTGTCATTGCACTCCATTACACACCTTTGCAATCGATTCTGGAAAACATTTAAAAAATTAAATACACGCACACTTATTATATATAAGGTATCCTAACATAAGTAACTATCCTTTATTATATCCTAAAACAAGTAGACCATAAAAAAATATACATAAAATTAAATGATTTTAACTAAACTTTCTTATAAGTATATAGTCATTAAACACACAAATTATTAGTGTTAAAGAACGAAAAATGCACACAAATTATTGGTGTTAAAAAATGAAAAATGCATTTTTTACAGTAATAACATGTTTAAGAAGAAGCAAATAAAATGACACATCAATTACCAATGAAGGAATCAAAAGTTGATATTGTAAAAAGTTAGTAGCCAGATGCAAAATTTTCAGAAACTCATAATTTCTAAAATAATTCTATCAAATTATACATCACTGTATTCCTTTGGAATAATTTTATTGTATCAAAATATGACATTAATATTGTATCAAAATATGACATTAATATTATATCAAAATGTTACATTAATTTAAAAAAATATATCTCTCCATTCTCTTACGCAAATAACTTTGAGAGTCATTATGTACTCATATAATCATTATATACTCACAATAAAGTTTAGTTAAAATTAATTTTATGTATTTGTTATAGTTTAATTCAGCTTTAATTTAGCAGAACAACAAGAGGCTATTTATGCTGAAACATCCTGCGTGTGTGTGTGTGTGTATATATATATATATATATATATTACACAGCAAGCCATAGAGAGCCATAGCAAACCATGTGCTATAAAATCCTGACTTAAATGATCAAATTAACTTTAAAAGTAAGTTGAATTAAATAAGTTGAATTTTATTACCTGTACTCGTTCAAATTCTCCTTGAACATATTGTTGCGCCTTATTTAAAGAAGAACTGCAATTGTCCACACAGTTATGAACTTTTTGTATGCTATATGTTTCATTTTCGCAACATTGTGCAGCACATTTGTGCATATCTCTCTGTAATCAAATGTAATTTATGCTTACATGTCAAATATGCAAAATACAAACTATTGAAAACTAAGAATTATTAATTATTTATTGATTATTTTTCTCAATGTTAAGTAAACATAGAAAAAATATAGATGATCTTGTTTTCTATTTCGAAAAAAACATCTTATTATTGCATACTCGTAAATAAATAAAATATGAAAAAGATAATTAAAATTGCACATAATAATTGAAATTGTCACTGTCAAAAGAATAGATCCCCATATATTTCTTCTGCTTACAATTTGAGTATATCTTACAATTAGACTCATCAATTGTAAAATAAGGTAAGATTTTTTTTTAATTTTAAATAATATGTGTCTATATATATATATATATATATATATATATATATATATATATATATAGACACATGTGTGTGTATATGTAACCGACAATATTTGTTTAACAGAAAATATTATGTAAATGTAAAACAAATAATATAAATTAATAGCACTCACATTATTCAATTTGTATCTACATTTAAAATTAATGTAACAATTTATAATTAATTTGTTAATTTTTTAAAATTAATATAATAATTTATTATTATATAAAGTTAAATTGTAGATAATAAATTTATTATAAATATATATTCTAAAAAGATTTTTAGAGTTAAAGTTTTTATAACAATATTATAAATTTTGAATTTAAGAAAAAATATTCATTAAAGAAAAATATTTTGTCTACAGTACAACGTTTATAGACTTAAAACTAAAAGATATATATATATATATATATATATAGGAAATTTACATAAATATTTAAATATATGTATCTGTGCAACAAAATATATTCTGTAAATTATTAAAAATTAAACTAATATTCTGTATATTGCAAAGATTTATCTTTCATTTTAACTTTTATATAACATATTTTTTTTACTTTTCAGCAAAGCAAAAATTTCTCTTACTTTGGAATATATATATGAATATATATAATTTTTCATACATTCATATAATAAATTCATTGAAATATATAAATTATTTGATCATACACAGACACAAACACAAAAATATGAGTAACAATTATATGTATTGCAACTATATATATATATATATATATATATATATATATATATATATATATATATATATATATATATATATAAAATGGTACATATTCGATCAATATATAACATATTTCCTAACCTTAAAAAATATTTTTATTAGCTTATTATTTTTATACAATATTAAACAATAATTTTCATTTTAAATCATGCACATAAATAAAATTTCATTAAAATCAATAAAAAATTTGTATTTTGTATATTATTCTGTATACAATTTTTATATATATGTCTGTGTAAAATTAATAAATAATTTACGTATAAATAATAAATATAATATTTATGCTTTATTTTATAAACATATATATTTTGTGTGTTTTATATTATAAATATATGCTTTTTTTAACACCACGATTGGTATAAATACCTGCATTTTTCGTAAATAAGTCTTATCAATTTCTTCGACCATTTTCGTCATATGATCTTCTACTCTTTTTTTCTGTCCTTCCATTTTTGTTTATTATAAAATTATATGAGTAATGTGTATACAAAATGTGTGAAATGTATAAAATATGTGAACACGTGCGAAATAATATGACACAGAGTTACCAACTTTAAAGTAAGAATCGACAGGATAAAGTCACTAGATTATAAAGTACCGCCACCACAGATTCTATGTAATACTAGACTGCTAACTCCCTAGATTTTGCTTATATAAAAAGTGTCTTCGAATTTTATGTACTAAGGGCGCGTTCGGGGAGATACTATTAGCGCTAACAGTCGTTCTGTTTTTGTTACTCATTAAAAGTTGAACAAAGATAGAACGATGCTGTTAGCGCTAATAGCGTCTCCCCGAACGCGCCCTAAAGTGACCCTTTCTGACATGTGCCAACGCCATTATGATCAGTACATGTACTTCTAACCAACCTGCTTTCGGTCTTTAATTCTTGTCAGAACACATGTCGTGTTAGTAAAAAAAGTAAGAAATATAAATATTAAATTATGGGATACAAATGTGCAGTTATTTTATATCTTTTATATAAGCTTGTCTATCATACTTAGTATGTATATACCAAAGAGTAAAAAGAAACAGGAAGGAGCATATAGCTCGAGCTAAACGGACGGAAATGCCTATATATACCAGCATAAAAGTGAACATTCAAAATGGCTGCTTATGGGCGCCAAAATTGAATGGTTTTTCGGAGATGCTGGAAGAACGAAGTTTTAAATATAAATATGGAATATACTTTATATTTTTAATAAAATCAACTCAATAAGATTAAATTGAAATATATAATTTTAATATGCAACAAATAAAATAATATATATTAATAATATTGAAATTTTAACACATTGTTTACTGTCCTTTAAATAGTATATCTAAATAAAACATTTAAATTCTTGTTATTATATTGATAACAATTATTAATCGATGAAATGTTATCCCATAATTTCGCGCTCTGTTGTTATGCACAGGCCTGACAATGCACCATAATTTTATTTCACTATTTTTTTTAGAATTAATAATTGTGCAAAATAATACGCGCATGCGTGTCTCTCTGAGAACAGCAGCAGACGATGCTAATAAGTGTCAAAAAAGTAGACACTCAAGATGCCGGCTTCCGTCAGCGATTTGGCTAGCCCCCACCACCGATACATTCCCTCCTGTTTCTTTTTACTCTTTGGTATATACATGCGTGCAACACGCGCCTTCACAGCGCATACGCAGAAAGGGATGCCATACATACTTGTTTGTACATAAAATTAGAGCTGCCTTATACATAAGGAGTTAGCAGTTTAGTATTATATAGAAGTCTGTGCTTCATACCAACAACGCTGTCATATTATTAGTTGGATTTTTCGCGCATGCGCACTGCAACTCAGGACCCTGATTTTCGTCTACTGTCGTAACTGATTAAACTGTGACATTACGGTTTAAAATTAAAAACTTTCAAAAAAAGTCAATGTAAAAATTTATTTTTGGCTAAATGATATCAAGGGAAACTGAGCAAGTGCAGGAAGTACAAAGAAAAAAGATAGTAATAGATATTATACCCTCTCTCTCGTTTTCAAACAAAAGCTTTTAGGACCGATTTCACCAACGTCAATTAACTTTAATCTTAGGTTAAACTATATTTTTGTATCTTTCAGATAAGTTCAAGAAAAAAAGATGAACATATAATTTGACCCGAGGTTAAAGTTAATTGACGTTGGTGAAATCGGTCTTTAGATAGCTATTAACGTCCATTCCAGTATTATAGTTCAGTGGTCATAATCCTATAATCCTCTAGTCATAATTGGTTACATACCTATCAAGTCCGCGCATATGCAATTTATCTTTCTCTACGCTAATATTAAAGATATCGACAGAGAATTGAGCTACTGTATATACTGTAGCTTCACATTGCCATCGCGTGGAGTCTCCAATATCAATTCGAACTTTGTCCATCACTGTTGATGTTGACCTTGATAATATATTATCGGTGTTGATATTTGTTAGTTTCGTTATCTTCTCTCTTGCTTACACATTTAAAGAACAATGTTGTGGAACGATGTCGTATATGTGTCGTTACTTTTACTCTCTATAGCGTTCGGATATTTTTATCGTACAATAAAAGGATCTCGTACAAAACAATGGATCGCGACCATTCTTGGCTTTACCTTAGTGATCTGTGTTTCAGGATCATCGGTCGTACATCCAATCCTTACTGTTCTCATCAACGCCATTATCATAACCAACTTATCATGGAAGTACGAATATATTTTTAAAGTTAATCTTTAAAATTGTTCGATTGCTAAATTTAAGAGTATTGTTCACTGATTCCACTGAAATTTTACGTAAGTATGTATATTTCGAAAAGCAACGAATCTATATACAGTCGGACTTCTTATCCTACGACCCTCTTATGCTACGAAACCTCTTATCCTACGACAAAAAATCCTCTCATGCTACGACCGCGAAAGGGGAATTATACCCCCACTCTCAAATTTTTGTCGTAGGATCAGAGGTTTAAGGGGAAGATTCCGGACCGAAAATGTCGTAGGATAAGAGGTCCGACTGTATATAACATGTGTGAAGTTAGCCTAGCACTTTTTGAACTTTGTATTTTTCTCAATTGTGTTGCATTTATGCCATAAAGAAAAAATTTATAACTCAAACAGCCGAAAAAATAATAAAAAACAACTTTTCACTAGCTCCGCACTTTTTCACAATTGAGTTCAATTCTTTTTTCCTAAATTGGCACTACTTGTGCCACGTTGTGCCGTTGGAAAAACTTCAATATCTCTTTGTTACGGTAAAAAAATTTACAAAAATAAAAAAACAAAATTACATTGTAACGTAACTATACAATTTTTGCAAGTTGTGATTTTTTTTACTACATTTACAGTATACAGTACATTATACAGTAAAAGCAAATGATAAAAGTCTTGATAATCTTAATAATTGATAAAAATTTAAGAAAAAGGGATGAAATGAATTAAAAATTTGACATTTTCAAATTTTCCTTGATTGTGCCGGATTGTGCAAGATAGCACAATAACTTTTACAAATGATAAAATTTTATCAGATCGCAGATTTTGCAGCACAGACAAAGTTAGGAATCAGATGTTGAATTTTTAGAATAAATAAAATTTCGAAAAGTAAAGTATATATTTAACTTAAGGAAGTCCTAAAGTTGTTCTGTTACCAAAATCTTACCTAACGTAAGAATACATTGCTTATTAAAAGTTTTGCAATTTATATGTACAAAATAAGACAGATTCTTACTAGGAATTGCATGAAAAAATATTTATAAATTTTTAAAAATGAGCTTAGAGAAGCCTAGTAAAAAACATTTCGCTGCACAACATTTTCTGCAACATTTTTCAAAAATTCACAAATATTCCTTCATGCAATTCCTAGCAGGAACCTATCTTATTTTCTGTGTATAAATTGCAAAACTTTTATATTAAGTAAATATATTTTGTCATGTTAAGTTAGATTTTAGTCAATAATATAGAACAACTTTAGAATCCCCTTAAGGGGTAATAGGCAGTCATAAATTTTGAAAAATCAATTTTTTCGAAAAATTTTTATCTAAAAGTACAGCTGGAGCTGAGGACTCACTTTATGGGCCTGGTGTAGATGACTCTATGTAAGTTGAAAAAAATTTTATTTTAATTTTATTTGCCTTTGAAACTTTAAACGCGTTTTTCTCAGAATTGCATTTTTTAAGTCGGCGAGCACGATATCTCAAAAACTATTGCACCGATCTTAACGAAATTTTGCATACTTATTTTATATAAATATAAAAAGCTAGTGCTTGAACGAAGGATTTTATTTTTCAATAACTACATCTTATTTTACAAGTAAAAAATGGTCGGTTTTTTTTAGCGAAAATCATAACTTTGATTTTAAATTGCCGCCATTTTGTAAAAATTCCATATTTTTCAAAATCCTTCGACCAAGCACTAGCTTTTTATATCTAAAATAAATATGCAAAATTTCGTTAAGATCGGTGCAATAGTTTTTGAGATATCGTGCTCACAGACTTAAAAGCAGTTCTGAGAAAAAGGCGTCTAAAGTTTCAAATGCAAGTAAAATTAAAATAAAATTTTTTTTCAACTTACATAGAGTCATCTATTCCAGGCCCATAAAGTGAGTCCTCAGCTCCAGCTGTACTTTTAGATAAAAATTTTTCGATTTTTCAAAATTTATGACTGGCCTTGCTATTGCTGTGTATGACTTGGTACAAGATATCATATCTCTTGTATATTATAAAATTATGAAATAATGTTAAATAAAGAAAAATTTTCTTTGTATAACCCCTTAAGTCTCAAGATCTATTTATGAATTTAAAAAACTCAAGATGATATTGCTATCTCAATAAAAAAGCAAGATAGTGAGCAAAAAATTGGTTACTATATTCTGTACATTATCTTAATATGATGCAATGTTTATTTAAAACATTTTTACATAAGAGTTTATGAATAATTTAAAATGGTCAATATAATTCTCTGTATACAGGGTGTCCCATAAAGATTGAATCAACATTCGTGAGCAGGTAGAGCGCATTAAACTGAACAGAAAAGTCTTATACCATTTTGTGATTTTCGAGAAATTATTAAAATATTAATTAAAAACGCTTAGCAAACAATATTATACATATCTACAAGATGTCCGGTAATAATCGCCCCAACTCTCTAGGGCAGATAGATGTATCCTAAATTTTATTTTTAGTGCAAATAATAAACTTTTTTATGGAAACAAGTTATTCATCAGTCTAATGACTTATTAAAGTTTGAAATTTGTTTATTCAGAGTCATTTTTATTTGCAATGAATCAGTTAAAATTTAATGCTTAATTACATATATGACAATTATAGATGATGAGGAATCTTAAGATACATATTTAAGTAAAACATTTCAAAATCGGTGAGTACAATACTCAAAATCGAACAATTAATACATGTAACTTACAGTTAAGCACAGTAATAATCTGGAATAAAGAAAAAAACATGGCCAATATATTTTCATAAAGAAACATTTACATTTTCATTTACAAATATATTTTTGAGGAAAGATTGATAATCTTTATATTCTAAAATCTAACAGAATAATACACGAAAAAAAATTATCCAGATTTTGTCGAATCCAAAATAAATATTCATTAAGATAAATCTTGATTTTACAGAAAATGCCATTTAGTCAGCTTCTATTTCTCCTTTTTCTACTTACTGGTGATCTTTCGATTGGGTGATTATTTTGGATTACCGAGTCCGCCAACTCACACGAATCTCGTTGTAATGATACTTACGTTAAAGTTACCTGGATTAGCGTTCGAAATCAATTCAGCGGCTACAGCGCCAAGCGATGATATTCAAGGAGCAAATTCAGATGCATTCAAGAAAATTGGTTTTATGGATGTGATACACTATAGTTTTAGTTATATGGGTGTTTTAACAGGTAAGAGCTAACAAAAATAAATATAGATGAACTCTATACTTGTTTGGAAACGTTTTAAATAATAATATAAATTACATTAAAAATTTTTATAGGTCCATACTATCGTTACAGGACATATTGGGATTCTCTACATAGATCATTTTCAGATTACGTTGATCCGTGGCCACTCACTTATTACAAACTGAAACAGATTGTAGCGTTTGCCGCGCTGTTTTTAATAATGAATCGTCTGTTTCCCAGCGACGTAATATTCATTACGTTCATTATATTTATATTTACATTAGAATATAAAGAGTTAAAAAATATAACTTCATAATAGTTGAAAATTAAATCTAAGTTTCAGTGTAAAAAATAACATACATATTCTTATTTATCTTTTTTTTATATAAGAATTGTTTCATTATTTGATTAGAAAATATAAAGAAGAGAACAAACAGGATATAATAACAGATTTTTTGGCTTGAAAATAATTTTGAGTTTTACTATACCAAAAAAAACAAAATCTACTAATATTTTGTGTAAAAAAAATAAATCTTCTAATATTTCTTTTAATAATATTGAAAAAATTCTTATTTCCAATCAGATATATTTTCAAATAGATATATAATTTTATCTGTAGTGTGTCTCAAACAAAATAATTTTGTTTTATCAAAATCAAAAACTTTAAGTTATATTTTATCTTTGCAAAACTCGTCAAATGCACTCTTCTTTATTTTTCTTTCTTACGAATTACGCTAGTTCGATATAATAATTGTAAGAAGTTTAACGGTGTTTCTCTTTTAATTTCAGTATACGCAAACAGTAGAATTTGCAGAACTCAGTTTCCTCTACAAATTTTTTTATATGTATCCCACATTTGCCTGTTTTCGATTGAGAATGTATATTGGTATGGTTCTGGCCGAATGCGTCTGCCAAATGTCAGGACTAGGGGCTTACCCAGTGTGCTGTCAATCTGCAGCTGGTCTGGGTCCACGCGATTACAAAACAGTTGAAAAGTTGTAAGATAATTCTTTTTACATACATATATATCTCTTTCTTTCTCTCTCTCTCTCTCTTTTCTTCTGCTTGTCTCTTTTCTCTTTTTCTTCACATACTAAAAATCTCATTTCCAAGATATTTAAGGAATTTGGCCTTTTATTAGCTAATTTAATTGGCTTTATTTATATGCAGTCTAAGTTCTATTAAGTCGAAACTTGTATAAATACGTAATTATATTTTACGTAATTATACGCATTTTAAGAATTGAGAATAAAACTGTATACTATATTTACTAGGTGATCATGTATAACCCAAAATATTAAAAAAATAATAGTATATATTTATTCAGCTTCACTTTAAGTATTTATCAAAACAGAAAATATCTATTATAACAATACCAAATAATTAAATCTAATCAATAAAGTCATTTTGACTATAAAAGATAATTTTCTACTAACTTGTTATTATATTGTTAATAAGATATTATAGTCTAAATTATCATTGGCAATCTCTACAATATTGTGTCTTTTTACATCTTACAGAATACAAAGATTGACTTAAGGAAATATAATAGATTTAAAAATAATTCATTAGGTCGTTTGATGATAAAAGAGCGAAAATGGAGATGCAGGATTTCGAAACGGTGCATAACATGAACGTATGGGAAGTTGAGTCTTCTCCACTTGTTAGACATACAATGAAAATATGGAATACGTGCATACAATATTGGATGGCTGTGTGCATTTATAAAAGATTCCCCTATAAAAATTTAAGAACTGTCGTTACATTGACTCTGTCTGCTCTGTGGCACGGTTACGCTGCAGGCTATTATTTTTGCATCTGCCAAGTCCCCCTCTATCTAGCTTTTGAAGATATCTGCATTAAATTTTACAATCAACATGAAGAAGACACAACTGTAAGTTATATATATATATATATATATATATATATATATATATATATATATATATATATTATAAATACAATAATATATAGAAATGTAAATTTTATTTTATTATCACATATATAGATATACAAAATGGGGAAAAAAAATAACGAAATGTTCTGAGAGAGAGATATTTTAAAAACCATGAATTTCAGGTCAAAATATTTAATATAAAAAAGTTGTAAAGTTTTAACAACATATTACATGGCAATTATATATGATTTAGCATTGTCAAGATCGTGTAAAATTATCATATAATACGATGCTTAAAAGAACCTTACAACTTCTTTATTATTGATGATTTATTTTTAAAATTCTACAGTGTTTTCGCAAATATCAATGCTTTTTTCCTTTTTCCTCATTCTATATGTATTATATGTATAGTTTGTTGTTAGATCATAATACAATGACATTATACATACATACTATATATTATGTGTAAAAAACATTGTTTTAAAAAATCCTTTTTACTATTTATTTAAAACATTTGTTGATACAAAGTGATAAATAAAATAATATAAAAGATATAAAATAATTATATTAAAAAGATAACTTTGTATCGTAAATGTTACAAATAATAATTAGTAAAAGGATTTTTTTTAAGCAATATTTTTTATATAAGTCATTGCAATGCTATAATTTTTTGTAATAATTTTTTGCAATGCAACATTTCTTAAACCTTACAAATTAAATTTATGAATATATTTCTAAGTAATAAAACACATACAACTTTTTTACATTTTTAATATTACAAAATTAATATACATATTTATGTTGTTCTCATAAAAATACAGGCTAGAAAAGCTTGGGGATTCTTCCTTTGGTGGACAAAACTCACGTGCATGGCATATCTTGGCGTGCCCTTCCAATTGCTGCGCTTCCAAGAAATAATACACTTTTACAAGAATCTGTATTTCTCCGGACATATCTTAGGACTTGTACTTTATCTGCTCGCACGATTTTTGAAGCCTTATCTTCTTAAACGACAACAAACAGAAGAGTATAAAAACAAATAAATTTTGTCGTTCTTTTATTTTAAAGGTACATTTATTTTAAGACGAAGATTTCTATACTAGTGCAAAATAAAATACAGAATATCTTGAGATTTAGACATCCTTTATTTTTTTTAATGTCAAATATATTAATGCAATCTTTTATAACATTAAGCCTGGTGTAGTTTTTGAATACTAATTTTTCCATAGACATTACCTTTTTTGTACAATCTCCTCTTACATTCATAAACAATTTTATAAAATTAAATATGTATTTTTTTGTAAAACACAACACTTGAATTGGACATTAAGCTTCTCCCTGACTGCAATTATATTAAATTATAATATCCGAAGCGAAAAATCGTACAAAATTTTTTCTTAAAATAAATTAGTATTCTGTAGTAGATTAATAAAATGTACCAAAAATATACTTTTTTATAATTCTGTATGATATTTCGACATATTTTACAAAAAAAAAGATTACGTAGTTTCTCAGACCCAATATCATAATATAAAAAATATATGTAGCTATACTAGAAGAAATAAAAGTCTTAATTGAAAAACGATATAGTTTATCTCTACCTATTATTATTACCGATGTTCAATATTTTATTTTATATTTTCTGTTATATAATTATTCTTTTACAGATCTTGTAGTTTTTAATATCGATTAATTATGTCATTCTCTTGAATTAATTATATATATATTACTCTTAAGGGTCTCTAAAAATAAAAAATTAAAGAAAAAATTGGGAATACATTATACTATCCATAAAGCTTAATGATGTAAATGATCTCAATATGATGAATAAATGACTCCACATCTTATTAGGCATAAAACTGGAAAAAAAGGAGGGCCGGTAAAAAGTAGCGATTTTTGCCTATCAACCGGCGCCTAAAATTTATATAGATTATCGTGCTAGTGCCCTGCAGAAATGTAAAAATACTTTTTTAAAATCTAAAAACCGATAGGAACTTGGTGAGATTCTAAAACAAAGTACGATGTTACACTGTAATAGATGTTTGGATATCTTATGTGATAATCTCGGAATAGGTGATTTAATTGTTTTTGCGGTGCTTTGCATATCTTCATTTCAGTATTCAGTTGGTAGTGATGAGTTAAAATTAAGTTTAACTTTTATAATAATAACAACAATTATAAACTTAAACACTTTACTTAAAAATGAACATCATTCACAAAAATCATGTCAAATTGGGTTGGGCTATTTCTGCGTACGAGCGAGTCGACAAAACAAATAATGATTGTATTCTTATATCTTCCACATTGTACATATTAAAATAAAAATAATTCTGTATTATAAAAATGTTGAATAAAGAAGAACAAAAAAATATATTTAAAAAATAGCAGAATATTTCTAAACAAAAAATTTATGATCTGTTTTATAATAAATTTTCAAAAAATTTGTTTCTTCAAATTGAAAAAATTGATTATTCTACATATAATTGTAGAGTGTAATAAAAAGCAATTTAATATATTTTGAATATGAATGTTGAGTATTAAAGGATATTGCAAGTACAAATTTGAGTTTAACTATTTGTTAATTGATGTTTCAGAATATTATAAAATAAGATGTCATTTGCCACAACTTTCCCTCTCTACTCGTAGAAGAATAAGTGATAGCTGCAACAGTGGTTAATTGTTATTGTATTATTTACATTTGTATTTACTTAATCAATTTTTATTGTATTTTTTACAGAGACATAATTTTATTTATTTTTTTTATCGCTTTCTTTG
Organism: Anoplolepis gracilipes; assembly: GCF_047496725.1. NCBI lineage: Eukaryota > Metazoa > Arthropoda > Insecta > Hymenoptera > Formicidae > Anoplolepis > Anoplolepis gracilipes. The sequence continues at coordinate 231,802 of NW_027328668.1, forward strand.
CAATGACTTAATTTATATTTATTTTATTATTTTCACTCATTTATTATTTTATTATTTTTTCTCATCTACATCTCTTTAGAGGGTTAAAGAGGGGTTATAAAATTCTCAAAACATGAGAATATATTTTCTTGGTAAACCACACCAAGTAAAATATGTGCCCTGTGCACGATTTAAAATTTCGCGAAAGAATTAATTCCTAAAAAGAAATTTTACGCAATAACATCTGCGCATGGCTCTACGGCCGAGTTATAATTATATGTTTATAAATATCAGAGCCGTATAGATTTCAAATTATTAAATTTATTATTTGACATACATAATCTCCACTCTGTTTTTGCTATTATATTTAGTGATTTAATTTTCTTTCACTAGCATTAGCATTTTTATATAGTAGAAAGATTTTGTAATTCACAATAATTGAGTTTTGCAAGTTTTTTCCAAATATCAAACTCTAGAATTAAATCTGTTTTCCAAGAAACTATTAATATGTTACAAGACTTTACACGTTTCATGCAGGTTCAGAGCAAAACCTGGTTACTGCCAAACCGAAAAAGAAAGGATCATAAAAAAAATTTTTAAATGCTATAAAATTTTATAAAGAACGAAAGAAAAACATATGTACATTATTACTAGAATATAAAAAATAATAGTCACAAATTATCGAGTAATAAAAAGTTTATTTCTCCATCATTAGATCTTTACATCCACCATTAGATTTTATTGAATACGTTGTGTGTGTAAATAAATAAATAAATAAATAAATAAATAAATAAATAAATAAATAAATATATATATATATATATGTTAGGCTCAAAGATCGAAAACGTTCACTGAGCGAAAAAACCGACCGCAACGCGTTCTGACGCGAAATTCGTGACGTGGCACTTTTAAAAGCATTTATAACGTGTTTTGGCAAATTCGAAAAGACCACAAAGCGAAATTCGTGTTGTGGTTCTTTTAATATTCGACCAGAACGCGTTCTGGCAATAAACAAATACCGCAACGCGTTGTAGACGTTTATTGATGCAGATTTGACGTTACATGATAAAAATATTTTAATAATTAACAATATTATTACAATTATATTCTTTATTAAAATAGTTTACTAGAATCAGTAATGAATAATATGTAGTATTCTTATTCTATTGTTAAAATTGAAACAATACTTATAAGTACCTTATAATAATTGATAACAATTATTATCTATTTTCTGCAACGAGAATTATTAGCCTTATTCTATAATTCTAATAATAAAATAAACAGAACAATAAATTTTCTATAATAGAAACTTTCAGTCATCGCAATTTCTCTTACTAATAACAATATATTTGTTACAATTGTCTGTTCAAGGATCTCTTTTTTATTAAATTAAATTTGAAATCAATAGACAAAATCACTTATAAATGTTTTCTTGGCTCTATAATAACAAAATACTAAATAAAGCGACAAGCAAAAATTGTATACATGAATCCGTCGACTCCGTTGACGACAGATTGTAATTTGTTTTAAAAACATCGCGTCACGGCTGCAACATAAGCAGCTACAACGCGTTGTGGTATTTGTTTATTGCCAAAACGCGTTCTGGTCAAATATTAACACGAATTTCGCTTTGTGGCCTTTTCGATTTTGCCAAAACTCGTTATGAGCGTTTTTGGAAGTGCCAAGTCACGAATTTCACGTTGTGACTGAATCTAAGAAGTCAAAACTTGTTGTGGTCGGTTTTTTCGCTCAATGAGCGTTTTCGATCTTTGAGCCTAACATATATAGGGTGGGCCATTTTAATCGACCTTCAAATAACTCTTCAAGGTCAAACCAATGGTACTCTCTTATGGCCCCCTCGAAATCATACAACTTTTGTCTGAAACATTTTTCTCTCCCGGGCTTGGTTCTCGAGATATTCGACTGGATCGATTAAAAGAGTCCACTCTGTATATTAAAAAAGGAAAATGTTTAATCCGCAGAGATCTAAGTTAATATCAACATTTACTTTAAAATTTTGTCACTATATTTTAAAATATCTTACATATAAACATACTTACATTAATTCATTACTTACTTGTAAGTAGATACACGTTTACATTTATACCTGAAAAAGACACAAAAAAAAAGTAAAAGAAAATTTCCAAGAAATTAGATCTTCATTTCCTCTGATTTTCTTCTCATTCGATGTGGCACTATAGAAATTAAATCTTTCAATAGTCAACCGATGTTGATTATCCAGGACTGAGAAATAATGATATTAACCTTATCTTTCATTTTGATCCAAATTAAAATAGCTTTTACATGCATTTTATATATTTTTTCAAATGCATTTTTCAAACTTGTGTCCTTATCGACAATATGTGTAATAGAAAAAATGTTGGCATTCATGATTATTTAATGGATAAAAAAAGTACACCATTATGAGACTTATTAAAATATATACAAGATATCTTATGTAAATATTTAGATATCTTTTCTCGATTATTTAAAATAATTTATTTATTAACAATAAAGACTAAAATCCTCACAAATTAAAATAACGAGAAAATATGAAAGGCATATAGAGCCAAGCGTCAGATGAAGGAGCGCAAATAAAAATAACGTTTTATAGTAAAACAAACTTTATTTTCAGACGTTTCGAGTTGGGGGATTCAGCGTTATAATTTGACATAATTGCGAAAGCATGGGCGCCTTTGTAACACTCTAAAATAATTTTTTTCTCACTAAAGATGATCCAAAAATGGATCGAAACGTCTAAAAATAAAGTTTAATTGCTTTACTACAAAACGTTTTTATTTGCGCTCCTTCATCTGACACTTGGCTCTACATGCCTTTCATGTTTTCCCGTAATTCTTATTTATTGTCAACTAAAATATTTGTTTTGAGTGAAGTTTGCCCCACTTTAAGTAAAATGTACGAGTATGATGTAGTATACAATTAAAATATGTATGTATTAGAGAAAAAAATTCTTTAAATTTCTTTAAAAAAATCTATAGCTCTTTTAATCAATATTGAATTTGCTTACAAATCTTATTTGTAAGTAGAAAAGAAAGATTTAAAAGCAATCATTCACTTCAATGAGTGCTAATTCTTGCTATAATGCTATAAAAAATATTCTTAGACATTATGTTGATGCGATTATAAAAGATAAAAAGTTTTAACACTATAACTTTTGTATAAAAAAAGAGTTCTATATATTACGTAGTACTATATCCTATAATCCTAAACACAAATATGAGAAATATTTCTAAAAACTCGCAAAAATTGAAGAACCGCCTAATTTTTCTTTAAAAAAATTGACAAAATTCAACCAGCTGTAACTTTGTTCAAAATAAACAAAACTTAAATCTGAAAAAAAAAGGTTTTAAAACTTAAAATCTATATTTTTGAAAGATCACTATTATTTGTCCGTTGCTGTAAATTTGATAATTTTTACATATAGAAAACTACGAGTTAGAAAATGGGAAATTTTCCTCTTATTTGTTGCCACGTGTCTAAAAAAATCTGTGAAAATTTTTGACTTTTTAATGTGGAAGCTTAAAGTTTTTCCTAAAATCTTTTTCAAAAATATTTCTATATTTTTCTACTGACTTATCGCAGATTAAATAAAAACTGAGTCTTTTGACTTTGATTGTTTATAAGTCCGTTAAAAATCATTGTATCATAAATTAAAAAACAGATTGTTAAATCTGAAACTTTCGAATAGTTCTGTCGAATGGTATAATTAAATTTATTTTAAATTAGAATTCTTTGGATGATATCGCCAGGCATTACTTAGCAGACTGCTTTCTGACTGACGTGTGCTTGTGATGTATAATTGACAACCATAATAATTACTGCTCATCATTTAAATAAACTCAATAAGGACCTGAACCAAAGGTCGAAACGTTGTCGCTGAAAATCGCTGTAATGATAAGCTTGTTTAATTGAATAAAAGCTAAGTAATGCCAGTTTGGTCGCCTAACTATTGCATCTCTTAAATTTATTTTAACAAATTTTATTTAAAGACATGATGCAAATAATGAAAATAATCCAAGTAATAAAACAGGGGTGTATGTGGAAGGTGGCACTGGTTCGGACGCTATAGTAATTATCCATCCAGGCAACGTGGCTGTTGTACTCTGTGTAAAGTATTCACAACATCTTTCAGCCCAAAAAATAATTGTTTATAAACAATATTTTTACGGACTCAAAAAATATGTGAGAGGCAGTGGCTATATCGAACCTGAGACATTTTGCTTTCCAGACAACCTTCCGATTCTTATCTGACTCCTGCCTAATACCACACATTTACGCATAGTAATTAAAGTAATATTGTCTCCAAAGAGACGAATGACCGGCATTTGAAGTCCAATGGGTCTCTCACGCACAGCTTATTCATCACGACTGGCTACTGTCTATGGATGCAGCACTCATATTCTGACAAGAGAAATCCGTTCTACGGATAGCTATAACATGACTCAAGAGCGATACGTTTGGTATCTCACTTGTCAGTTGGTAGCTGGACTATGAATGGTAGGCCACACCGCATAAGACTCCTCTAAAGTAAAGTGACCAGATATTTAGTGCTTCGATGCGGGACGTGTCCAAGAAAGCAAAAAAAAAACCTTAATAAAACACGTATTTATATTTTTATACATTTAAAAATGTTACAAAGTTGGAAAGATTAAATCTCTTTCTCTCTTTCCGTGACAATTTCGATCCAATCCGGGACATTTTTAATGCGGGACAAAGAGCTAAAATCCGGGACGTCTGATCACTTTACTCTAAAGAATACAAACATTTTCCACCATTTCTTGAACAACGTCTACTCTTCGAAGCGTGGACGAATAACATTTAGCCGATTTCTAAATAATAAAACAGACGTATGTAAAATATCGGTGTTATTTTTTCAAATTGATTTAAAAAGGTAAAAAAAATTTTTTTTACTCTTGCTGATACTTACAATTAGTACGAGTAGTAGTGTCAGTGCACTGGAAGTTTTTTTAAATATTAGTTTTATTTTCTATTTTTTTCTAAATTAAGCAATTTTATAATTTCTTATATGTTTGCTCTATAAAACCATGGACCACCATGAAAAAATTTCATAGTTCTTCGGTAATTTTTTTCCGAATTAAGGTTATTTAAAAGTGCAAAAAAACGAATAAATTTTTTTTTGTTCTACAGTATTGTTTTCTGAATAAAATAAAAAAAATCGTTCATTTTTATATTTTCATCTATTTACGTTATGTCTATTTGTTTTAAAAAAAAATTATGATTATACCATTTAATAGAACTAATAGCAAATTCGATCATCCGCACTACACCGCACTAGTGTATACTAAAGGCTGCTATACACGAAGATATCTAAATAAAAAGGAATCATCTAAACATTTTAAGTAATTAAAATTCAATCGTGATATATTTGTCCGTCATTTTTTTTTTAGTAGAACATACATTATTCATCATCAAAGTATTTATATATTACGTCATTGTACTTACATTCTTCATATATAGCAGCCTTTAATATGCACTGGTATGGTATAGTGCCGATAACCAAATTCACTATAAGTTTCAACTTTAACAATGTATTTTTTTTTACTTGTGTTACAATGATTTTTAATATTTAAATATTGGAATTATGAGTAAACAAAGTTAAAATGCTCATTTTTTTTTTTACTTAATCCACAATAACTCAATAAGAAAATATCTTAGAAACATTAAAAAAAAAATTTCGTAGGAAAAACTAAGCTTTCAACATTAAAAAGTTGAAAATTTTCGCATTTTTTTTTTTGACACGTAAGAGGCCCACAAAGTGAAAAAAAATTTCTTATTTTGTCCAGTTCGTAATTTTCTATATGTAAAAATTACCAAATTTATAGAAACGGAAAAATAATAGTGACTTTTCGAAAGTAGAAATTTTAGGCTTTAAAATTTTTTTTCAAATTTAAATTTCATTCATTTTTAAAAAAGTTACAGCTGGCTGAATTTTGTCTATTTTTTTAAGAAAAATTAAGTGTTTCTCTAATTTTTGCAAGTTTTTTAATAACATAAATTTTAATAATGTGAATATAGAAATTATTTCAAATAATCATAAAATAAATAAAGCTTTTTTGTAGCAACTTTCTTGATAAATATATTAACAAAATAGAATATGAGAACACACTAGAGTGATTAGAGGCAATTCCAGTGTGAAAAAATGGACTATACGAAAATTAGCTAAAATAAAGATCATTCTTATTAGACTCCTGTAAATCTTTTACCAAGATTTATAAAAAGTTATAGCATCAAACTTAATAATATTTCAATAACAAAAAATATTTTTTCAAACAAACAAGAAAGAGCATAATCATTTTCTAAAGCTTTTTTTGACGCTGAATACCATTCTAACTTTTATATTGTTTATCATGTTCAAGTTTTGAAAAATTTGCAGTTAAACCTAAATAGCAAAATACCAATAGCATCGGCAATATGACAGCAGATCCAATTGTGACTTTATAGTAGATTTCACTGCAATTATTATATTTACTTTGTACTCATATAAGTTAACAGTGTCAAAGCAAAAATGTAACAAAAATATAACAAAAAAAGAGCTTTATCACAATGTGGCAACAAATATCAAACAGACTCTGATCTAAAAAAAAAGCAAAAATCAAGCCTGATTTGCTATCATTTTGTAATAATAAAAACGCTACAAAAATACAGCATACAATCTATCATAAACTAAATATTATACCTGTATATAAACTAAATATTATGGCATAAATGTTACCAATAAGTCGCCAATTACTTGTAATTTTTCAGTCATGAATGTAATATGCAACATATATATCGTAATTATATTCTATATAATATAAATGATTGGTACTGTTAAATAATAAAAATAAAAATAATAAAATAATTAAATTTTAATCGTTTTAATATTCTAAATTCTCTGTTGAAATTGCATTAGAAATTAAGTTGATAAAAATAAATACTATAAAAATATAGATTGCATTTCCTTCCTTAATTGCTTTCGACAATCAAACTTTTATGAACAACTTCCAATTTTTTTAGCTTACTGTATACACATACATTTTGGAATGTTTAAGGTTCCTAGTCCCGGAGTCGAGAACTCTGAGTTGACGGTGGCGACATAGCTGCGGCAGGAATAAGAACCCTGTCATTATGCTCTCTTTTTTTCTCTCGCAATGTCTCTTCTTCATGATTCAACAAGCTAAAGGCCACAGCACATACTTTTACATAACGCATAATGCATATACATAAGGAATTCGATTGGTTGAATTCCTTATGCATGTGTTTATAGACCAATCAGTTTCCTTATGTATGTGCATTATGCGTTATGTAAAAGTGTGTGCGGCTGCCTTAACAATAAGCCAGCTCGACGATTTTCAGTTGTCGAATCGATCAGGGGCGTCGATACATCTACGATGACCATGGTACTGACTTCATTGCAATATAAGTATAGAATTCCATACTTCTCTTTTTAAATCTATATATAAAATAAATTTTTCAGTAAAAAAATTAAAAAAAAAATGTTTAACTTGACTTTTACAAAAAGTGACAAATTGGCATTGACAAATGTGGAATTCTTCGTCCCTCTTCTCTGTTACTGACTGATGACCAAGACTCGGGAAAAACGAAATGACGCCCTTGGAATCGATCACACTTTATGATTTGCAATATTTATGTACAATGTTAAATATATATACAGGGTGTTCCATAATTCGCGAACCACCCGTCAGGTGCAGGTAGAATAGGTTAAACTGGGTAAAAAAATTATTTACCATTTTGCAATTTTTGCAATAGTTAATGAGATATTAATTATAAGAGATCAGCCAATCGGCGCCTGGCAAGAGCGCGCGGCACAAAGAAGCCTCCCATTGTTACTTGATACTAGGCGCGCCGACGAAGCGGTGGGAGGAACCCTCTGCATTGACAACCTGAAGTGTCACACACATATCGGCGCGCCTAGTATCAAGTAACAGTGGGAGGCTTCTTCGTGCCGCGCGCTCCTGCCGAGCGCCGATTGGCTGATCTCTTATAATTAATATCTCATTAACTATTGCGAAAATTGCAAAATGATACATAACTTTTTTACCCAGTTTAACCTACTCTACCTGCACCTGACAGGTGGTTCGCGAATTATGGGACACCCTGTATATTTATATAGATGTCTTGAAATATTAAGTAATAAAAATGCATACTATCTTTATTCCATAACATCGTTTTAGAAATATAAATATTTAAAGCTGACCAATATTACAGGCTGTTTAAATACCCAGGTAGCAAGCACATGTCATTTTGACATCGAAAACTGGTCATTTCTGGTTCAATGACCAAATAATGTCTAATTTAAAACGTCTTTTTTGTGACGTCTTAATGATGTTGTAAAAGAACATATAATATCATGATTCTTAAGTCATTATTATAAATTGCCTAAGTATTAGTATATTTTAACTAAAAACTCATTTAATTTTTTATATCTTAAATTATTCAAACAATTTTGTGTATAATTTTGATATTTACAATTCTCTATACTTCAGGGCCCTAACATGAATTTCCTCTATAACTTGGGACTTGATCATGACATTTGATCATGAATCTTTTCCTCTAACATAAACTCATCAAAAAATTAAGTTTTATTAACAAATTCAATATTTGTGAATGAATTTTTCACTTTTCACGAGTTCACGCTAAAGGAAAAGATTCATGATTAAATATGTCATTAAAACATCACTAATAATCTAAAAACTAATAGTCTAAAATGGTCATAAAGTCACATCTTTTTAGCGTCTTGAAATGTCATCGGTCTGTGACATTAGTCCGTCATTTTTCAGTCATTTTTACGTCATTACGTCATATTTGGTTCGAATTGACCATATTTTGACGTCAAAATGTCGTGTGCTTGCTACCTGGGTAATTGTCTGTACCTGAGTCACGTGTGTGCTAGTACTAATAACGTAGATATAATTCACTTACAGGAGACTGTCCAAATGTAGCTTGTGATTGACCAGTTTTAAATTCTTATATCTCAAATATGGTTGCTTGAAATAAAAAAATATCACAACTTTTAGTATTTAATTTTTAACGAACTTTTATGCTGCGATTTTATTATTCTTGAATTTCGGGACAACTTGTATATTATACAGGGTGTCCGGTAATAATCGTCCAACTTTTCATGGGCAGATAGAGCAGGTCAAGCCGAATAGAAAAGTCCTCTACCATTTTGCAATCTTCGTAATAATTACCAAGAAATTAATTAACAAAGATTGACAAATCCAAGCGAGTACAAACGCACGGCGAGATGGCCCATCCTACTGCTACACGATTAGTAGGTGCGCTACTCGTACGCAGCCATTGCCAGTCGTAGACTGCCCCTCTTATCATTCAATGAGCGCCTAGTAACCGCGTAGCAGTAGTATGGTCTTTCTCGCCGCACGCTTGTACTCGCCTGGATTTGTCAATCTTTGTTAATTAATTTCTTGGTAATTATTACAAAGATTGCAAAACAAGAGAGAACTTTTCTATTCGGTTTGACCTGCTCTATCTGCCCATGAAAGGTTGGGCGATTATTACCGGACACCCTGTATGTATGATTATGGCTGCAATCACAACTGCGCTCCGAATACGAAACATCATTTTATCTTTGTTCTATAAAAATAAATATTCTATGAAAATAAAGATAAACTGATGTTTCGAACCATTCGTAACATAGTCTTAACTGCAGCCTGATTATATGGATAATTTTTTAAAAAATCATCTTTATAAAAAAAATAAAAAGTGCCAAGTCTATGCGCTCGTTCAAAAAGTTATTATGTAAAAAAGTGCTGTTTTAAAAATACATATATTTTATTATTTATCTGTAATCTGTTTTATCAAAAATAATATAAAAAAATTGCATCAAATAATAAGCATAAATGTTATATGCAGTATAAAAATTAATTATTTAATTTATATAGGGTATCCCATTTTAAGTGTCCACCCCAAATATCTCTTATTTTTTATTTTAAAGAAAAATGGTTCAGACATGTGTTGTATGGTTTCGAGGGGGTCAAAAGATAGTACCATTGGTTTGACCTTGAAGAGTCATTTGAAGGTCACGTGAAGGTCACCTCAATTTTTTTTAATGGAACACCCTATATATTATTGCATATTCTTGTAGCTTATCTCGAGAGCTTCCCAAAACACTATAATCAAATGTTTTTTCATTAAACACTTTTCGAGTTATAAGGATTCAAAGTTGCAGTATTTTGACTTAAAATACAAGATATCTTGTAAAATATTCATTTTTCGATTATCGTACCTTAATACTTTTATGCACAGAATAATGAGACAAATCAATTGGCATAATTCAAACATAATTATGTTAAAGTAAAAATGTGTAACTGCTAGTTGCAAATTCAGATTTTTTCTTAAAGATAATTATGTGTTTTCTTTATACCAATTGATTCGTCTCATTATTCTGTGCATAAAAGTATTAGGGTAAGATAATAAAAAAATGAATATTTTACGAGATATCTTGTATTTTATGTCAAAATATTGCAACTTTGAAGCCTTATAACTCGAAAAGTATTTAATGAAAAAATATTTTATTATAATGTTTTGGAAAGCTCTTAAGATAAGCTACTAGAATATGTAATTTGTCTAAAACATTTTTTTCTAATACCCCATTCCTTCGAGATATTGTACTATCTCGGTACTTTTTTACACTCTATATATAAACATTCTCGTAACTACCAATTGAGATATTTGCTCAGACATTTATCAGACAAACATCCTACTATGTATATATTTTCTTTGTAGTATTTTTCTCCATAACTTACAATAAAAATATACATATATATAATATATATCAAATAAAATACATATATTAAAATATATATATATTAAATATATTAATATATTAAAATATATATATTAAATATAAAAAATATATCACAGTTTATTAAAGATAATAATTTTATCACTAAAACATATATATTGTATTTATATACCTAATAAAAATGAAAAATAATTAAATTGAACAAGAATATAAATAGGTCTCACTTAAATAAGAATATTGTCAATGGCTTTAGAGAGGGAGACAAAAACAAAAGCGAATCATATGATAAGGAATCAGAACATATAATTTAGACAATCAGTATATTTTGAACAATAATTATACAAATGAAAAATATATAAAAAATATACAAAAAAATAAGTGACTTGAAAGTTAAAACTGATTAATAATTAAATTAAGAAATTAATTTTTATAATGTGCAAAAATATTACCCTTATTATTTGGCATAATTATTTAATATTATTTTTTTAAGAAAACAAAGTTTAAACAATAAAATAGATATTGAAGCAACTTCTTTGTATAATTTTTTAAACAGGAGCATAAATTTGGCATCATTAAAAAAAAAATCTTATTAAAATAATCGACGCAACAAATTGTTTTCAAAAGACTGAAAGTTAAAAATATATATATTGTACGTGTGTGTGTGTGTGTGTGCGCGCGTGTGTGTGCGTGCGTGTGCGTGTGTGTGTGTGTGTGTGTGCGTGTGCGTGTGCGTGTGCGTGTGTGTGTGTGTGTGTGTGTGTGTGTACACAGGGTGTCTCATAACTAACGAGCCAACGCTCATGAACGGATAGAGTACAGTGAACTGAACAAAAAAGTATTAAGTTATTTTGCGATTTTCCCAATAATTATTAAAATATTAATTAACAACGCTTAGCAAACAATACTATACACATGTACAAGATGTCCGGTAATAATCGCTCCACCTCTCTAGGGCTGATAGAGCAGGTCAAACTGAACATAAAAATCCTGTATCATTTTCCGATTTTCGCAATAATTATTAAAATATTAATTAAAAACGCTCAGCGTATGAGCGCGCGCCGCATATAGCGTTCAGCATATCCTGAGCATTTTTAATTAATAGTTTAATAATTATTGTGCTAATCGCAAAATAATACAGGACTTTTATGTTCAATTTGACCTGCTCTATCTGCCCTAGAGAGTTGCAGCAATTATTACCGGACATCTTGTAGATATGTATATTGTTCGCTAAGCGTTTTTAATTAATATTTTAATAATTATTCCGAAAATCAAAATGACTTAATACTTTTTTGTTCAGTTCACTGTCCTCTACCCACTCACGAGCGTTGGCTCATTAGTTATGAGACATCCTGTATATGTAAAAATAGATTTTTCTAGTTGTAACCACAAATTTCTCAAAATTGCATAATCATATATGCAATATATAAAAAACCTGAAACTGCTGAAATTAATTACTTTTTCTTCCTCTTTTTTCGTTTTTTTAAATTTTATGTAATCATTATTCGTGATGCTAATGCATTGAATGTATCAATAATATAATACAGTGGGACCTCTTATCCTACGACATTTTCGGTCCGGCATCTTCCCCTTAAACCTCTGATCCTACGACAAAAATTTGAGAGTGCGGGTATAATTCCCCTTTCGCGGTCATAGCATAAGAGGATTTTTTGTCGTAAGATAAGAGGTTTCGTAGCATAAGAGGGTCGTAGGATAAGAGGTCCGACTGTAGTAATGTCTTTATGTGAAAAATTATTATATCTTTGATAACACAGGTTGCATAACAATACACTGCAAGAGTAGCTGATCTCGCGAAAATTGAAATTTTTTGTCTAAGTAAATTAGGCTGGCTCGAATAAATTTTTTTTCCTATCACTACTACTGTTACTCGTTCATGAATTGCCAAATATAAAATATGTGTCTACTGTAATCTATCATAATTCACATGTGATTGAGTCACATGTTTTTTTCAATGTGATCAATCAAAATGAATATATCGTTCTATAAATCAGTCAATTCTTTTTTTAAATCAGGCAATGATTTATCGCGCGATATGAAAAATCTGATATCGCGTCCCAGATGTGCTAAGAAACCAGCAGCAGACTCGTAATATTTTTCTTGTTAATCATGTAAATGAATTATGATCTGCAAATGAATCTATAAATGAATTAGCATCTCTATCCCTTCTGTCTACTTTTCCCCTACTCCCCTTTTCCTTTGCCCTAACTTTTTCGCAAACCCGTTTTGAACGAACCATCACGGATCACTCGATTATCGGAGCGCACCGGATCGGAACGACCGCATCATACCGCACCGCACCGCACCGCACCGCACCGCACCGCACCGCACCGCACCAACACCGCTCTCTCTTTCTCGCTACTGCAAACTGCTTACAGCCCCCTGCTACTCGGCTTACTGCTTACTCTCAGCTACCCCATCATCGGCTACACCCGCGCCACGCCACTCCTTTCCACCGCCTGTGGCACCATAAAATAACAACTTAGTTATCATGAAATATATACGTCGCATCCGTGTATGAGAGTGGTGGTAGTTTCGTATTTATAGGATTGTAAGGAAACAAGTGAGAATAAACAGGTAGGAATATGAGGGACATATTACAATCAAAATATCGAATCCATAGGTGAAATATATGTAAATTTGATTGTAGTGTAACACACAATTATAAACTAACTTTACTTTCAAGATTCTATGTCTCAAGATCATAGTATGGAATATATCAGCATCATCGCTTGTGTGTATGTACGTGATCTCATTCTATTTAATCTTAATACTATTTTTGACGCAAAAAAGTCCATACAAATTATATTTTTATATTAAATATATAAATTTTCTATATTTTTTATATTTAAAAACGTATTTCAACATAATTGTTAGATGTTTAATATTATCATATATATATATAGTTATTTTATATAAAATTATATACCATAAAATAGTTAATTGTACACACACACACATACACACACACATCTTGACTATGATAGTTATACAAAATACACGCGATTAAGTCTTTCGCGAAATGCTAATTCAATACCTCATAGCAAACCACCCTTGAATCCAAAAATCTATAAGCTTCCTGTTTCCTAGATTTCCAAAAAATTCCAAGACCTAGCCAATCGCTAGCAAATAGGTAAGCAAATAGATATTTTTAACATAATATATATATAAATATATATATATATATATATATATATATATATATAATCTCTACATATATGTATTGTATATACACGCACACACGCTCGCACACGTATACATACATGTGTGTGTATACATTGAGGAAAAGATATCTCTTTGAGTGGCCTTAAAAAAAAAATTATTTTTTGCTTACATCCTGTTCGTACAAAAAATGTAAAATTATTGTACATACTAAATGAAAAGAAAAATATTTTTTATTTATATATCAGCTAAAAAATTTATATAAAAAAATAAATTGTATTATTTTTTTGTTTCAGCTAAACATATTTGGCAATTAACACAAACCTAAAATAAGAACTTTGAACGTTTTAAAAATCTTTCCCATTATTATTTATTAGCTGAATGAATAATAAATATAATTTGAAAATATTTAGGAAAAATTTCTAGTAAAAACTATTTCGTGATACACATTGATTTATATATTATAAATACAAAGTTTTTTTTTTTTTAATGAATAATAACCTCTAGAATAACCCTTGGAGTAAGAATATGACATTAAAATTCATAAAGGAAAAACAAGAAATACGTAGACAGTTCCGTTTTCTGCAATCCATTGCGCTTTATTACAAATGAATCTATGATATGCAGATTTACATGAACGATTACCTATCAATCAACGCAAAACTTATTTAAAAGAGTGTACCAAGCTTTACCATTATAACTATAATAGAAAATATTTAATATTTAGAAAATAAAATAATTTCACAGTGAAAAAGGTTCTATTTCCATTTTGCAATATTAATCTCCGTCAATGAAAAATATCATGAACGCTACAAATAGTTTTTTTTTTGCGAGTTTCAGAACAAATGCATAAATCTATATTATATTTGTTAAATTACGGAATATGAATCAAAATTAAATTACGCGCGCGTGACCATAATTAATTAATTTATTAATTAATATCAACGTAAATTACGATAGTTGCATGACTCGTAACACGAATAAAAGGAAAGCATGTGAAAAAAATATACATGTTATAAGGCAAAAACTAATCACGTCTCCACAAAATCAAGGAAATAGGCAGTATTAATTGAAATATATATATATGTATATAACATGTATGTATTTAAATGATAGAAGAACATGAAGAAGCGTGCGAGTGTTGCTATAGTAGGTGATGGAATACCTTTTGCAATCTTCAACATAGATTATTCGGCACTCATTGGATGCGCGCACACTCATTGTTATCCTCTTGTACGCTCGAACAAGCACTTCCAGCTCAGTCCCTAGAAATAAAAAAAAAAATTGATCGATCATAACGAATAAATCCAATACTTTATTGCTGTTCAAAAACTTGAATCATTTTAGCGATAATATTAATCGATTATAGTTGTAAAAAATATTTATAAATTTTTAATTCTCACCTAGATTTGGAACGACTGTCCTTTTGCCTGTCCTGAGACTTGCTGCGTGAGCGTGATTTGCCGCGCGAACTTTTGCTGTCAGAACGAGAGCGGCTGCGACTGCGGCTATAGGAGCGCCTGCGATCTCTATCGCGGCTACGCGATCTACTGCGGGATCGAGATCGAGAACGTCTACGATCTCTACTTCTACTACGTGATCTATATAAGCGCATTCAAATATTAGAATTTGTCCATATATTAATTATATTAATTATATTAACATTAATTATAATAATGTTAATAAAATGGCAAAGCGATTAGAACATTATAAAGCATATTTTAATCTTTATAAATTATTACAATGTATTAAAAAAATTGTGTTTATTTATCCACCTTTTAGCTTGTATATCTTCTTATCCATCAACAATATTAATTTTTTATGCATAAGATAAAAATTTTATAAATTAAGATAATAAATATTATTATATTTTGAAACTAATTATCAGTATTTTCTGTTATCTAGAGAATTATTTAGATGAAATAATTGCTGTATCTTATCTTTATTTAGATAATAATAGTATATGTTTAGATGCTTTAGCTAGATAAACTTTAAATAAATCATCTTATCTGATTGTGAGATTAAATATTATGTATTATCTTGTCTGTATCTAAATAATTTCAATGTTATCTACATGAAACATTGCTGATTATTCAATAAAACAAGATGGTAATTTAATCAATATTAATTTATATATCTAATATAGAATCTTTTTTAACGCAAAAATTGATATGTATGTAATACAGTTTAATTTACCATTTTTTCTAAACTTCAAATCTCTCTTAAAGTTTCGTTTATGAAAAGTTACAGAATGTTATCTAATATGACTATAATTTACCTTCCGCGACGACGACTTCCACGGCTTCGATGAGGCGACGTCGGACGTCCATATCGAGCCATTTGAACACGCAGTTCCCTTCCATCCAACAACCTTCCGTCCATAGCGTCTAATGCATCTTCTGCATCACGCTTATCATAGAATCTATCAAAAGATATATTCAAAGTGTTTAATTTTTATGTTTTTGTAACATTTTTAGAATTTCTTCCTCTAATGTAACTAAAGGAGGAGGGTCAATAAGGCCCGATTTTGGGCCCCTCAGGATTTCGTTGTAACTCACCAGAATTACTTCTTAATACAAAAGAAACTAAATTTAGCTAATTTTAGCCTAAACAGACATGTTCAACGTACCCGTTAGCCTATTTAAACAAAAATTCGTATTTATAGATATTTTGTCTAATATTACACAACTTGCCTGAAAATTTTAAATATTGTATTGGACATGATTAATATCATAATTTAAAATCATTCTTATATGTAAAATTGATGTCAATGAAATACATTAGAGAGTACATACATATCTGGTCGCAAAACCCTGAAAAATGAGTATTTTTCATTGAATCTATGAGGTGTAAAAAAATCTGACTTGGATGATCTAGCAGATTATGTATTATAATTAAATCAGAAAATCATCTGAAAATACATTTTTTATTCAACTACTCTCAAGTGTCCAATTAATGAAAGTTTAGAATCAAAATGGAAAAGAGGAATAAACTAGATGAAGCAAGGCGGGAAGGGAGGCGAAAGAAAGGAAAGAAAGGCTATATTTTTTTTTATTCTTGGAGCCTGATTTAATTATAATACATAATCTGTTAAATTATTAAAGTCACATTTTTTTGCACCTTATAGATTCAATACAATAAAAAATACTTATTTTTCATGGTTTTGCAACCAAGTGTGTATGTGTGCACTATCTGACATATTTCACTGACATCATTAATTTTACATATAAAAATGATTTTAAATTATGATGTCCACTATAATATTTAAGATTTTCAGGCGAGTTGTGTAATATTAGACAAAATATCCATAAATACAAATTTTTGTTTAAACAGGATAACAAGTATGTTAAACATGTCTGTTTAGGCTAAAATTAGCTAAATTTAGTTTCTTATGTATTAAGAAGTAATTTTGATGAGTTACAACAAAATCCTCTTACAACTGACCCTCCTCTTTCATTGATAAAAATAATTTTACAATTTCTCTAAAAAATTAAAATTTTCAACAGTAATTCCTATAAATTTGTGAAAAGTGTAGAAATTTATGAGTTGTAGAAAATATTTATAAATTCTTACTTTTTAATAGTAAACATTTTAATGAGCGATGTAGTAAGATGTATAGAAAAGTTGTAGATAATAACTACACTATATAATATAGTTGTAAAAAATCAGAACTTTTTATATAAATTTATGAAGAACTACAAACATAGCTCAAATTGCATAGTTTGACATAGAAATTATGTAGAAATAATATATCTACATAAAAAGCTGCAATTATATCATAAAAAATTGTAATTTTCGTGTAAAATTATTTTTACCGAAGTTATCTTTAATTTTAGAAAATTTTATATTTTAACCATGTCAATGTAAAGAAAAAAAATTTATATATATATATATATATATATATATCGGAGCGATTAAATTCTAAAGTCACACAATATAATGGAACTGGTCAGGCTCTCGTGTCATGACGTCAGCATCATTATCAGTCGCGTCTGCATTTAAGAGCTTGACGGCTGTATAAAATATATACTTTACTTTCGACATACGACATCTCACGCCGCGTCACCAACCGCTATCACATATCTAAACTCACCTGACAAACGCAAAGCCGCGACTTTCGCGCGTGAAACGATCGCGGGGGATATAAATATCGCCGACTTCACCGCAACGCTCAAACACGCGCCTAAGATCCTCCGGCGTTGTCCTGTACGTAAGATTGTCGACTTTCAAGGAGACCATCCCGTCAATACGGGGCGGCGGTCTACCATAACTCATCTTTCCTTCACAAATTTACTCCTCGTAATTTGATAAGCAAGATTTTTGAAAGACGAATCTTTCACGAGTCAACTGTTCTATCTAAGCGACGGGACTAACGAAGACCAGCAATAAGATGGCGAATATCTCCAATCACTCTCTTCGAATGGTGGAAGAGAGAAGAGACTCACTACGTATAGAAATACTAGATTATGAAACTACAGCCACAATACAGTATATACAGTAGCGCAACTCTCCCGATTTTTTATTGGCCAAAATGGAGTGCGCATGCGCGAAATAAGCGAGTAACGCCATCTGATCTTCTCTTTCACTTTAATAACTCAAAATAATATATGTTAATAAATAATATATAGAGAAATAAATTGTTAATAATAATTATTAATAATAATTGTAATATTTTTAAAATAAAATAACATTTAAATTTAAATGTTATTTTACTTTAAAAATATTACAATTTTAAAGTAATTCTTTTTACCTTTAACAGAAACTTTCAGTTTTCACCTTTCTTGTTGCATAAAAGTAAAAGTAAAAATTATAAAAAAGTTCTTTTATTAATAACAAAGATGTAAAAATGTGCATTGCGCATGCGCGAAAAGACAAAGAAAAGCTGTACGCTTCCTGTTATGTCTCACTCCCATTATTCGCAGGCGTCAGCTTCAGTGACGTCACACTCCGTCTATTCATATATGGCCTTGTTTACACCGACATACTTTGATACGCGTACTAAATACTACTGACCAATCATAGCCATTCCATTCTTTAAAAGACTGGCCATGATTGACTAGTATAGTACTGAGTACGCGTATTAAGTGATACCCGTCTGGCCAATCACAGCCACTCCGTTCGTTAGAAACATAACTTTGATTGGCTAGTACAGTACTTAGTACGCATCAAATGCTCGGTGTAAACTAAACTTATATCAAATCGGAATTGCATATTGCATTCCCCAAATATTCTAAAATAATCCGAGAAGTTGATAAGTTATGGAACTTATTTGTTGCATAAAGTGACATTTTTACTAAATACTTAGAAAATTAATTATGGAGAATCAACCCTTAAATGCACACGAAAAGCCGCCGCCGTATTCCATCGCAACGGCTCCGACAGGTATGTCTTAATTTTTTAGGTTAGATTGCTTAGATATTCAAAGATACTTTCCTCTCTATTGCGTTAAAAAAATCACAATTTTTCTAAATAATGTGTAAATAATTATTGATTTTATTTTATTAACATTTTTTTCTTTGAAATATTTTTAGAACTATTAATTGAAAATACTATATAATATAAATAAATAATTGGCTCTAACTATATAAATAGGTCAAAAGTTTATTACAGATATTTACGTTAATTATTTTTGAAATAAAAAAAAAGGTAATATTTATTTAACGGAAAGAAAGGAAAGCGATAGCAAGTTATGTAAAGCATTGTTTATTTCACATTATAAATTCTTATTGTTAGTGAATATACCATGTCAACCGCCTCCTGGATACTATCCTAATACTGATACTGGCCATCAAGGAAACTACGTTCCATCATATGGTTCTGTACATTCTACAGCAATCATTGTTCCAGAAATTATTCTAGTTGGTGGTTGTCCTGCATGTAGAGTATGCATTAGTTTTTTTATGATTTGAATATATTTGTCACATGCTACAAAGCCAAAAAATTTATATTTAATTCACGTATAACAGGTAGGTGTGATGGAAGACGATTATACATGTTTTGGTCTACTGTGTGCGATTCTCTTTTTTCCCATTGGAATTATTTGCTGCATGCTGCTAAAAACAAGGCGCTGCTCGAATTGTGGAGCTTATTTTGGTTGACGGAGAATAAAAAAATGTATATATACTTGTATATAAAGAACAATTCATATCAAACATATCTATATTTAAAGGAGATGTTAAAAAAACAATTATGTGATAAGGATTTACTCGAGGGGTTGGTCATTGAGGTAATTTTTGTACAAGGGCTAGGTAATTCTGCGGCAATCCCAGCAAAATTTTGGATAATCCAAGGTTATTTTTGGTAAATCTAAATAATCTTTAGCGTTAAAATAATTTAAAGTAAAATTTCTTTTTCAAAATTTATTTTTAATTTGAGATACTATTAGGTAATCTTAAGTAATTCGAGGTATAATTTAAGGGTAATCCGTATTAAAGGGTAATTTTTGTACATTATAACTGTTAGTGACCAACCCCTCGGATTTACTGTTATAAGTGAGAATATATTTTTGTAAAGTAATTATAATATATGTATGTGAAAGTTATTTTAAATGAATAGAAAATAATTCAAATTCATAAACATTAATGATTATATAAAATTAGAAAACAGCGATTTTCAAATATTTTTTTGTTATAAATGTAATTTTTATATGACAAAATTTTGAATATATATCTTATTACATACGTTTCTTATTATGTACTCACTGTAATTATTTTTACTAATTATTAATATTTGTTCTATGACAATATACTTTCTTATTAAATTGAAAAAACTGAATTAGCACAATATAGTCATCTGTATGCATGTAGATATATTTTATAAATAGAGTAAGTTTCAATAATGTTAAATAAATAGCTTTATAAAATTAATATTTATATATAATTTTACAAACACATATACATGTTAACTTGTAGTTTTTAATTAATTATTAATTATACTTCCCTTAATAAAAATATTTTATGAAAATCATGATAAAATTATATTGAAATAGTACTGGAATCACATACAGAAATTTTAAACCTTTTTTATTGCAATTTTATTAAAATTTCAATAAAAATTCAGAAAAATTTAATAAAAATTTTATTCAGATTAAAATTGCATTTATTTTATATATTTCGTGAAAATCCATATACACAGCATAAAAAGATTGCAGACACATTGCAGAATAATTTCATTGAATAATTGCAATATCAGTTTGTTTATGACTCATTTGTACATTTGTTTCTCCTGAAATCTATTTATGTGATGTGTGTGACAAGTGCTGAAGTTGACAGCTGGCAGTATAATTTAAGTTTAAGCCTTACTTTTTGTTCAACCGGAGCTATTTATAAAGTGAAGAAACAGAAAAAGAAAAGAAAGGTAAATATATAGAGTATCTTCTTTAAAAGCTAGATAAATCTAAAAAATACCATTTACATATATGTTATTCATTTATTATTAGTGCCTGTTACTGAATCACAACAATAAATAGAACGGGATTGATCGCGAAGAAGGGAAATATAGAATTTCCAAATTTTCTGACTTTTAGATAATAGCAGAGATTAATCTCTCTATAGTATAATATTGGGCGAGTTTCTTAATTCGTCGATTGATCAATCTCAAGAAGTGTAAATACAGTATATATACTGCATTTGCATATCATGCGATTGATCAATTGATAAATTAATTAAAAAACTCGCCTATTCTCTCTCTTTACCATTATATATATATATAGTGCCGGTTTTAGCATGACTGGCGCCCCGAGCAAAAATGATCATGGCGCCCAACTTAAGGGGGGCGCCATGATCACTAAAACCGGCACTTCAATATAATTTTATCATGATTCCACTAGGAATATCAATTAGTAATTTCGAGTAATTATCATGATCGCACATATGAGAATTCGGGGGCACAGGCGACGCCCCTAAAAATTTGGCGCCCCAGGCGATCGCCCGACTGCATTCTATCCAAACGCCGGCACTATATATATATATATATATATATATATATATATATATATATATAGAGAGAGAGAGAGAGAGAGAGAGAGAATATTATAATATTATAGAGACATTGGGCGTTTTCCAGCAAACGACAGTGTAACACAGTGTCCATTAGTGTAAGTGAGACACAACGAATGTTCTCCCTCACACTAATGGACACTGTGTCGCCTGTATTACTTGCTGAAAAACACCCATTAATCTCTTCTATATCTAAAAGTCAGAAAATTTCGAAATATTGCATTTTTCCTTTTCGCGATCGATTGATCTCATGGTATTTATTATTATATATATATATGTATATATATATGTCACAAGTTTTATATATATACAGAATGTCCTAAAATTCTCGGACACGGAATGCACAACATGATTGTCTATGTCAAAACAAGCAACTTTTTCCTCAGCGAAAATGTCGAGAAAAGTTATAATTTTTTGCTAGTTTCCAAATTTTGCTATTGTAAGGGTGACGTCTTATGACGCGTATCACGATACGCGCGTATTAAGCGTATCGAACTCTGCAACCAATCACAGAAGTTCCGCTGTTTTCAACACGCTGGAGTTATATACTGTCCCATGGAGCGAATTACGCGGAAGCGGAACCAGCGGATGGCTAATCACAGCACTGTTTTGACATAATTTTTGAAAAAGTTCTATCAGAACGATCCCGTGATTGGCGATCCGTTGATTTTGCTTCCGCATAATCCGCTTCATGGGACAATATAGGATCAAAACTTTGACGTATATTAAACACAAACACGTACTTTTTGAAATGTATTTAAAAAAAAATGGATTCAGAAACTGTGCTACTAGCCACTTTCTGTTTAATTAAAAAATTAAAACAAAGTAGTATTTTTTGTAAAGAAGAATTGCGACGCAAAATATTCCAAATGTATGCATTATGTACACTTGTAGTAAGCGAAGAAGCTAGAAAGAAAGCGACAATTTTGGGTGTGGCCTATATTTAGTGTACATCAACGATTATTACAAGGAGCAAGTGATAATCTTGTTAAAGAAATGGAAACTGAAGATAAAATAAAATTTGTGAATTATTTTCGAATGAATCCAATTATATTTCAAGAACTACTCAAATTAATTGGTCCATCTATTATTAAACAACATGTGATTTGAGATCCAATTCCTCCTGAAACACGTTTGTATATTACACTTCGTTATTTAGCATCACGAGATAGCATGACATCGCTTTCATAAAGTACACTTACACTTTGGGTACGTTCGGGGCGACACTATTCGTGCAATTTAGTACTATTGACTGTTCACAGAGATAGGTAGTAGTGCTACCAAACGCAATCGTGCCGTCATTAGTGATGGTGTGTGACGTCATAATTCTACGCTACCAATGCTATTCCTTCCAAGGCAGAGTGGCGACAACTGGGTGCCACTTTCTGATTGGTCCGTCATTTTCCAACCATTGCCGCCAGGTTTTCAAACTTATCTAAATTTTGTATTAATAAGTAAACAGTGTTTAAATTAAAAATTAAAATAGGAAATAAATAAATATAAAAAGAAATAAATAAATAGGAAATAAATAAATATATATAAAAAATTATATATCACATGTTATTTTTTCACATTGTTAAAAAATAGATGTTTATATTATATAAAAATAGATAAACTCATTTGAAACAAAAAAATAGATAAACTCAAATCACATTTGAAACTAAAAATACATAAACAAAACTTATTTAAAACTGAAAAAAAGATAAACTAAACTCATTTAAAAGAATAATGCATCGCCATAGATTTACTGTCATAATATTTTCGATTACTTAATATAATTTTACGCTTATTTTTAAATTTTAAACGTACCGTTGCAAATTTGGAAAATAACTTAAAACGCAAATTTATGACAGTCTGGAATGTATTGTGTGGAAACATAATTAAATTTCTCAACTAAAAAATTATGTAAATTTACATTACGCATTTTTTGAAAATAAGGACTGTAATGTCTAAAAATATTTTCTAATTGTAAAAAAACTTGAAATATTGGCTTATTAACAAAATAAAGACTATTTGCATTATAACATTTAATTCTTACAAGTTCAGAAAATTTAAAATTTAATGGCGTTTTAGAACCAACAGATTGCATGCAAACAGAGCATGTAATACATGTTTTTTTAATAGATGCCAAACAATATCCTGCAACATTATATAAGCAATTCATCTCTATATTATTATATTCTTTTATTGCACTATTATCAAACAAAGGAATTTGATCTATGATTGTAGGAGATTGTAAGGATCCATTAGATGTAGGTGAAGGATTAGGTACATTATCTTTTTTGGATTTTAAATATTTTAAAAAACCAGAAAGATGTTCACTATCATCAATTTCATAATTTCCCGTTAATATTGGTTTTGTAAACATACTTATGGCAATAAGTTTTAAATTATTTTTAAATTGTAAAGGATCTAAAATTACATTTTTATGGCGCAAAAGTGAGAACAGATTTTCTATGCAGTCTTGCGTAAGACGACCAGTCAAAACAAATTCAAAATTGCATTCGTTTAAAAGATATTGTACCAAATTAACAATTGATGTTGTAGAAAGTATGATTCCTCTTTGTACAGGTTTAAATATTCCTTTTTCACCTATTTTTATTTTTTTAAAGAGATCAATTATTTCATGAAGAAAAGAGATACTATTATCATATATTTTTTTGTTCTTAATACCTAATGCTGTACAGCATGATCTAGAAGTCATTAATGAGAACCATTTAGATATTTGTTTAACAAACCATGCAGTAGTGCGAAATTCCGGCTTATAATTTTCATTTGATAAAAATTGTAAGGAACTATTGACATGGGTTGAGAAAACATTTTTTGCTTTGTTTACACGCATTTTATTGTAATTATTAGTACAATTAACATTATTATATTGTAATCTAGGTGTAAGGAGAAATTCCAGGTCTTTTTGAGACTCAATTAATTCATTAAAATGTGTAATCTCTACTCTATTAGATGGTAAGTTATATTTTTGAACAAATTCATCTGGCAAGATGAAAAACCCATTGGAAACTAAGGCTTCTTTCAAATTTTTTAGAAGATGTGGTATATCTGCGATAAAATATAAAAATCTATCTAAAGCGTAGGGATGTGACATACAATTTCTAACATCAGAATGCCGTCCCACATTGATTCCACAACATTTCCATATTTTACCATTTCCAAGACCCATGTCAGAAGTTATATAATTTACATGAAGACCAATTTCTTCAGCTTTTTGAATTATCTGAAATATAATATTTTTAACAGTTTCTCCATTAAATGAATCACCTGTATAAAAATAACCTACAACATGCTTCCATCGCTTAGCTATGCCCGTTAGCATAAACGTTAGAGCATGTGTTGCTATACCTTCTTCATGTGGAAGAGTTATATTTCCAAGTAATGTTTTTGTTGAAGAATCATAAACATACTTTGGACTTATACTCATCTCATCAAGAACAAGTTCACATTCTTTATTGATATCTTGAAAAGAATTCACCTTCAATTTTAAAAAATCAAACATTTCGTTTGAAATACCACTCTCAAACTTCAAATTTTCTACTCTTCGTTGTAAGGTGCGCAAACTTGGAAGTGGTATTTTTTGTCAAAGAAGTTCTTCGTAACCACTAGTACCACAAGTTAATCTAAATCTAAGCGCATTTTTAATGGTCTCATTGGACCAATATTTTGTTCTTTGTGTTCTTTTTAATAAAGCATTGATTTGATCATCTTTAAAAATTTCTTTTAAAACTTTTCTATACTTATCATTCTTCATTTGTTCTTCAAGTCTTCTTAATCTTAAACTTATCATCTTATATCTTTTATTTACACGATATAAATTAAATTGTAGTTTCTTAATTATCTCTTCTGAATTATTTTTTTCCTTTACCTTGATTTTATCATGCATTATCTAAAAAAAATATATATATATAATATTTAAATATATACTTTTTTTTATTTTGTGTACATATTCTATCATATTTTACTTTACCTGTTTATCATTTATTATAATTTGATTTTCTTCATTAACAAGTTCTTGCTCAATAATGTCAAGATTAAGCTTCTCAGTAACAGATTCTTGCTCAATAATATCAAGATTAGATTTCTCATTGTTAATATAAAAATGTAGTTTTTCTTTTTGAAAATATTCAAATATAGTTGGCACTGCGTTTGGTTTTAATTTTTTTTTTCCATCGATTCTCCTCTTTTCCCACATTTCAGGTTCAAAATGTACCTATCAATACAATAATTAATTAAACAATATGTTATAACATAAATATTCATTAACAAGTAATTTTACCTCGCATAAATATGAATTTTTGCTTGGTGTCCAGTTTGGGTATTTATTATTAATATTATTAATCCATTGATTTCGGCGTTGTATATTTGTTGGTAACATTTTCATGTTATATCCCTTCTGTGCGGAATTATTACAAAAAGGAATTGTATAGCTAACCATTTTGTAAAAATTTTGTAATTTAGATTTAGACAATCAATATATTATTAACAGAAAATCTTAACCTCACTGACAGATGACAGACAGAGTTACAGACAAAGACTGCATATGTCTCTTTCGCACATTTCTTTCTCTTTTTTGCATATTTCTTTCTCCCTCGCACAATTTCGCTGGAAAATGGCGGACCTCTCCTGATGTCGCCACTCTATAGGCTCTCTAGTCTACAATAGCCGTAGAACGTAAGGTTGCAAGCAAATTGATCAATGACAGTCAAGCATTTTTGAAAATGCTAAATCGTTAGGTGGTCACAAATAAATTCTTTACAACGTTTTGGTGGTCCATAGTTTATCCAAAAAATGAAAAAAATTATGTGCGATAAAATGACGACAATGACTGTAAAATTAGCCGGATCAATACATTATTTATTAAGCAATTTTGTCCAAATTGGTCTTATATGATAGAAAATCGTTTAGTGGTGATTGGTAGTTCAATTAAAACGTTTGGATTTTATTGAAAATTTTTTTAGTAATAGATTTTGGTTCGAAACGAACGAATTTGGCAGAAAAAATCGTCGCTCTGCCACGCGAAGCGAGAATATAAATATTTTATATTCGAATATAATATAAATTTTTTAAGATGATCACTTTTGAGGCTATGAAACACAGACTTCTATACTATAACTAGACCGCTAACTTCCTTATATATATATTAGACCTAAAAAGTGACCCTAAAAAATATGTACAACATTAGTAGGATAGAGAAAAGGAGGGGATAGATATATAATATGGCTACTATAAAAAACTCGTGTGTGAGTGACATTCACAGACTTCTGTATTATATAGAAGTCTGTGGTGACATTGCTTTAAATTTAACCAATCAGCGTGACTGTCATCCTACTAATGATGACGCATGCGCATAAGTTTTGTACATACTTTTCGGTGTTATGTACTTTGCCGGAGTTAGCAGTCTAGTTGTATATAGAAGTCTGTGGTTATGTCTGTTGTCGTGCAGTGCTGTACTAAATAACTAACTCCCTAGGAACCATGTTTAATGATTTTGTTTTCTGCGCATCCAAGCCACATACATAATCGCCATGCGTGAAAAGTTTCACGTAAAATTTGGATAAGTAAAAAATGAAAAAGTAAAAAATTTCACGTGAAATTACATGATCGCTGCCCAGAATAAACCGCTGTTAGTAGCAATCGAACACTAAAGATACATACTGGCTGTGTTCCAAAATTCACTGCCAGTACTGACAGCATGTTATCATCTTTGTCTAGTACTAGTGAACAACAAGGATGACAATATGCTGGCAGTACTGGCAGTAAATTTTGGACAGCCTAACTTTTCGGAGGTTTGCATTTGACGTCACAGCATCGCACATGCGTGCGAATAAATCGGCCTATCTGCCTTCCACAATATTTTCCATGAGATTCGCCATCTTTGTATTACATGATACACGACAATGTGTCTACTGTGCCGCTGACAATGAACCGCAGCGGTGACTGTGATAAGTGATCCGCGTAAACCCATTCTCAGATCGCTCGACGCTCGAGTATACATAGTGGCAGTGGAGAAAGATAGGTAGCACATCGACCGCTGAACTAGAAGGAGCATATCCCTTGATGACTCGCGTTTCACGTGAGCCTCAGGCAAGCCGGAGTAGCTCGCAATTATGTTCGATGTACCGCAGAAGTTCTACGAGCTGTGTCGCCTTTGTTTATCCGCGGACGGTGTTAAATCGTCCATATTCGAGGAGGAGGGCATTCAGCGAAAGATATTAGCGTGCCTGTCAATCACGGTAAGTGTCATAATATTGACAATTGTCTTCAATTTTTATCGGGAAGGGGGAGGGAGACTCGTCTCGTCGTCATTTGTGATGCGTCTCTCTCTCTCTCTCTCTCTGCGTCGTTTCCGTCGTGCTCGCTCTCTCTCTCCCCCTCTCTCTCTCTCTTTCTCTTTCTCTTTCTCTCTCTCTCTCTCTCTCTCTCTCTCTCTCACACATACACTCGCACGTTTCTCCTTTCTATTTCTCTTTAGCTCGCACGTCTTCGCGTTCGCGTCCCACTCACACCTGATCACGTCAATGCGGATATATGTATGTGTATGTATGCATGTGCGTTGTGTGTGTGTGCGTGCGTGTGTATATGTATGTATGTATGTCTGTATGCACGTACATGCGTGCCACGGGAGAAAGTTTGGCAAGAGATGTATTCGCGAGATAAGCCGACGAGCAGAGAGAGCAACGGTATTTAAAATGGCAGTGATAAGCCCTGCGCGCGAACTCGAAGAGTGGAACTCGAGTCGGAGTAGCCGTTGACTGAGAGGGGGAGCAGCGGCTCCTTATTTGGGTGTCCTGTTATCATGTTTCACACACGAATTTCGTTGTCACATTACTGTATGTTGTATGTTATCCGCGCACCACTCGTCTCTAACATTTCTCTAATTTATTATCAATCCACATTCTCTAATTTATTGTCAATTTGAAGCAAATTAATAGAAATAGCTAGCACAAAAGTCTTTTATATTATATATGTTTATGGAAATAATTTTTTTTTAAATTTTATGCAATTATTACTGAATTTTAGCTATCAAACTTTTAGATAAAGATTAATTAAGTTAAGAGGCATTTTTTATGTGAAACTATTATTTTTATATTTTATTTATATATTTTATATATATATATGCACAATATTTTTATATTGTTTATATTTTTATAAAACACCTTTCAAAAAGCCAAAATATTAGAAATAAATATTGCTCTCAATATTTATATATATTATATATTGTATAAATATTTTATGTGTGTGTGTGTTGTGTGTGTGTTTTGTGTATGTATTGTGTGTGTGTATGTTTGTTTTGTGTATGTGTTGTGTATGTGTGTGTTTGTTTTGTGTGTTTGAGTATGTGTGTGTGTGTATGTATGTATGAAAAAGATACAAAATTTCTTATAAATAAAAACTAAAGATCCATTCTGTATTAAAAATATACTTTCTATTCGATATTTTGTTTAATATAATATATTATTCAAAGATTTGTACAGCAATTCAGTTAAATTAGTTTATCATATTTTATAATTGTCATTCAAAAAATTTTGTACATTCATAGATTTTTACTAAAATAAAAAAAAATAATTAAAAATAGTTTTATTGTAAGAAAAATTTCATTTTATTACAGAAATTAATTTGACTGCACGTTACAATTAATACATTTTTTTCAAATATAAAGAAAAATTCGACTTTTTCACATATTGATTAGTTTAATATATATTTCTGTTGATAAGGTAAAAGATGGCGATACCTTACCGTCAATTATCTGCCATCGGTGTGTATATAAATTGGACTTACTGCACAACTTTCGAGAAGTGTCACAAAAGTCTGATATTATACTTAAACAGTACCTGGATTATGCCAAGCAATTGTCATCCCCTGATGAGCAGGTATTTGAAACTAAATAACAAATTATATTTTAATAAACCGAATCTATATTAGAATCTATATATATATATTAGAAAAACATAAAAAGGAAAAGAATAGAAGCTAATGTTCACATCTTATTTTGTTTTGTCCAGAAAGAGACTCTCTCCACTGCCAAAGTAGTAGGCGAAAACCCACTACAATCGTTCCTCGAGTTGAATAGGACATTATTCGATGAAGAGTCTAACTCCGAGCCGGCCAGCATTAATCAAAACATAATACCTCAAACTCTAAAGCATCATCTACAGTTGCAAAACAGTGATATGCCAGAACATGATAATATTAAGTGCGAACCAGAAGATGACACATGTTCTAATAGCTCCGATCCTGAACGGCTAGAAATTGAGGATCGTGACGAGCAGGAAATCGAAAGTGAAGAAAATGGTTACGACATGACTGTTAACAAGAGAATTAAACTTGAAGACAATTATGATGGCTCTGAATCCAACACTGCAAATTGTAGTCCAGTTAATAGAATGGATACCCCAGAGAGCAATTGTTCCGATAGTAACATTGATCATGAAACAACGAAGCTGTGGCAAGCTTTAGCTAGGTAAGTAAATCAAATTTGTTTGTTTAATAAATATTTCCTTGATAACCGTTTGCAGTTACCTGAATTCTACGATTACATGTAACTAGAAATAGAATATTTTTTATCTATACTTTAATCTTTAAAATTTTAATAATAAAATTGTTATGAATTATATTGTTAATATACAGTCAAAGTTCCTTATTATAGGGGTTGTATAGGGGATGCATTAGGTATAGAGTTAAATATAGGGATTGCTTTTTAAGAAAATTAAAAATTAAAAAAATGTTATTAAAAAAGGTGATTTTATTTGAAATTAATAATCAAACATAATACTTAATATTATTATACAATATTTTCTGAGATTTATGTTAATAAATTACAACAAATTATTTAAATATTATTAGATAGTTTATCAGAAATTGATTTTAAAAAAATTGGTAATTTTTTTTGTTTTGCTACACTTTGCAGACTCCTGAACTTTTAAAAATCAGACTTTTCTTCATTGACGTGATTGACGATTCAAAAGAATTTATTTATTAATATAGATATAATAGATATAATTATATATATATATATATATATATATATATATATATATATATAGGTATAATAGAATTATAATATATGTAATAGAAAATAGCATTCTAATAGAATACAATTGAAATTGACTACAAATTACGGAGTTTTCTAATCACGAACAAAAAGATTACAAATATTCACTCCGCGAATATTGAAAACGCGAATAAAGAGCTTGGACTGTACTGCATTATGTATGTCACAATTTCATATTCTTATATTTTATTATGTGCGAAATAATGAATTAAATTTAAATTTTAAACTAGGGAAATATTTAATTTTAGCAGTTTTTTTATCAAAATAAATTCTTTTGTATGACTACAATTTTTTATGTTAATGAATTTTGCTTTTATTTATTTTAATTTATAGATAATTCTATTTATAGATAATTATAAATTTTTATATTGATCTAATCATTCAGACTTTTAATCTAATTTTTATTTGATTACAAAATTCAAATTTAAAAAGTTATAAAAAATTATTAAATTATAATAATGAGTTATAAAATTATATATATATATATATATATATATATATATATATATATATATATATATATACATATAAGCATTTGCTCGAGCTTTTGCTATTTTATTAATTTTAATTGGAAATCATAAATCAAGTTAATAAGAGATGTTGTAACTTATGTAATGAGTAAAATTACACAATTATACGTTTATCTATTTGTATTTGTTAACGCAGTAATAGAAGTTTGGAAATTACACGAACAAATGGTGATAAGTTAAACAATGGATTTACCGGCGAAGCCACAAATTTGCTGCGCTCTTTGATTAATAACAGTCAGATTGGCATTACCGCCATTGACTCGGATAAAATATCTCCGCAAATCAAATTCTATAGGGATACCCAGGGGACAACTATCGAACGTACGCTAACCGATTTTCCTGTGCTTGGTAATCGTACGAATATAGCAACTTTAGAAAATAAGGTAAGCGAATGATTTGGTCTTAAAAACTTTTTAAAAAATTTTCTAAGGACAAAACAATAAGGAAGTTCCTTCGCAAATTTCTGGACTCGTTTGTACTTATTTTTTCTTCTGAATGAACAAAACTTTTTTCTTCCGATATATACATACCTCGCGAACATCTGTCCGTCTAGTAAATAGAGA
Organism: Anoplolepis gracilipes; assembly: GCF_047496725.1. Classification (NCBI taxonomy): domain Eukaryota; kingdom Metazoa; phylum Arthropoda; class Insecta; order Hymenoptera; family Formicidae; genus Anoplolepis; species Anoplolepis gracilipes. The sequence goes on from NW_027328668.1 coordinate 263,919, forward strand.
GAAAAAATCCGCAGGTACGAGACGGGTGACCTTAGGCTATTGAGTGGACCATTGATCGATCGAGAATATCTTTTAGGATCTTTTATTCAAAACACATTCACTTCCAGGTAGAATTCCGTGAAGATAATAGATAAACCGGGCATTTCTTTAGGACTCTTTTTTTCTCTACTAAATACAATATATATAGGAAAGATATAACATAAGATAAATATATGTTATATATTTATATTTAAATATTTTATTTGCTTTTAATGTTTTTTCAAATTTTAAAAAAATAATTTTATTGGATATGTATAAAATAACGAGCTTTTTCAAAAATTAAACGTACAAAAAATATTTTTAAATATTATATTGTATATTAGTATTATTAGAAATAAAAATATATAGAAATATAAATATTCTTTATTAATTTATAAATTAAATTGTAATATTAAATTATAAATAAATTTTGATATTTTAACAATATAATTTTGAAATGTTTTGCAAAATATGTTCTTATTTTGAAATGAATCTGCAATGGAAATTATTAACTGTTGTGTACTTTTTTAGTTTATCTCTTTCTTGGTAACAGGTGAAATGTAAACATGAGAACCATATTTGTCTCTTTAAAAAAAAATAACAGTGTTTGAGCAAGGACAATATCCTCAATTCATCATTTACTAAAGTGTTTGCTTTTTTTTAAATGTTTATAAAATTTTAGAAACAGTTATTTTTGGCCTAAATTTTACTAATAATGCCTTAAGACTATTTTAATTGAATATTTCTTGATTTTTACATTTTTGCAGATTTTTATTAATACATTATTCAAGAACTTGAGAAACTTCATTTTTGGTCATTATTATATGTAAAATTTTAAATAATTAATTAAATCAAAATATCAACTCTTTGAAAAAAACATGAAATAATTCCTAACCTGAAATTATAGTGATTTATTTTGTACTTGTTCTCTAAAATTCAGGGAATTCTCATGAAATTCAGGAAACTAAAAAAAATCTTTTTTTAACAATTTTGTTCTTATATTGTTAGCAGTAAGCCAAATGAATTAGGTGTTTAAAATATATATCTATCTCTGTTTATATTCAGTGTCTTAACAAAATATTAGATATGCATTCTTTATTGTAATTTTTAATAATATAAAAATGAAAATATTATACAAGTGAAAAATGTTTGATAACTATTATAAAGATTACTCATCACAATGTTTAAAAAACACATTTTGAAAAAATTTGAAAATAAAAAAAAACATAAATGACATCCAGTCTCTTTTACAGAGTGCCTCGATAGATAGTAATCCATCTAGCCCTGCCAGCATTGGTCGTAAGGAAATAACGACGAAAGGTCGCAGAAAACAAAGCTATCCCAGTAAGGCTCCAGCAAGTCCGGACGTTGTCGCGAATTACCAACATGAATCCAATAATGAAGAGCAAGCTCAGGACTTTACTACATGGTCGAACAAGTTGAAAGGAAAGGTATATATATATATATATTTTCGTGCAGAAAAAAATCTGCTGTTTGTAAAATAACGTAAATAAATTGCGTATGATAAAATGTTGCTGTAATTAAATTTTTTTTTTCTTTTTTTTAGCTGGACGATCAGAAACAATTCGATCAGCAAAGTGGCAACATTGCAAAAAAGGTCGACATGTCTTGCACAAATTGCGGTACTATGACAACAACCATCTGGAGAAGAAATATGAAGGGCGAGATGGTGTGCAATGCTTGCGGACTGTATTACAAACTTCATGGTGTTAATCGCCCGGTTACTATGCGAAGAGATACTATACATACTCGCAGACGTAGACCCAAAGGTGAAAAGCCAACGAGACACAGAAGTAAGAGGCTTAATTATTTATTCTTTTTTCTATTCTATTTATTTTATTTATTACCAAGGTGCCTTCTCGTGATGAGAGTGATAACAAACAATCCTCTATATTTATTGAAATGTGTCTTGTTGCAATAAATTTGAAAATTACACTTGAGCTGGTCAAGTCAATGCCAAGAAATATAAACATTGATTGCAAATAGTTTTATAACGTTTAAATATTCATTCGATATAAAAAAATTAGATCCTAATAATTTCCTCAAAATATATTGATCTCTTTAATTACATTACAATATAGAATGAAAATTTATCCTAGAAAGATTAATAACCTTGTCAGAAAAAGGGGACGCGGTCTTAGCATCTCAATCAACAACGGAACCAATGGATCCCGAGAGCGCGGACATGCTGGCGGCTCTTCGACGACAAATTCAGCCTCACCTGATGATGGCAGCGTTAACGCCCACACGAATAGCTAGTGGCCATCCGCCTCCGCCTAACCCTTACTCAATACCTTTGTCTAGTTACATGATTCACGTAAGCTATCCTTTGTCTCTTATACTGGAGTAGACAAATAAAAGATTTTTTGCATTTATATTTGAAACGCTTTAGAGAGAAAGATTTATTAAAATCAAACTGTAAAACATTTTACTCGAGTTTCAGTTCCATAATTTATCTTTTTTTGCGAATTGTTATCAAATACAATTTACTATAATATTTATTAGTAATATAATTTACTATAATACTATTTACCATAATTGTAGCCACATGCGAAAACCGAGGAGCGTGTACAGCGGCATCTGTCGATGGATACTGAAGAAACGGATGAAGGCGACGAGGAGAACGTTTCCGATGTTCCTTTGAATTTGGTGGCGACTTCACTTTCAGATGAGACGCACTAAGAAAGAGCTTGGGTTATCCATCTAGGTATGCTAACATGTATGAAAACTTTTTACCGCCGTTTCGGTGACCGTACATTCGCTTCGAATGAACGTCCATATCTTGGCAAACTTTTCCCAGTACTTTTCCCTGAAGAATTATTTATACTGGGGACTGTGACAACGTTCCACGAAGGAGAGTCGTCAAACTCACACCGCGACGCATAATGCGTGCATAATGGAACGAGATGATATTAATTACGCAGTATTAATTATTCAAGATGTACATATATATACACACACACACACACACACACACACACACATACACAGAGAAAGAAAGAGAGAGAGACATACACAAGTATATAAGCACGGATAACGCTAAAAATACTACACCTCCCTCCTCACACATATATACATACACACACGCACACATACGCACACACACAACAAGAAAATATTTTTATACAAAATTTTATATGCTCATAAACTCGTATATATACATATACACACACACACACACACACACACACACACACACATATATATATATATATATATATATATATGTATATGTGCTGCGAATTCAACCGTGCCCGTTCGGAAGTGCTCGTCGTTGTCGTCGTCGTCGTCGTCGTTTTGTTTCATATTGTACCTTTTTCGATTGGTGGATTTGTGCAGTGATGCCGACGGCAACGTCGGTATTTTCTCTTATGGCGTACCTGCAACATTGTTATGGCTTTCGACATGTTACTTCAAATTAAAAAAAAAAATTCTTTTGACTTTAAATGTTGTGCGCAATATAATAATGTTGAATCTTTTTTTTAATTTTATTTTAACAGGATTAACAAGTCAAAATACTATTTACGTAGCGTGTATGTTACATACTACGAATAGTACAAGTGTGTTTCTGTATGTTTATGCGTGCATACATTATATATATATGCACACATACACACACACACACACACACACACACACACACACACACATACACATCATATAGTTTTCGAGTAATCAATTTAGCAAACACATAATTTTTCATATCATAAGACTCCTGTTTGCCCTCTTCTCCTCCTTCATTGTAATTATATCGAATTGTGAGATTAAAAGTTAAGAATGCACATTTTTTTTACACTAAATGTCGAAATTAATTTTTTTTATATGTCATCACCAGTATTTAAAAAGAGACGAATAAAATTCCACAACTATTTCTTTATTATCTATATCAATAAATGCACATGCATTGATTTTGCATGACAAGTGTAATTAAATCTAATATGTTTTGTATTTTTAGTAAAAATAAAACTTATATAATAGTTAATCAAAATTTATAATTGTACTTTTTAATTTACAAATTGAAAAAGAATTTTTTATATATAGTATTTTACTAATCTGTATTATTGAAAGTGAGTGATGACATGTGAAAAAAATTTATTTATTTTGATGTAAAGTGTAATATATAGAAAAAAATTAAAATGCTTTCCTGCTTTTGATATTACCATTTAGTTTAATTGCAATAAGGAAATAGGGCATATTGAAGAAACATTTATATTTTCTTTAACGCATGTAATTTTTTAATAATAATTAATATTCAAACTTAAGGGGATCTAAAATTACCGACAGAACAACAGAATTATAGATTTTGAAAATCTCTTTTTTGACTACAAGGACTGATAAATCCTTCTCAACAATTAAAGTACTTATAAAACAACACGTGGGGGCTAATAATTTCATATAAAAATGATAAAAAATTAAAAAATAACAGTTAGTCGTAATAATATTTATTTAATTATAAAAAGTTCTACGGTATGTTCGTGCAAGAGATATAGCGTCCGCGTTTGGAGTAACATAACAGAATATTAGTAAACTTTTGGAAATGACTTTAGAAGCCTAGTAAAAAATATTTTCAAAATCTGTAAAAAATTACTCTCGTGCATCTGTGAGTATGAGAGATTGAAACACAAACTCACGTCAGACGCCATTTCTAAAAGTTCACAGATATTTCTTCATGCAATTCCTAGCAGAAATCTATTTTACTTTGTGTGTATAAATTGCAAAATTTTTATATTAAGTAAATATATTGTTATGTTAGGTTAAATTTTGGTCGATAATATAGAATAGCTTTTGGATCCCCTTAATCACATTAATTTCAAAAACATTTTAACGAGAGTCAAAAACAGAATTATCCTTAATTCCGTAGACAAATTTTATTAATTAAAATTGAGATTATTACAATTAATGGACTTTTATTAATGAGTCATATATGCAAATATATATATATATATATATATACACACGTTAGGTGGCTATAAAATAACTGGAAAGCTGTAAAACCAAACAATAAATTAATTTATTTTTAATAAAGAGATTAATAAGTCTCTATGTGAAAACACAAATTTGATTTAATTTAGTTTATTTCAAATATGTCTCTCTTTGTCATCGACAAACTTGTGTAAAAATATTGCGTGTTCGTTTTCAGATGCCTCGATTGCTTATTGTCTTCCACTTCTTTGTAACCAAATCCCCAAATCTTCCAAATCACTTGACGATTATTTTATAGCCGTATTAGAAAAACATTTTTTTGCTAGAAAGAAAAACAGATATATGTGCTCCAGAAAAAATTATAAAGAAAAAAAAGAAAGTATTTTGTGACTCATTGATACACGAGTTTAGTTAATTGTAATAGAACTTATTGATTAGAAAAATCAAAATAAGTTAAGTTTTAATATATGTGCGCGCACCTCATCTTACATGCCGCATTTTCTACATTTCATATATATAAAAATTTGAGTAGCCTGATTTTAGATAACACAATATATATAACAAACAAATGATTAACAAAGTTAATTATTAATTGAATTTTACTTTAATTAGAGATATAAACCGAAATATAAGTTGCATTGGTCACACTGTAACTTTCCTTTCGATACAAATTTTCATGTAATATTTTTATTTTACGACGAGAAATGCGATAGAAGATTAGAAAAAAATCTTTCCGTGAAAGATCTTGCATTTCATACACAATACATATATTTTAACAGGTTCGTCTAATGACGAAAAAATTAAGCCATTGACAATAAAAATGATAAAAATGTTTGACGCAGAGAACACTTCGGGGCCTGAAATGAAAAGAGAAAAATATTGTATTAAAAAAAAAAAAAAAAAAAAAAAAAACTATGCCACAAAGACGTGCCTCCTCTCATCTCATCGTTGTTGAGAGCATGCACTCGTGAAGCCTTAAATTAGAGACCTGTAGATGCGATCGAATTTTACTGAGACTGCTGGGACTGTGCGAGAGAGGAAATTAATATATTTCTAAATTTCTACTCTCTGTCGAAAAAAGCACCGTTGTACTTAATCTCGGACTGTACTTGCACGTAATTAAAAATCTTAAACTTAAGATTTCCGGAAGCAATAATTCTTCGTCATATTAATTATGGATACTCAGTTACACGCTCTCTCTTCTTCCTTCTTTCTACCTATCTATCTCAATGATAAATGAGAAAACTTAAGAAAGTAATACTTATTTAACGATTACTCAGTTAAAGGAACGAATTTATGATATAATATTTTATAACTCCACTGCTGCTGCGTAGTCAGTTTGGAATCAGAAATGGAAAAGCTTTTTGCTCTACAAATACAGTAAATAGAAACTGTAAGATCTTACATCTACCTCCTGTATACATATTTACAAATCATTTATAAATAAGTATAAATTTATTTTTCGATATTAATAAATAAATGTGGAATAAAATTCGATTTAGTCTTTAATTATCAAAATACGTGAAATAAAAATAATTGCACAATATTGTAGAGGCTATGGTTTAAAGAAAATTAACTTATCGTTATAGATACGTCTCATATTTACATATATTTTCCGTCATGTAGATTTTATTTCTCTTTTGACAATTCGAGTCCGTGCTGCATAGTGAAATATGAATGAAAGCATACTGTGTGTCTCGGCCGGGGTCTCCGCCATTATTACTCCAGAATTGTACAGGATTGTAATGTGTCAAAGAACAGATATTAAGCAAGATCTTACATAGCGCATAATACTATGGCCAGTGAATCTACTTACGGTATATCGTAATATTTAACGTATGTATACCTAAACAACATTGCCAAAAATAGATTTAGTCTACATAGGATATAGTTAAATACGTACACAAAAATTTAGCAATCCTTTTTTTATTCTACTTTTCTTCTCTCTCCCCCTCCCCCATTTTTCTTATTATTCTTTTTCCCCTCCTGTTTATTTGTCTCCGTTCTTCTGTGTTTCTCGATCTTTCTTTTTCGTTTTCCAAAGTTATAGGAACCATATTATATACGTTTATTATTTATTTTCTCTCGATTTTTTCGCTCTCTTATTTTTTGCGGAGACCCTCGGAACGATTATCTCGTAAGTGATTTCGAAAACAGCTCGCAGCAGCCCGCGGAGTACTTTAGCTTAGCATTAGTCCTTATCAACGGAGCCTTAAACAAATATATATTTCTTTTCATTAGTTAATACAACGCCGCTCTTTTTGGCTAGAAACTTTAAATGCGAACTTCTCCATTCTTTTGAATCGATTTTTGTTTAACGAAAATAGTTAATAACTTAAGATTTATGAGCGAGCAAAAAACATTTTATATGCCTGACTCGCAAAAATATTTAATACAAAGATTGCAAAAATATGTTTGGAAATGTTATTAGAAATCTCTATTAAAATATCTAATCTTAAGACTTTTGATCTCTTCCTCTGCAATCATATTGAATAATGATATTAAAGAGCAGAAATTAAGATGAATTTTTGTGCATTGTAAATTGCAAAATAAATTAGGTTTATTACATGTTAATAATATAAGTTAGTAAAATATTGGGGGAAGAGGAATCTCTTTATCAAGTATATTTTTATTACTATAGGTGTGATATATTGAAAGCAAGTAATGGCTTATAAATATTAATTATCAGACATAGCCCCTTCCAATTTCGTCGTATCTAACGTATATTGTAATCCTATTTTCTCATCGTAAGATAATACGATCCAACTCCCAAGTATTTGCAAGAAAATGCATTTAAAAATTTATGTGCTTTATATTTTAAGTTGTCAAAAGAAAGCACAGATAATTATTAAATATTTTCATAAGATTACAGATTCAAATGACTTACTGCTTAATCTTAATATTGATGTTAACCTTTGAGGACAAGATAATTGATTTTTTTATTGTTCATTTACCAATTAAAAAGATACAAAATAATAAAATTTTAAATTTTTGTTGCAATATATTCACTTCTTTGTAGCTTAAATAATTTAAATATTGACAATGAAAAAACTTGTCTTCAATGACCATGACCATGATTATTTGAATATTTTAAAAACATTTATCAAAATATTTTATAAATATCTTTGTAATCTTGAACACATCATAAAGATTTATCATATTCCAGGATATATTTGAGAAATATTTAAAAAATATTACTACCAATGTTTATTTTTTTACTTACCATAAATATAATATAAAATATTTAATTTATATTTTAAGTTCTACATGTATCTATTATTATAATCTTAATACATCTAAATCATAAATATATATATATATATATATATATATATATATATTTATGATTTAGATGTATTAAGATTATAATAATAGATACATGTAGAACTTAAAATATAAATTAAATATTTTATATTATATGATTTAGATGTATTAAGATTATAATAATAGATATATGTAGAACCTTTTTTTCATTGATCATTATTTGTTATTCTCTTTAAAGAATGATCAATGGTTAAAAATTATTGCATCGTCATCATAATTTGAATAATATATGTTATGGTTAAAGTCATTGAAGTTATTGTCAATATTTATCATTTTGTTTATTAACTCGGCGAAAAAAGAGGCTTATAATTGTACAATTCCAAATATAAATTTTATACAACTTTCCATATAAAGTCCGATTCACGTATAAATGCCTTCTTTGCAGTAAAAGAGAAGAAACCAAGAGCCTTAAGAATAATTTTCATTTAAAAGAACGGCGTTATAATATCGATAATTATCGATAATATCTAAAAATCCTTTAGAGAAAAAAAGCGTGTGTGCACACACATGCACATGTACACACGCACGCACACACACACACACACACATATACATATGTATATATGTATTATGTATATATATATATATATATATATATATATATATATATATATATATATATATATATATAATTTAGAGAGAAAAAGAGAGAATATAAAGCTTGAATTTTTTTTCTAATATTTTATGAATAATATAATAAATTCATATTTCACACATCAAATTTGCTTTTGACACATTGAGTGTTTCTGTATATGGAATGCTTCTATAATGTTCACTTATAACATACTCTGAATGTTAGTCATTATATAATGATCACAACTGGCGAAAATATTCACAAAAATGAAAAATTTAAGATAGAGGAGTGTCTACTTAAATCTTGTAAAAAAATTGCCTGAAAATTCCCTAATCTTAGTGCAGGTCTTTTTGTTCAAAATTTTAGGTATAAGAGAATATTTTAAAGATTTTTTTCTGGTACAATTTTTTTAAATAAGTTTTTTTAATTGTACGCGTTTTCTAAATGTTTTCCACTCATACGAAGCAAAAACCATTTAAAATTCCAAATGCTAGATTTACAAATATACTGAAAAGACTAAATAACTTTTATTCAGATAAAATTTTTTAACTTTCATAGCATTTTTATTTTTTATTTCACTAAAAATTAAAATAAAGAATATGTACTGCACATTTATAATTTACAATATAAAAGCAACAATATTAAGAATTTTTTTCAAAAATTTCCTGAATCCCAATAAATAAAATTCCATGAAAATTTTCCAGGTACAAAACAATTTTCTAAGAATTCTAGGTTTTTTCAAAAAATATGCACCTGAATGAATAAAAATCTATATTTTGCAAGTATTTTATTATATGTATGCTTATATTTTACATATATTATTTATTTAAAATAATAAGTAAAAAATTAAAAGGTGTGTTCGAGATTTTTCGTATGAAACTAATTAATAACAAATTTCTAAAATCTTTTTTTTTCTTTTTTGTTGAATTTTCGATTTTATCCAGCTATGCACTATTACTATAAATTTTTGAAGTTATGTAGATAAGAAATCTTAATATTAATATATCAAAATTAATATATATTTTTAAGTATTGCATACACTTTAAATTATTTTTAAAAAATTTTTAAAGTTTACTAATAATCAGATTAAGTCGAAGTCTTACTCGCGAAGTAATGATATTTTCATATACTCAATCTTATTTTTTTAATATTACATTTTTTTTACCTTTTTAACTTAATTTTATTTACACACGAATAATTAATCTATTGAATATTGTAATAATAATGTAATAACAACGTAAAAATTTTTTATAAATAATATTTGTTATTTTTTAATATTTGACACAAGAAATCACACATTTTTGGAAAGTTAAAAACATCACAAATCTTGTTTCTTTAATAAATATTTTTAGAGATAATTCGGATTGTTTTTTAATATAGTAGATGTACGAAAAATTACAGGATGATTAAATATCTCGTAAACAAAGCATTTTTGAAAAAGAATGTTTTTTAAAATGTTGTAAGATATCAAACGTTGAATTCAGTGGTGATATTAGTTTTATCTTGGACGCATGTGACAAGATCATGAGTGAAATAATTATTTTGAATATTTTCAAAAATATTTATCTAAGATAAAAATATTTTAGATAGAAGTTGTTTATTTTTTTTGCTCTTTCCAAAAAGAACTCATTTCTATTTAAACATTTTTTTATTCTTATTCTAATATTATTACATCATTAATTTTTCTTGTACATTAATTGTACATATTTGTTTTTACAGTAATTAGTAATTTTTTATAGTAACATTATTGGAGTATTTCTGAGAATTATATAAAAAATGAACATAAAAAACTGAAAGAAGAAGCTTTATTACTCTATAACTTAAAAGGGAATATTAATTTAACAGCCGAATATAAATTTTTTCCAAATTGAAAAAAGCATTCTTTGAACATTAACTTTAAAAAGATACATAAATATTATTATTAATACTTTTCTACAAAATTACAATATCCCTTAAACCATTGGATTTTTGCATAAACACTCTAATACTTTTTTAGAAAATAAAAAATTGTATGTCAAATAATGTTTCAGAAAAGATGTTTCTGTTTAAGAAAAAAATACAATCTTGCACTTTGCAACTGCATGCATGCACATAATGACAAAACACACTGCAAAAATGCACAATAGTGAAGTGCTAAGTTGGAGTCTCTATAATATTATAAATATTTTCTTATATCTTATTTTTACATTATGGTTTTGCGGAAATACACCCTGTATACGAAATAATCTTGTAAAAATTAACAAAAGTGTATAATGAGTAATTGAAAAAATTATTCTTTAATATTTGCATTTAATATAACAATTTTGAAAAAGATTTTAAAATGTTTTATATTTTATAAATATATATATATATATATGTATATATATACAGGGTGGACCATTTTAATCCATCCAGTCGAATATCTCGAAAACCAAGCCCGAGAGAGAAAAATGTTTCAGACAAAAGTTGTATGGTTTCGAGGGGGCCATAAGATGGTACCATTGGTTTGACTTTGAAAAGTCATTTGAAGGTCACGTGAAGGTCACTTCAAGTTTTTTAAATGGAACACCCTGTATATTTTTACATATTCTTGTAGCTCATCTCGAGAGCTTTCCAAAACACTTATGACAAAGTATTTTTCATTAAGTATTTTTTGAGTTATAAGGCTTCAAAGTTGCAATATTTTGACATAAAATACAAGATATCTCGTAAAATATTCATTTTTTGATTATCTTACTCTAATACTTTTATGCACAGAATAATGAGACGAATCAATTGGTGTAAAGAAAACACATAATTATGTTAAAGTAAAAATGTATAACTGTTAGTTGCAAATTCAGATTTTTACTTTAACATAATTATGTGTTTTAATTATACCAATTGATTCGTCTCGTTATTCTGTGCATAAAAGTATTAGAGTAAGATAATCAAAAAATGAATATTTTACGAGATATCTTGTATTTTATGTCAAAATATTGCAACTTTGAAGCCTTATAACTCAAAAAATACTTAATGAAAAATACTTTGTCATAAGTGTTTTGGAAAGCTCTCGAGATGAGCTACAAGAATATGTAAAAATATATAGGATGTTCCATTTAAAAAACTTGAAGTGACCTTCACGTGACCTTCAAATGACTTTTCAAAGTCAAACCAATGGTACCATCTTATGGCCCCCTCGAAACCATACAACTTTTGTCTGAAACATTTTTCTCTCTCGGGCTTGGTTTTCGAGATATTCGACTGGATGGATTAAAATGGTCCACCCTGTGTATATATATATATATATATATATATATATAAGATCAAACTTAAAAATATAAATTATCTCAAATAATTTTAAAAAAATTTTTGATAAATTTAATTTAAAAAAAAACAGCATCATAGCAATAAATAAGAAAGCTGAAAATTTTATAAAACAAACTTCAATATGTATATATAGAATAAAATTTTCGAAAACCATCTATGTCATATAATAAATAAATAAATAAATAAATAAATAAATAAATAAATAAATATATGTATATATATATATATATATATATATATATATATATATATATATATATATATATTAGTTTATTCTTAAGAACATATTAATACAACAAGGATGATTTTGAAAAGTTTATTCTATGATATTTTATTATATTGTAATGTAAATATGTACTATTATACGTAATGTCTCAGAATGTACATTCATATTTTTTCAATGACCTTATCATAATATCTTTATATACAGAATACAATGAGATAATTTAATTAATGTAAAAATAAAAATATACATAATTATTTTCTTCTTCTTCTTCTTCTACATAATTATATTTTTTTAAAATATGTAACTGCAAGTGCAATACTGTATTTATAAAGATAGGATCATCAATCGATTTTACTCATTATTCTTTGAAAAAAATTTAATAAATACCTATTTTAATGAAAGGATGAGTTTTTTTGTAAAATATATTTCATATTTTATGATACCATATGCTAAAATACATATATTTTGAAATATCTTGTAAGCTGAGTTTTTCAGCTATATTCGTAAATTATTAATTGACTAAAAGAATCTATATATATCCAGTAAGCAAAATGCGCTCAACACATGTCAGCAGATTGGCAACGAATTTATTCAAAAATTACTAGAAAAGACAACACAGTTATATTAATGTTACATAAGTGTGGTAAAACTGAATATGAAATGTGATTAAATTTCAATAAATAATTGATTAATTATAATTTTCTTCTCATAAATTTAACATGTAATGTAACATCGTAGTTACATCTCACAAACGATTGGTTCGACTTAATTAACGAGGCGAAGCCCCGTCCCCCATGCTCTCTCACATAAATAAAAATAACAAATATCTTGAAGGAAAACTTATGGAAACTACCAAAGCTGACAATACTACGTGGAAATTTTAATGTAAATTATATTTCTATTACTATCAGTACAAAAATGTACTGATAGTGACGGAGCGAGAAAATGTAAACAAAAGAAATATAAACATACAAGTAGGATATAACAAAAAGATAACAAAATAAATATGAAAATTATGATATTTTATTTCAAATATATCTCAGGAATCAAGAGAGAGAGCCATAAAATTTAAAGTACATATTACTCATGTACACTCTATCTTTATAGGAAATAAAGACGAAAATGATTCGTGAGATGTAAGTTAATCTAAACATTTATATAAAAATCTATTACCTGGTGATATTTATTTGAGTTTTGGATAACCTTGAAAAATCCGTCAAGGTCAACATAAAAATCTTCAACGAAAATCCTTTTTTTTCATTGCACATTAGCTGAAGTCAAGATGTTTTCAAAACATTATTGACAAACCTTTTTTTCGTTGAAAATTTTTATGTTGACCTTGACAGAGCTTTTCAAGATCATCCAAAACGCAAATGAACATCACCAGCTAATATATTTTTTTATACCCTGCTATTTTTGTTTCAAACATTTTTCCAACAAACTAATACTTTCTGAGATAATTGACCGTTTTCCAGTCCGAGTTTTCTGTATTTGATTGGTTGTAGGTCAATAACTGTCCATGTTATTTAGCTTTATGCCCATTGGCATCTTTCGTTCAGTAAGTCATAAGCTACAACATATAAAAAAACCAGCTGATTTATCGAGATAGATTTCTCATATAATTAGTGCGGGATTTTTTTTATTTCTTTTATCCTGATTAGCCAATCTACTCAACGTTATTCTATTCGAAGGAGTAAATTTTGGAATGCAAGCCCGCTTAGTGGTATTCTTAAGCATTATTAGTAGTGTTAGGTATATATGACGATTTTTCGTGACTAGAAAAATAAAAGATCCTTCAAGATCCTTTATTGAAGAGCAATGTGTTTATGTTAAATTCTGTTTCAAATTGGAAACAATTTTTCCTCTCCGTACACTTGTTGCAACATTTTAAGAATTTCAATAAGTCTTCTCCACAGACTTCTTTGTATCATACCTAAATCGCTAACAAATGTTAGGTTACAAGCAAAGTCAGGCCAGCCATTTACAATTGGGCAGAATATTAATCGATACACTTGTTTATAACGTGATCAATACTTCTATATAAAAATAACTTATATTTTAACTGTAATATATATACAAGCCTGTGGTTTTTTCTAATTTGATACACTTTCTCTTTAAAATTTTTATTAGAAATGAACATAAGTGGGTATATAATTGATGGCGAATTCGCGTTTCTTATTCACCTTTAGTCGCGTTTTTTATCGATTGTCTTTTACGTGAAGTGTCACAATTGTCATAGAAGTTATGTTTCGTTGACCTCATCTTTGACATGCAGTGGTTAACTAGATTAGATTATCTTTTTCACGATGATCTTTCATATTATGTGATCTGTTTATCTCTATTTACATTGCATTTTAACTTAGCGATGCCTGTGTTACTTTTGTCCATGCTACTTGATTCTGTCTGACATCCCTTTTAACTCTTTTCACTTAGATTCTTCACTGCATTTGTTTGTTCGCAGATTTTCCCAGAAAAGTATTTTCACTTCACTCTCAGAGTTTTTACATTTATCTGGTATTTATTCTGTCTTACCAGTTGATTTATATGATATATGATTCTGAAATTCCTACTTTTTCGAAAACTCACCATTATTTTCATCGAGTTTGGTCATTTTTACGAACAAAATACAACATTTTTTTCTCATCCTGGTGGACCTGTCACGTGCCATCACTATAGGGTGTCATTCAAGTCAATTTTTTTATAATTATTTATCACGTAGGCATCAGGAAAAAATATGTAAGCGAGTAGGGAGAGTATGGACGTTGTGTAGTTTAGTTAGCAGCATAGTGTTTGCCTGTTGTGATATAACTCTTAAGACTGAGTCTGTGTAGTGCGCCGATATTTTTCTCTTGCCCTAAGTCTTTTAGAGAAAGACTTCAAAAGTGAAATAAATCAACGTGCCCTATTCTGAGTTGCAGGGTTGTGGGTGAATCGAGAGAAAGGTGTAATAGTTCTAAAAGGGGAACTGAAATGTTGTGACATTCAAGGAATGTTTGTTTTATTGCACTTATATTTTATAATATTAATATAACTGTGTTTACTAGGATCAAATCAAATATTAAAGTTTCTAATCCTGTATTGATGCCGTATTGAATTGTGATGTCAGACACGAGAAATCAAATTAATTTTTCTCTTACGGAATAAATAAATTTTTTTTAATGTTTGTGTCTGATTAGATGAATTAGTAAACCCGAAAATTCTCAATCAAGATATTATATGCACGGTTTGGCATGTGAAATGCATCTTTAAAATTTCACAGGCCATTAAAAATTAAACGCTGGATGGTAGTGCATAGAAATAAAATTTTTCCATGAAATCCATTACTTGTGTACATACGAAAATTTTTTAATTTTTATATCAGATAAATATAAATCTCTATACTTGAGATTTTTAATAAAATTTCGTTTTTAAACACTGCTTCTTGCAAGCAAGCGGTAATTCGACAATTGGGCAAGTTGAAAATTATATATATTTAAAATATGTAGTTCACACTCAGTTTATATACATATTTAATCTTAACAAAATACTGAATATGCAAGATATAATATTCTTTACTAGTAATATTAAGTGATAAATTAATGAAAATGTTATGCAAGTGAAAAATGCTTATCTCATGGAAGTCCTATAGATTGTTTAGCACATTTTCAAATTTAACATATATTAAGTTTAAATTTCTCTTCATTTTTCTTTTATCTGAGTAAAACGTATTAAAAATGCAGTAATAAAAAAATCATGTTTTACAAATTTCATCTAAAAATTTTCTAATTTTATCTGGCAAAAAAAAAATACGTATGTAATCATATGAAAATTTATACGTTCTCATATTATCATAATGTTATTGATTTAATTACTGCCAATTTCCTCAAAATTAGATCTAAACCCTTGAATATATTATTATGAACAAAAACTAGTTGTACAGAAACACTCATCGTTATAATCGAATGAATTAATTTCAAGCTCCGTTATTGCCTTCCTATAAATAAATAAATAAATAAATAAATAAATAAATAAATAGATATATATATATATAATATATATATTTATTTATTTATGTGTGTGTGTGTGTGTGTGTGTATGTGTATGTGTATGTGTATGTGTATGTGTATATATATCACATGTGTGCTATGTATAATATACATATGTATATATCCGTATGCAAGTATGAAATGTATATTCTATATTATTATATTATTCAACATCAGTACGACAGTAGTACTATTGAATCGTCGCGTTGCAATGAATTCAGGGCTGACATAGTGAGGCATATAAAATAAGTACGACGATATATAACATCTCTTCTACACCTTGAATGAACATCTTTCCATTTTTATACGTATTATTCAATATCCTTTTTCTTCCTGGAACGAAATGCAACTCGTCGATGCCGCACAGTGAATCAAAATAAGTCGAAAAAATTGTTTGAATTTTATAAAATTGTTTATATATTATATAAATATTACGAAAATCGATACCTTGTAATTAAGCCGGAATATGTCACGTTAGATCATTGAAAATAAAGTGATATATTCTTATTAAAAGTGGCATAATATCCAGTAAATTGAAAAAAAAACAAAGCAAATAGTAGAGCGAAAAAAATATTTTAAAAAATGTTTTAATTAATTTACTTTATTAATAAATAAAGTACCGAGGTCATTGTGCATTGCAAAGTAAATTCAGTATTTATCAGACATTCGCGAACACGACGCGATTTAGTATATTATGTTTTAGTATTATTTTACCGGAATCTCTTGCTGATCCCAATTTCGTCGAATTTTAAAATTCTGGATGGACAAACGAGTTTATTTCGTTTTAAAGGTGAACATGATGTTAACAAATTAATTCGATTCTTGAACGTGTTAATAGAGATCTACATTGTAGAATATCATTTTGTATAGTAAAATGATAAACTAAGCCATTCGTGAGTAATAAAAACAGTTAGTTTGTTTTTCTCAATCGTAATTGGCATATATTGTAGATTTTTAATTATTCTTACACACATACACACGCATCATACATATAAACATACACGCACATACCTAGATATTATTATTATTATTATTATATTATTATTATTATTATTATTATTATTATACTATTATACTTTTATTATTAATTAAACAATTACATCATTACTAAAGCATAGATTAGGTTTGAGCTCTCTGTAGGATATTAATTATTAATTAAAGGATATTTTTTTATAATAATGACAATTTAAGTATTGCTATTATTATTATTAAGAATTATTAATTATTATTATTATCAGCGACTCTTCTCTCTTATTTCGTCTTCTGTTTTTATCATAACTTTTTCGTAAGATTTTTTTTTTGCATATAGTTATTTTGCGAGTAAGCGCCATCAGTTTGTTTCTTGACAATGATAAGGCCGAGGCTTTTTATATACATGTTTTTTTTATGTATCAGTATTCTATACGTTTGAATTTTAGTCGATAAGCGGTTGTTTAACCAACGCTACTTAAAACGCTCGATAGGCGAGATTTACACACTACTTAATTAAATTATTAACTTTATTTCCCTTTTTCTCTTGCCCGCTCTCTCTTTCCCTTTATTTTTGTATATCTATCAGTCTTCTTCCTGCATATATTTTCTTTGAAATATTATTTAAACTCTAATTTATTGTATTTTACACACGTACATATTATACGTACATATACACACGCATATATACATATATATTTTACGTTCGAATTTTGGCGACTGGCTTAAATAATTTATTAATATTACAATACGAACTCGAGATATACGTCCACATATAATACGAATACAGACTTTTTTTTCTGTAGGCTTTTGTGCCTATAACCTTTTCTTTCCTACGGTACGATTTACATACTATGTTTGTAAGATCCAACACGATAATTTTAAAAGGAATGAAAAGGTTAAAAAGTTAATTTATAATTATGAGACATCCATTATATATATGGTTTTCATGCTCGTTTGTTCGTATCTATTTGGTTGTATTCGCCCTTGATTCACGAAAAGCACTTGTTGTCAGCGCTTTGGGTGCCTTTGCCCGCCTTTGTGAATACACGCCATGTCGAATGATATTTCGACAAAAGTGTAAACCTCATTGTCGACATTGTATAATACGAAACTTTTGCAAGTGACAATTGTATACGTAGAAAGGAAAAGCTTATGTGAACAAACACACGGGTGGATCGACCCGAATTAAGTGGAAGATAGTTCGATTTATCGATAGATTTTTTATCCCTGATAAAATCAATAAGAATACGGTAGACTGCCTGTAATGTGATGTATTGTAATCTTGTACTCTAAATATCTTGACAAGTATTTTAATTACTTTGATATGATTATAACGAAAATTTAAATTATTGAAACAATCTTTGATCAATTAATTTGATGCCCATTAATGCGTTGAGCGTGAAACTAAAAGAACACACATCGCATTATTTATGATAGTCTTAAGCAATAATTATTTATATAAAAATAGTAGAAAGAGAATAGACTTCTAAAATATAAAAAAAATAATTTAAAATTACACACAAAAATAGACAGTAATTAGTTGTCGATAATTACAATAGTTAATCCGCATAATAGTAACTATCATCCACTCTTCTAACTCGGTTTAGCTTCGATATCTATATTATACTCACGTAACACGTAGCTACTTATCTTCGGGGATATCCACTAAAAGCTTTTCCTTCCCATTAATGACGAGTATGGTTAAAATCCGAATCCATTGACTGAATATTATTTTTTTATTGCGAATATAATACGATAAGACGATATGATAGATGGCAATAAAATTGCAACAAGAATCGCGCGAATGTATATTTTGCGCAAGATGCGGCGACGAATTGTAAGGCTTTGCTAAACCGAAAATTAATAATTCTATTGTAAACTATTCTAATTCTATATCGCGATATTCTTGCGTATCCCTATATTTGTTAAGATGAAACAAATAAATATTGTATGTAACTAAAATACATTGGATAAATTCAAATAATATGCCAGAAGAATGAAAAAAAATTTATATAAATACACTATAAATATACTCCAAAAATTAAGAGATATACATATTTGATTTATTCTTTTAATACATTCCATTGTAAAATCAACTTGATATGTCAAACAAGAATGTAAAACAAATTTTACTTGTATTCTAGTAAAATTGAATTCCTATATTGTTTTGTTGCTATATATTTCGGAATGTTTTTGCTGTAAACTTTGTTCACAAACGTGAAGGCAAATAATTCTACATAAAAAAATAGAACACAAAAATATAAAACAAAATATTTTGAGAAAGAAATTTAATAATTGAAAAATTACAAATATTCTCCTTTTTATTTTAACATACATAACTTTTTAATGATACCATTACATAATTTATTTTGATAGCGGCTTTTTTTCTCTTTTTCCTGCTCTCTTATTCTCTATCTTAATAGAGATGAAGATAGAGAAAGAACCTGCAAAGATGGGAATATATTATATTTAAAAAAAATAAATATTTTTTATACTTTACAAATATATTTCTTTTAGCATCTTAAATATTTTTAATACTTAAACAAATATATAATATCTTGAATCTTTTACTTATATTTTAATAGCATTAAACATTTACATTAATATAAATCAAACAAGCTTTAAATAACAAAAAATTAAATTTTCCGTTTGTTTTCGAAAACAAAATTTCGTAAAAGTTTTATTGTCTTTTTTGACTTACTTTTTCATGTAGAATTATCCTTATCATTTGTTTGCAAATTCCTATAGAGATGTCTGTTTGACATGTGACGTTTAATCCGTATATTTTAGTTACATTATGTTAATAAGAAAAAACATCAATGACATTTTCTGCGGCGATGATCAAAAGAATAACTAAATAAATAGGATACGCGAGAATTTCGCAGCACCGATTAAGAATCAATCAAGAGCGTTTATATAAATGAACGTGTGCGAAACATATAGCAATAGCGAGAAATTACTTTTGTATTTATAATGTATGCATAAGTTAGTTCGGCTAAAAGCCAGCAGCTGTTGAGATTATTCAAGGTTGTGTGTATCATAAGTATTTTGAATTGTTGAATAGTAATAATATAAATGAACATTATAGACGTTGCACGATGCAGCCGAGAAGGACGAAGCTCTTGCGAAAATGTTTTTGTTGCTGTTAGCGCGACTATTTTGTCTCTTGAATCAAATTTGGATCAAATTCCTTTCCCCCATTATGATATTTATCTTCTTGTACAATTGACTCTTATTTTACTTGCTCTCTATTTTAACGAATATGCACTTGCAACGCGAGATATATAGAATATGTCCCATAAAAAATGCGTATCAACAATTAATCGAAAGGGTTTTATATTGGTACACATCTTTTAACACTATTCTGCCAGCATGCTATTATATTATTATAGTTTTATATTATTGTAGTTCAATTTTTTAATTTAATTGAAGAGATATGATCTTAAAAAGACTATTTTCACGCATCCTTTTATCATTTCCTTTTTAAATTTCAAAAACTTATCTTTTTATTATATCTTTCATCAGAATTCTTTTTATATAAAAATATATATTTTGTGTATAAGATATTTTTGTCTCTTTGATGATTTCAGTATAATAAAGAATGATAAAGATTATGTGTGAGAGATATATGTAATTTAAAGAATTATGAAAACATATATAGAGCAAAGATCTGAATTTTCTTTAATAAACTTTCAAGAGTATTTACAGAACTGAAAAGGAAAAAAAGTAGAAGGTATGACCTTACAATAGTCGATGAGATAAATCAAATATGATTTATATATAATTTTTGAAATTGCAAATTTGTATTCCATTTCTTGAATAGTGATAGAAGAATGTAAGTAATATTACGATTTTAAAACAGAATAGAGATACGAAATATATACAAAGATTTAAAAGTTTCATATACCTGAAAGATCTGTAATTTATAGAAATAAGCAGAAAGCTCTAATAATATATATTTATTTAAAAACCAAACTTTCACTTTATTAAAAAATGGAAAAATTTCGTATTTGTACCGTCCATACGATTTGATATAATTCTACATTACACGGAAAAAATTACAATAATGAATAATAAATGATCACTGTTATCTATGCAATTGTAAATAAATGTTTTTATTTATTTGGGCTATATTATTAACAATATCTTTTATATTACATAAAAATAATCTGAGAAATAGATTCTTAAATTAATACATTTACAACTTTCACACTCAAGTTTAAGTTTTAGCTTTATTCTGTACACAGATATATATTTATCAATATATATTGTAGACACTCGTTTTTTTTTTTTTTTTTTTTTTTTTAATTTATGAATATCGATAGCGATCTCTCTTCCATTTGACAAGTGTACCTAATTATTTACTTACGGGTGTAACTTACGGAATCATTAAATCATCATTACTTCTTTCTTTTCTTACTTTTTAAGCTAGCTCAATCTAGAGCGCATAATAAATATTTTTTCCACTTCTGTTTCTTTCTCTTTCTTTCCTTCCTTTTTTTTTCTCCCGAAATTTTGTATATCGTAATGATAAGCGATTAGACATTTTAAGTATATTTATTGGGCTGCTATCTGAATTTGTTGGAAATTATTTTGAGAAAACTTTTTTAATGCGAAGAGCGAAAGTGCCCGGAAGTGCAGCTGCAATGTCGGCGATCTTAGAATAATCCAATGCGATGTGGTACGATTGAGTGCTACGTTTGTTGTGTACGCATTTGTATTTAATTTAACTATATTTTGTGAGATTAGATTTGTACAAGAAGAGTGTGTTTGACAACAAACGGGAGCGATGGGCAAAGGACCAAAATATATAATTTGCATTCGCCAATCTAAACTTTCTTATGATTGGCGTATTCACATCCATTTTTATATGCGCGACGCATTATAAGAGAGTCTCTTGTATCCGCAAAAAAAAAAAAAAAAAAAAAAAAATGAATGGACTCTCTCGAGGCATTTTGTACTTGCAAGGGCATTGTTGTGATACCACAGATGCAGCTTCATTGAAAATGAATAAAAAAAAATAATACGTTAACCGATATGTATTTTTATTTCTTCTTCATCGCTTCAAGAATGGGAACTAACAATAAGAAGAAAGATTAAGAGTAAGAAAGGTATTATTTGACATGAATACAGATGTTTGATTGTGTTAAAAATAAAACGATTTCCAGTATATGTATGACAGCAAGTAATTATAGTACAGTATGATTCAAAATCTTTGAAAATGGTATTTCGCTAAATTGTGGAAATATAAAATTTTTATATTATCCATTTTATTCTTAATTATTTGTTTTTTTACACTCTTTTACTTTTTATTTTTACATTTTCTTCCTATATACATAGAAACGTCCTTATGTGTATGATTATTCTAAATTTATATTAATAACGCACTCAACCCTGCACATGAAAATGTTTTTATGTATACATAAATAATAATTTATTTTATTTTTATACAAGTGTATGTAACTAATTATAAGTGCTTTAAACAAACATACAGCATAATTTTTGTAAGTAGAAACATTGGATAAAATATTAAGAATAGAGAAGCGTAATTAAAATATAAATATACTTACAATAGAAAAGAAAAGAAATTGTTATAATTTTTTTACATGTTTTATCATTCATTTTACTCTAGCTTCAGTTCGTCAATAACCGTCATATAAAGAATTAATTCTTTTATATCTATAAAAAGAAATAAATCAATTATAATCGATTACCTATATTGTAAAATTCGTGAACATATTTATGAAATTTTCTTTCATTTTTAAACGCTACATTTTGTTTACTACTATTTCTAAAGTTATTTACTACGTTATCTAGTTCCGTTAATGCTGTTTGTACATTGTGAATGTTTAAACTGCTAATCTTTAGAAATCCCCAAGACTTTTTTAAAAATACAAAAATTTTGTTTTAAAAATATAATTAGTATATGTTTAAGGCTCCCGAGTAATCAACGCGGCCATATTGAAATTGTGACGTCATAAGCGAGAAATAGCGAGAAATGATACCCTGATATATGTTGCGACTAACATGTAAATAAAAACATATTTCAACGAAATAATACTACCAATATCTTCAGCACACCTGTAAAAATGTACGGCTGATAATCCTTTCTCCTGACAATTGATAAATAACTGTAAATTGAGTCCGAAATGAACCCTTGCAATGCGGAAAAACACGCGATTTGACAGCTGTCGAAAGGAGAGGAAAATGTTACTTTACACAGTTTATTCCTTACACAGCTTGGCAGCTGTACATTTTCACAAGATTCATAAATACGTTGCACATCACAACACTAGCAAAAAGCAAATAATTACGACGTAGGTCGCAACATAAATTGGGCTGTCATTTCTCGCTTCTGACATATTTCCCAAAAGAGAGAAAGAGACCGAACTATATGTCGCCACCGTCGACATCGAAGTTTCGCGGCGAAGTTACTCGGGAGCCTTAATATACAACTTGATAAAAAAACACTAACTTAAACTAGAATTTCGCAATTTTGTACAGATATAAATTTTTTAACTAATAATGTCAAAGAGAAAGGTAACATGAGCCAGAGCAGAGTGTAAATAAAACTCAAGTCTTTTTAATAATAAAAAAAAAATATTTAATTGAACGTTTCAAATCATCTGCGAACCATCTTTAGCAATACAATATGTATAATCATATGACACACTAAAGCACTTAAAAGTGCAGACACATAAAATGTAATAAGTTTCTTACTGGCTCCAAATTTTATAAACAAAAGTACCGAATGCATGCTCTAAAGCACTTCTCACCAATCGAACTCAATGAACTTATTATTTAAAATAATCATAACATAAAAAAAAATCAATCTGCTTACCCTTTCCTTCGTCGTAAACTGTAATCTTTGATGATACGCATTTAAACCGATTTACATCGATCTTTTATTTGTACCCTTATATCCTGCGTTGACTCATTTGACTTTCTCTTTGATGTTATTAGTTTTATTTAAGAGCCTTATAAATTATCATTTTTTAATTTTTTAACTTTTGTCAAATTATAAATCAATATATAGATTTTACATTACAATACATTTAGGGTTATCGATTGCGAATCTAAAGCCAAAATCACAGCATTAAAAAATAACATTTTTTAAAGTGGACCTTCGTCTGGTCTATGATATATCACATTGTAATACATATTATATTACGTATGTCATTTACAAGAGTAATGTTTTTTTACAGATAAGATTTTTTTTACAAGTATGATGTTTTTTTACAGAATTCATTATTTATCAGACGAAGGACCAGCTATGTCAGCAGCATCCACAGCACATTGTAAAATATTTTTGTCTTTTTTAGCAGTATATAATTTATCGGACGACATAAGAGACATATGATTTTCATCAATTGTCATATTTATAGCTGTTTCTTTTCTCGTCTCTAATGCTGACTTAAGAACACAAATGGCATTAACAGAAGCCGGCGAAAATTTGTTACGTTTTTTTGTCTTTATATTATTTAAAAGAGAAAACATTCTTTCCGGATCAGTATTTGAATTTGGAAGTGTTCTAATAATATTCAGAACATTTATTAAATTTGGATATTTAACACTATTATCACTGTATCGACGTTGTAAAATTTCTTTCCACATATTATCGAAATTTAATTTAGAGAAATTTTGTTTTTCTTCCATTGTAAAATCTGATGATAATGCAATCCATTCTTGTTTTAAAGCGTCTTCATCAAAATCACCGATAGTTAGTTTAACTATGAGAGATACATCTTTAAATGATGTTTCTCTATCGTTATCGAATAAACTTACATATGGTTGAAAAACTTGTAATTTTGGTAAAAATATATCATTTATAGGTAATCTTTTATGAATTTCCTCTGCCGCAGTCACGTAAAATAATAAACAATTTTTTCGAACAGTTGTAACTATGTTTATGTGACCTTTTATTGTTAATTCATTAAGATATTCTTCGCATTCTGATCCTAAAATTATTTCATTAATAGCTTTTTGATTTTCCTTTAGAGAAAATACAATATTTGTAGATAATAGTTTTAAATATTCTTCTTTTAAAAAGTTTCGACAGATTTGGAAAAGAAAGTGTGTAGATTTTGGTTGTAACAAATGAATCCTCGTTTCTAACGCTTGAAAAAAAACGATAAATGTGTTAAAGAAATTTAATGTATACTTCAAAAAAAGAAAATAAGCTTTTACTTCTGCATTGTCCATCATAGACAATAGATATTCTGTAGTCTTTGTTTTCTCGCTCACAACCACTTCAATGAGAAAATATTTAATTTTATCCCAAAACTCAAGAAGTTTTTCGACACAGAAATAGTGAGAAAGCCAGCGTGTATCACATAACTTTAATATTTTGCGATTTTTTTCTTGAAAACACTCACAAAATTCGTGAAAAATACCCGAACCTTGTGGACTGCTATTAAGATAATTGGCGATCTTTTTTATAAATTCTTCACAAAATTTGGGCAATTTAGTACATGCAGCATGCGCTGCTAAAGCGGCGGAATGACAAGGACATGAAAACGTTAATAAATGTGGACATACATCTTCTAATTGGGTTTTAAATGATAAATGTTTTCCTGTCATGATAGATGTATTGTCACATGATAGAGCAATAATATTTAAAAATGGTATCTCTAATTGCTCCATTTCACATTGAAATACATGAAACAACTTTCCTGCGCTTAACTCTTTGGCATCAATATTAATTAGTTTAACTAATTGTGAGTGAACATCTAATGTTTCTGGATCAACGTATCGGACAAGAAAAATCATCCAGTTATCATTAGTTACAGTAGACGTTTTAATACAAACTGAAAATATTGTGTTCTGAATTTTATTAACAACACGATCCGTCTCAATCGGACACAAAACGTTTGTAATAATGTCTGTACACTTTGTTCGACCCATTCTCATGCTTCTCAACACATTAGGATCTTTTCCTACATCTTGAAAGAAACTAAGCATCTCTTTTGCAGTTTGATGGGGAATATTTTTGTCAGCAATTAATGCGGCATATCTCATTTCCGCTGATTTTCTATGCTTATTAAACAACAAAAGTGATTCATTAATTTGGATATGTGAATCTTCATTCGAACTGTTTACTTCAATACAATTGCTTTCACATTTACTTACATGTGCTTTGGATTCTGCGTGACGAGAGATTTGCGATAAACCGCCAGCTATAGATTTATCGCAAACCGAACAAAAAAATAAACTTGTGTCATGTGGCACTTCGCGTAACCAACCTTTAAATTGATCAATGTATAACCATTTTCGTAGAAATACTTTTTTACGCCATTTTTTTTTTGGTAAATCATTATTAACATCAGATAATGTATTTACTTTCATATTCTTCTTGTGACAAGCAGAATTTACATGTTTTGAAACGTGTGTTGAATTGCACGAAAAATTTTTCTTGCATATACTACAATGATAAAGACTATGATCGGATGGTACTTCGCGTAGCCAAGATTTATATCGATCATCATTAAGCCAACTTTCTGTAAAACTTCGTTTACGTTTTTTCGTCAATTCATCACACACTTCCATGATAATTATAAAATTGAAAAGAAAAGAGAAAAATAAAAAGAAGATGCTAGAATATATATACAAGTATGTGTTTATGTGTATAAATCACAGATAGAGATCAGATTTCCGTGGTTTTTCACTCTTATAGTATTTAATATGACTTTAAATCCTCTCTAACTTCTGTGCGTATATGCATGTATGTACAAATGAAATTGCAACTTACTTGCATAAATCTCAGGAATATTATTCTGCAGGAGTTCAATCACAAGCCGGCAATCACAAGCACATCAACAAGATGACAAGATGTTTCATGAAACGAGAAATGTGTATTATGTATGAAATGAATGTGTCACACAACCACAGGAATGTCTTAATACATTGAATTTATGCACTTATCATAGTATATATATATATATATATATATATATATATATATATATATATATATTTATATATACAGGTTGTCTCGAAAAGACCGGTAAATATTCTAATGGCAGGTTCTTTGGAACATTTTAAAACGAAAAGTTTAATACAAAAATGTCGAGGTTATAATAGTTTTCAAATTAGAAAGATTTAAAGATTACGAATGACAGGACTAGAATTTCGCGCGCTCAGGTATGGCAAAATAACAAGTGATAAAAGTGCTTCTATAAATTTATCTAATTTATCTAATTCTTTTATCACTTGTTATTTTGCCGTATCTGAGCGCGCGAAATTCTAGTCCTGTCATTCGTAATCTTTAAATCTTTCTAATTTGAAAACTATTGTAGCCTCGACATTTTTGTATTAAATTTTTCGCCTTAAAATGTTCTAAAGAACCTGCCATTAAAATATTTACCAGCATTTTCGGGACACCCTGTGTATATATATATCTGTCCAGAAAAAAAGAGACTGATTTTCTATACGTCGTACAATGATGCTATTCATCTGACTACTATGGAATCTTGTAGTATCACCTTTCAGAAACTCGTCTATTCCTTTTTCAATCATTAGTAGCCGGTTTGAAATTGATTAGTATGTAGTTAAGGAGATTCTACAATATGCGTTACCAATGTCCAGTTGCCAGTTGCTAAGAACAGCAACTTTAGTTGTAAAATACTATTTCCGGTTAAAATAAGTAGTTGCAGTTGTTAAAGAAAAGTTGCCCCACTTTTAACTTTTCTTTAGCAACCGCTACTGGTTGTTTCAACCAGAAACAGTATTTTGTAACTAGAGTTTACCATCTTTAGCAACTGGCAGCTAGACAACATTGGCAACGCATTGTAGAACTCCCTTTAAAATTTGCTTTTACTTTTTCTATCATGTCAATGAGACAACGAGCAGTATAAATTAAGTTTCCCGCCAAACTTCTATGGATAAAACCGCGGTACAGAAACATTTATTTAAAATTACGGTGACTCAAGTCGTGTTCAAGTCACACAAAGATATATAAATGATTTCGTGAAGGCCGAGAATCGCTCAGAGGCAAGAAGAGATCAGAGCACTCCGCCACAATATAAATGACGCAAACATCGCGTACGCGAAAAAATTCAGATATTAATATCGTGTACTATCGTTTTACTAATGTAAGTCTCATCTGTAGTCATTTTGCACGAAACGCGACGATTAGTAGGAAAAGGTTTCAACGTTCACATTGTTCAAATTTCTAGCGTCCCGGTCGCTTGTCGTTACCGAGCGACTTTAATCGATTAAACGGTTGAAAAAATAAGCATGCTTCTGAAAGGTGATACTACAAAATATCACAGTAGCCAGACAAATAACGCCATTTGTACTACAGAAAATCAGTCTCCTTTTTTTCAGACAGACAATGTATACAGTGTACAAAACAGTTTTTTTTAAAATTGTTATAATAAAAAAAGTTGTGCAAAATAGTTAACTTAGGCCGGTATTTATAGTCCGTTTTTATATATAAGATCATCTTAAGACATATTTTTAGTCGACTTAAGACTACGTTCAGCCAATCAGATGCCCAAATCGAATTTTAAGACCTTACTTAAGACGAGCTTGAATATAAGAACGGACTATGAATACCGGCCTTAATTTTTTAGTTTCAAAAATGATATAAAAATTGATAACTAAGTAAAAATTTTAATAAAACATTTTAATTAAAAAACTATAATTGTTTTTTTCCTACAAAAATAATAATGTTAAAAATAAAAATTTATCTAAAAATTAAAAACTAAATATTAATACAAAATAAAAGTTTTAAAAATTATAATTAAAATAATTTAGTGTGGCTAAACTAAACAATATGTTAATGAAATTTTAAAGTATTCTTTATGACTATTGGACGTAACTAAATTAAAGAACGACTGCAAAAATCGTCTATTTTTGGTTTCGATTTTGGAATTGATTTGTGTGTAAAATGATACTTTATGATGAGACATCAATCATAAGAAGTTTGTATTATTTGGTACAAAGTTCTACAATCGTGGAATTAAAAATAGACGAAAAACATACTTTTGTAATTGCTCTTTTAGTTCTAAGGATCGATTATGTATTTTTGAAAGAGTGAAAATGCGAAAAGTAATTGATTGGTGTATATTGTTAGATTTAAAAGTATGCACCAATTAGCGATCACACAAGTTGCTCACTTTTCGCATTTTCATTCCTTCAGAAATACACAAACAACTCCCTAAACTATTATTTGTTGGTCTAATATTTTAAAATTATAATATTTTGAAATTTAGTAGTTTTTAGTTAATTAAATTTTTTTATTTTGTATTAATTTTCAATTTTTAATTTTAATTATTATTTTTGTTAAAAAATTATATTATTTTTTATAATATAATTTTTTACAAAAATTTTTTCAATTAAAATGTTTTTATTTAAAATTCCATAAGTTTTTATTATTAGTTCGCGTTTGTTTTTATATAATTATTTTGGTAAAAAATTAAAATATCTATTTTGCACAACTTTTCTCAATGTGACAGTTTTTTAACTAAAATAATATTATATAAATTACAATAAGACTATTTTGTAATACACTTTTTTACAATACATACAACAATAATACAATATGTACATACAATAATTTTTCAGAACTGTATTTTGTACCTTTTATTAAAAAGGTAAAATTTTTAGAGCTGTATCATTCTTTTTTTTAACATCTTTAAGCAAATTATTTTAAATATAAAAAATTTATATGTTATGATTTATAAGTTATATCTTTTTTAAAATGTCAAATATATAAATATTTAAC
Source organism: Anoplolepis gracilipes (assembly GCF_047496725.1). Classification (NCBI taxonomy): domain Eukaryota; kingdom Metazoa; phylum Arthropoda; class Insecta; order Hymenoptera; family Formicidae; genus Anoplolepis; species Anoplolepis gracilipes. The sequence continues at coordinate 294,014 of NW_027328668.1, forward strand.
ATAAATATATTTTGCAAGAGGCAAGTATGCAGTTTAAAATTATGTTTATAAATGTATGTAGACAATTTAAAATTACTAAGTTAATATAAATATTACTGGAAGTTTACTCAAAAGAAGTAAAGCTATATATTCTGTATTTTTGAATAGCTGAATCAGATAATCACTTTACAATAATTTTTATTAAAATATTATTTTAAATAATCAGTGTATATGCTCTTGTGCAAGATATTTCATGTATGCTCTTACGTGTGTAAGATAACTTTTGTAATAGATGTAATTTCATTAAGCCACTTAATCCATTGAGGAACAGCAACAACTGTATGTAGGATATATATTTGTAAAACATTGTTTAGAAGCTAATTTGGTTAGATCACTCTTTTTATCCTACCTATATCTTTATTTTAAGAAAATTAATCTATTTTATATTATTTCATAAACAAATATATAATTCTTGTCGTTTCTAAACAAAATATTTTATAAATATACATACATATTTTGCTTCTCAATGGACCAAGATATTTCATAAAATTACATATTATATAAGTTGTCTTGCATGTAAAAGCATATGTACTGATGATTTATTTATAATAAATAAATACTATTTAAATATGTATAAAAAGTAATATAAAGTGATTACATGATTGAACTATCTGGAAATACTATCCAAAAGAAGTGTACAACTATATTTTCTACACAATTAAATTAGATAAATAATTTTGAACTCTATCTTAGATACGCTTATTAAAACTGAACATATGTATTCCATAAATATATTATATATATAGTTGTTGCTGTTTTTTTTTATTTAAATTATTTGGCAAAGTTGTATGTATTGTATGAGTTAGCTTGCATATGTAAGAATACATATGCATTTAATGATTTATTTATAATAAATAACTATTATTTAAATGCGATGTGTAAGAAGTAATATAAAATAATTACCTGATTAAACTATCTAAAATGCTATCTAAAATGCTATCCAGAAGAAAAGTGCAACCACACTTTTTTATAAGCAAATTTCCTGCAATATTTAAATTAAATTAAATTAATAATTTTGAACCTATCTGCATACATTTATTAAAATAATACACTGCAAGTACTTATTAAAATATATACTTATATTAAATATTATTTTACGTTTTTAATATAAATAACTTACTTTCCTGAATTTAACCTATATTTGTCAGAAGATACTAATATCGAAAATTTAAACGTGCAAGCCGTTATCTGTTTATCGTAAATCGCTGCTAGCGCAATCTTTTGTTGAAAGTAATAGCAGAGAGAAGCCTGAGAGGAACTATGCTAGTAAAGATAGCCAACCAAAGTTAATTTTTTGAACTTTCAGTAATTGTAATAAATTGTTGGTTGTTTGTTGGTTACTGTTAGTCTGATTTTGACGTGTGTTGGTTATTGCTAGCCTGATTTTGACGTTTGTTGTTATTAGTTCAATTGTTATTAACAAAATAAATATTAATGTGAAGTTAGCCCATAGACCTTAGGACCGAGCCATCTATCGGTGAAAGTGATCGAAAAAAAGAGAAAGAAAGCACACAAAAACGGCGAGAGCGTCCGAAATGGCCACGTTCGGATTGGATACCACCAATCATATCAACCAATGCTTAAGGTCACCAGCAACGATTAGCCAATCAGAGAGTCCTATTTTGAATTGGCCAATCAAATACGTGGTCATTTTATACTCATTCAAAAACGGCCACTCTCTATCTCTTTCTATTCAATGCCGTAACACCACAGTTTAACGTGGTAACACTAGGAGAACCAATCACAATCTTAGAAAGAGAGAGAAATATGGCCGTCTTCACGCTTGCTCTCTCTCTTTTTTTCCAACCATTTTTGAAACACATTTAAATGGGGATTGCTCGGTTTAGGTCTCAAGGTCTATGAGTTAGCCTACCTAATAAAAATTTTAATTATTTTTTAATTAATTATATGTCAAATCGATTGTTAATTTCAATTATGCCTCTAAAGCCCGTATCAGACTACGCATTAAAAATTGAGATTAAAGATTAAAGATTGAAATTGGACCAATCAAGACAAAGCAATTTTAATTCCTTTTGTTCTGATTAGTCAAATTCTAATCTTTAATCTTCAATCTTCAATTTTCAATTCGTAGTCTAATACAAGCTTAAGGGTCGACAGAAAGCACTGTGAAGATTCTTATCGGCCGGCTGCGAACTATGCATTTGTTTTTGTCGTATTACAGCTAAAATTTAGAGAAAATTGCAATAAAATTATGATATTTTTAATCAGCAACATTGTCCGCAGGTTCGTAAAGAGCAATTTTTTGGAAAAAAGGTCGAAATAAAATTTCCAAAAATGTGCTGCTGACCGCGGATCAGGTGTAGCTGCTCTTTGAATGCGAATTCAATTTATTATAAATTTTTAAGAGTCAAATTGCAAAATCCGACTCTTTACAAACTTTTTAATTTTTATAAAGAATATATTAAAAAATATTCATAAAAAAATATAACTTTTTCGAAGCTGAAAACGAAAAATTAGAATATGACTATCTGTACTTAAAATACAGCTAACGAATCGATGTTGGTAGCACCGCTTGCTAAGGAGAGACAATGAAAGACAATAACGTCGTCTTTGTCTCTCTTGAAATGTAATGATGTTTGTACGTATACAGATATACACCAATACATTGAATAAGAATTCATTTCTCAATGTTGGTGACAGTGACGCTGGAATTTTCTCGCCGGTCTTGTCAGCTCCGTAAAGTTAGCCAAACCACTTTGATTTTTTTATAATTAAAATTAACTAATCGTTTAGAAATCGTGTGGAGATGATCAGAAGTCTAATTAAAACGTTTTGAGGTTCATCGCTTTTTTTAAATTAAATAATTAAAATTTCGATGTAAAGTTTGCCAAACATTTTTATTTTTCGTCCAATCGAGTTAAACAAGAGTTTATTCGATGCAGAATCGTTAGGTGGTCACGAATAAATTCTTTACAACGTTTGGAGGTCCATAGTTTATCCGAAAAATGAAAAAAATCATGTGCGGTAAAATTCCAAATTCTTTTAAGGCTCATTCACACTTTGGCAGAAAAACAGAAAGCAAACAGCGGCTGGAGTTCCGAAAAGCTCAAACCCCTGATTTTGCTGTCATCACGTATATTTACGTATTTTGATGCGCTGATTACGAAAATAATAATGAAAGTTACCGACAATTTAATTTTCATGGTAAAAACCATAAAAAATCGTTAAAAAATGACGTCTTTTGGTTTTATTTTATCAAATACTGAAAATTAAAAAAAATGTTTTAAACAAAAGTTGTAGATCTTTCCGAAATATGCATTTTAGGTTTTATTCATTTTTACCATACAAGTGATAGTTTTCTAGAAAATCAAACTTAAAAATATATCTCATCACACTACGATCCTCGTTTTGCGTAAAAAATTGAAAACAATTGAACACTGCACGATTGGACACTGCACGATTAGACATTGCATGATTAGAAGCGAGGCTCCGTCCCGCTCCCATAAAAAAAATAACAAAATTTGAGTGCAGGTTAACAGTACTGCGTAGAAGTTTCAATGTAAAATTTTGTAGAAAACCCATGTAGAATCGTACATTATAGTCCTCGTTTTGCGTAAAAAATTAAAAACTCATGTGGAATCGTACAATTTTGAATCAAATGATGTCCAATCGTGTGATGTCCAATAGTTCAGTGTCCAATTATGCTGTGTCCAATCGTGCAGTATCCAATCTGAACGTGTCCAAACGGGATGCACCCCATATTGTAGTGTGATGAGATATATCTTTAAGTTTGATTTTCTAGAAAATTATCACTTGTATGGTAAAAATGAATAGAACATAAAATTGTATTTCGGAGAGATATACAACTTTTGTTTAAAACATTTTTCTAAATTTTCAGTATTTGATAAAATAAAACCAAAAGACGTCATTTTTTAACGATTTTTTATGGTTTTCACCATGAAAATTAAATTGTCGGTAACTTTCATTATTATTTTCGTAATCAGCGCATCAAAATACGTAAATATACGTGATGACAGCAAAATCAGGGGTTTGAGCTTTTCGGAACTCCATTCATCATATTATCATATAAAAATATTAGAAATTCTTTAACAGTCAATTGCCAACGCGAGTTTTGATTGGCTTTTGCTGTCTGCTTTCTGTTTTTCTGCCAAAGTGTGAATGAGCCTTAAAAGAATTTGGAATTTTACCGCACATGATTTTTTTCATTTTTCGAATAAACTATGGACCTCCAAACGTTGTGAAGAATTTCGTGACCACCTAACGATTCTACATCGAATAAACTCTTGTTTAACTCCATTAAACGAAAAATAAAAATGTTCGGCAAACTATACATCGAAATTTTAGTTATTTAATTAAAAAAAGCGATGAACCTCCAAACGTTTTAATTAGACTTCTGATCATCTCCATACGATTTCCAAACGATTAGTTAATTTTAATTATAAAAAAATCAAAGTGATTCGGCTAACTTTACGGAGCTGGTCCTGTCGACCCTTAATAAAATTGTGATATTCGTAATCAGTAGGATATTTCGCAGGTCGCTACAGAGCGATTTTTTGAGAAAAAGATCGAAATAAAATTTTCAAAAATGTGCTGCTGATCGCGAGAGTTACCGCCGGTCGGGAGCGTCCCGTTTCACCACGTTACGATTGACCACAGCCACTTATATCGACCGATGCCTAGGGTCATCAGCAACGATTAACCAATCAGAGAGCCTCGTTTTAAACTGGCCTATTGGCGACGTGGTCAATAGACTCCCACCCACCGCGGTCAGGTGTAGCTGCGCCTTGAATTCGAAATCAATTTATTTTAAATTTTTTAGAGTCAAAAATGCAAAATCTGGCTCTGTAGCGATCTGTGTTATTATATAAAGAATATATAAAAAAAAGTTACGAAGAAATATAACTTCCTTATGAGCTAAATATTGTCGAAGCGGATATCGCTATCTGCACCTAAGGTACAGCTAACGAATCGATGTTGTCAGCACCGCTTGCTAAGGAGAGACAATAAAAGACAATAACGATGTTTTTGTCTCTTTTGAAATGCAATGATGTTTGTACGTATACAGATATACACCAATACATTAAATAAGAATTCATTTCTCAATGTTGGTGACAGTGGCGCTGGAATTTTCTCGCCGGTTCTGAGCTCCGTAAAGTTAGCCGAACTACTTTGATTTTTTTATAATTAAAATTAACTAATCGTTTGGTCATCGTTTGTTCATGATTGGTCATCTAATTAAAACGTTTGGTCATTTATCGTTTTTTTTAAATTAAATAATTAAAATTTTGAACTAAAATTAGCCGAACATTTTTATTTTTCGTCCAATCGAGTTAAACAAGAGCTTATTCGATGCAGAATCGTTAGGTCATCACGAATAAATTCTTTACAACGTTTGGTCATCCATAGTTTATCCGAAAAATGAAAAAAATCATGTGCGGTAAAATGACGACGGGCGACGTATAGTGACATAGACGTGCGCTGCGGTCACGCGCGCATGCGTTTTAGTAACTTATACAAAATTTTAAATAAATCTTTTTTAATTTTAAATAAATCCTTTTTAATAATGTAGCTATGCAAGTTGCAAACCCATGTGGAGTCGTATATGCATTGCAAAGTACATGCTTAGATGGGAATGCATCGGGGGACGGGGCGAGCCCCGTCCCCATAAAAAAATATAACAAAACTTGAGAGCGTAGAAACTACCAAGGCTGACAGTACCGTCTGGAAGTTTCAATGTAAAATTTTAATTCAACCTATGTCCGAACTCTTACACTATATTTATAATTTTTTATTCATAATCTTACAAAATAAATACTGAATGCATGGACGCACGATTCATTGAGCCATTTGCCTAACAGCGCTTCAGTCAAATAGCATTTGCTTAGGAAAATAGCATTGAAACTTCCACACAGTACTGTCAGCCTTGGTAGTTTCTACGCTCTCAAGTTTTGTTATATTTTTTATGGGGACGAGGCTTCGCCCCATCCCCCTATGCATTCCCATCTAAGCATGTACTTTGCAATACATATACGATTCCACATGGGTTTGCAACTTGTATAGCAACATAAAAAGTATTTATTAAAATTAAAAAGGATTTATTTAAAATTTTGTGTAAGTTACTAAAACGCATGCGCGCGTGACCGTAGCGCACGTCCATGTCACTATACGTCGCCCGTCGTCATTTTACCGCACATGATTTTTTTCATTTTTCGGATAAACTATGGATGACCAAACGTTGTAAAGAATTTATTTGTGATGACCTAATGATTCTGCATCGAATAAGCTCTTGTTTAACTCGATTGGACGAAAAATAAAAATGTTCGGCTAACTTTAGTTCGAAATTTTAATTATTTAATTAAAAAAAAACGATAAATGACCAAACGTTTTAATTGGATGACCAATTATGAACAAACGATGACCAAACGATTAGTTAATTTTAATTATAAAAAAATCAAAGTGGTTCGGCTAATTTTACGGAGCTGCCTAACGCTTCGTCTATAAAAGTCTATGATTTGGCTAGCCCCCACCACCGATACATTCCCTCCTGTTTCTTTTTACTCTTTCTAAACAGAGAGAACCCTGAGAGGGATCATGCCGCCGTTTTTCAGGGAATGCTTTTTCTCCGCCGTACAGTGGCGCTAACTGGATCCATTTTACGGCCTGCGGAACTACGTGGCTGGATCCACTTTCCAGTGCCACGGTAAAATGACCGATTGGTTCGAGTCCGTGCTAGATCCACAAATTGTGGTTCGTGTCTGTGCTAGATCCATAATTGTAGATCTCAAAAGTATGAAACATATAATAAATTTATTAATATATTTTATTATATATTATTAGTTGTGTGTGATCTTTTTCCACTTTAACATATATTATGAAGTAATATATACGTATATATAGAATTAAAATGCATATATTTTATTTTACATAAAATTTATTGTTTTAATAATTTCAAGAAAAAAGTATTTTAATAAATATATATGTGTATATTACTTCAATAAATATTACCAAAATGAAAGAGAAGATCATACGCAATAATGTTTTGTACTTTATTAAGTGATGTATATGTGTATCAATAAACTGACATATATATATATATATATATATATATATATAACATTTTATAATAGGAAATAAAATCAAATAACTCTTTTATTTCATATTTTATTAGTTTAAAAGTAATTATTAGATTAATAAGATATTTTTGCGATTAAAATGACACTCTGATATACATATAAGACATAAGCATAACATAAATCAGATAATTTTGAATTAGATTAACCATACATATTAATTAAATATAATCTGATTTATGTCATGTTTAGTGTCCTTTTAATCGCAAAAATCTCATTAACCCATTAAAATTATTTTCAAGTCAATAAAATGCGAAATGGAAGTTTTAGTTTTTATTTTATTCGATGTTTACATTTTATAGATAAGCGAGCTCTTTAAAAACCTTCGATGCTGGAGATTTGAGAAAGAGAGAGAGAGAGAGAGGGAGAGGGAGAGAGGGAGAGAGAGGGGGAGAGGGAGAGAAAGAGAGATGAGGGAGAGGGAGAGAGAGAGGGGGAAAAGGGAGGGAGAGAGGAAAAGGAAGGGAGAGAGGGATAGGGGGAAAAAGAGGGGGAGAGGGGGGAGGGAGAGGGAGAGGGAGAGAGAGAAAGGGGGAAAGAGGGAGGGAAGGAGGGAAGGAGGGAGAGAGGGAGAGAGGGTGGGAGGGAGGGAGGGAGGGAGGGAGAGAGGGAGGGAAGGAGGGAAGGAGGGAGAGAGGGAGAGAGGGTGGGAGGGAGGGAGGGAGAGAGGGAGAGAGAGGGAGAGAAAGAAAGAGAGGGGGAGAGAGAGAGAGAGAGAGAGAGAGAGAGAGAGAGAGAGAGAGAGAGAGAGAGAGGGGGGGGGAGAGAGGGAGAAAAAGGAGGCAAGATGGCCCACACGAAAAAGATTTTCGAAGTCTCGTCGCGGATCTCTTTTTATCTCCAATCTTTCGTATTTCATCTTGCTATAGAAAATAAAATTTTTACATTTCGCATTTTATTGGTCCGAAAATAATTGTAATGGATTAATGAGATTTTTGCGATTAAAATGACATCAAACACGACATAAATCGGATAATTTTTAATTACATAAAAAAATCAAAATATATTAATTTTTTATCAATTTATCAATTATAAACCTATTTCTGTTACTTTCAACCTCAATCTCCCTTATGTGATACAAAAAAATGGGAAGCAGGGAGAGAGCAGGTGAAGGATAGGATGAAGAGGGGTAGGGATGGGACCAATTGAAATTGGACGCGACATATGATACTGTACGGACAAGTATCAATATACGTCAGTATCTGTGTAGTGTTTACAGCAATTTCAATAAAATTCTTTCATTTTACCATATAACAGATCCAGTTGAAGAGTTTAAAAAAATTTTGTGAAAACTCTTCTCTTACTGTAAATAGATATACCGGCAAAAATAAAAAACTACACCTCATCTATAAGGCTAATTTGCTTTGTCCAAATAAAATAAAATATATTATAGATCTTTTTATAATTAAAATTGAAAATGTATTTATTAATTAGATGTTTTTAATTAAAAAAAGTAATTAATTTTCTATTTAATACAATATTTATTCTCAAAAATCATATATTTAAGAGTGACAAAATAAAAAAGTCATTTAATATACATATTATTTCAATTTAAAGATAACGATATTATTTTAATTAATAAACTATATAACCTCCTTTAGTCTTAATAATTTTTTCAAGTTTTCTTGATATACTATCAATTAAATTTTTCAAATGTTGTAAGTGCAGATTCCTCCATGCAGATTGTAGCGCTTCAAAATAGGAATTCTTATTAGTTATTCCCCATTTGTTTACTTTATTATTCAGAATCGCCCATAAATATTCAATCTTATTTATTTAACGTTGCGTATTGCATAGATTGTCAGCACCGTGAGCAGATTTTGGAACGCAGTCAATCTATCATTTTACGTCATACGCTCATGTTCATCGAACACAGTGTCATTTCATAAAGCTTAATTTGCACTGAGGAGAATCTCAGCGGAGATTGAAACGTACAAATGCGCATTGGAAATTTATATCAATCGGACTTATATCACTTACGTTAAGTTTTTCTTCGCCCATGTACTCAATATTAGTTATTAAGAAATATAGTTATCACATTTTGGTATAATTTACTTTAATAAAACTGTTTTTTTTTATGCTTCAACCGCCAATTATTCGTGTTATTTATATTTCATACTTTTGTATAATTTCCGTCTTGGTTAGGTTAGGTTATCATTATTAAAGTATGTGTTGTTTATTGTTTACAAGTGCGAGTCCGAAAGTAATAACCGAACGGTTACGTCGCGCGGGTTGCATTATATATCGATCCAGCGGACGTAACAATATTACAAATTATTATAAATTAATCATTAGCAGTTTCAGGGGAGACTGGGACTCGTTGAAACCAGGGGAAAATTGGCGTTGCGTTCCTTTTATATATTTATACAAAAGAAACTTCTATGAAAATTATTTCAAAATAGGGGAACGTGGGGTAGAACGGCCAACGTAAGCATTGAGCAAGTTTTCAACATATTAAAAAAAAATAAATCGATCTTTTTTTTACTAAAAATATTCTTTGGAATATCCACTACAAGAAAAAACACAAGTTTATTATAAAATAATAGTTTAAATAGACGAGATTATTGATTTAGTAAAAGCCTAGATTTTCGTGATATGCTTTTTATGCGGGGTATAATGGACTACCTCCAAAACTTGTTTATTTCATTAACATTGATGTCTAAAACTTAAAAGTTCTATATTATAATATGATATATAGAACATAAGAATATAGATTTGTATTTTTAAATGATAACTATAAATTAATACATAAGAACAATTCTCTTGTTATAATAAATATTTTTCTCTTTAAAACATGGAAAAATATCTTTTAATGTAATAATTTTTGGTATTAATTTTGAAAAACAGCATCTATGTATACTCTCTTTCTTTCTCTAGTATAAAAATAAAAAGTACAACATTTCGTGGGCTAATATTTCATTAAGCCTCAAAACGTATTTATTTACTTTTGATCATATAAAAAATTATAATTAATCAATATTTACATAGATACAGTATGAAATTAATAAGAAAAGATCATTTTAAAACATAAATGTATTTACGGTAATAAAAAATAGAATTTTATCATTGTTTACCTTATGTAAATATATTGAAGAATTACAACTCAGTCGCGGAGAGCACAGCAAGTGCATTAAATAATTTATAACAACTTTCAACTAAAAATATTGCGACTACTAATAACAGCACGCAGAAAGAGACACCTAATAGCAATAATTGCAACATATTTCATGACATGGTAGCATCTCTTTAAAAAGATATCGACTCTGCACCATTATACCCCGCGGTGCTGTTCTATCCCACGTTCCCCTAACTCTTTTATAACATAGGTACTGTTACAAAAATTTTAATTAAATCAATCAAAGGAGAGAAATTGGACCAGTCCCTCCCCGTAGATCACTCCTCTTCCCCCCAGTCATCCAACCGGGGCTGTGAACACGGGGGGTCCTTGGACCTCCCTCTCTCCAACCCGGCCGAAGGATCCACGGCCAATTAAAGGGAGGTGAGAAATTCATTTCAATCGATAATTGAAATAAATGCGTAAAAGAACAATTTAATGATAATTTTATCATATTTTAATTTATAATTTATGTATATATAAAATTACTTAATAAAAAATTAATATTAAAATTAATATAAAAATTTTTTTTTAAATTTTCCATTTCTCTCTCATTGTGAACGTAACCATAAAGTTCCTAGAATATATTCTACTCAGGGTTGGGCATGTATTATACATGAGGTATTAAACATTGTATTATACATGGTATTTTATAGTATAATACATTACTTACAATTAGTTTTATACACTGGGCTCTATAACATATTGGAGCGAGCCTTCCCTGTTTTAAACAAAGAACATGGAACGAGAGCCTTTCGCTAAACTCGAAACGGTACGATAACGGCATAGTATAACTAGTAGGGGCACTCTTTGTCGGTACTTTGATCTTTTTGTCTTTGATCACGTGGTATTTCGCCATGTTTTTGGACGAATATTCAGTGGCGTATCAATCGTTTAAAGAATCTGCGTTACATTTATGCCGTGAAAGGAATGTATAAAAATTTTATAAATTTTAAAAAATTAAGAAAAAGTTACAAAATTATGTAAAAAATAAAAGAAATAAAAATAATTTATAGTTTTATATTCACAAATATATAATATTGTTACCTCTGTGATACACTCTCACAGATTTCGCACTACTACATAACAATAATTGTCTGATTGGTTCCTCCCAAAAACATGGCGGATGCGCAGGACGGATCGACGCAAACCCCGAAAAAGCTCGGAGTGCCCCTACTAGTTATACTATGGTAACGGCGCGGTGGCCTGTACACGTGGTCGGAATCTTTGATTTTCTGTTAATTACGAGCTATTTAGAACGATAATCGCGACAGCTACTTGAACGCAGTAATCGCGACAGAGCAACGCCCGTCCGATTTTATTGTATATTTATATTGTTACGTCCGCGGAACGATATCGATATTATTTCCGAACGCGCGCGATGCAACTATTCGACTTTACTATACACACTCGCAATAAAGCGCACACGCAATAAAGAAGATTTCTTGAAATACACAACGATCTTTATAAAAATAGTAATTATATAGATTATAATTAAAATTCTCATTAATAATCTCTTTTGAACAAAATCCTGAACGAGCCTTTGCTTTTTCTAAATTCTAAAATTCTAAATAATAATCTCCGTGCGATGCCCCTACGAGTGTTTTCGACGACTTCAGACCGATCGATATATTGATTTTCCGGCTCAGCTGAGAGAGTCAATCAGTATTTCTTCAAAAACGGACGACATCATGGACACAACAATATTTATATATTTTATCAAATATTGTATATTTATACTTGTATTATATTATTATGTTTTTATTATATTTTTACTTTTTTAATTATATCTTTATTATATTTTTTACTATATTTTATTATATTTTTTCTTATTTTTAAATTATATTTTTTTATAATAAGTGGATATTTTATCTGCTCACGACAATGCAAATCATTTTGTTTAAAAGTTTTATACGTCGTCTACAATGGCAGCAAGCAGTACAGAGTACAGAGTAAGTAGTAAGCAGTACGAAATGGGATTCGTTCATTTCATCGGGAGTAACGAAATGAACAAATCCCATTCTTTTTCTTCTGTCCTCTCCATATCTTCTTTTCCCTATTCCCCAGTATCGATCAGACAACATGCCTGCCCTAATACCGTCCCCTCCCCTCACCTCTTCATCCTACCCTTCACCTGCCCTCCCTGGTTCCCATTTTTTTGTATCATATACTTCGAATACTTATATTGCTTAACTTCCTCCACCTCTTTCCTTTGTCATCTCCAATTTACTTTCTTCAACCTCCCTCCTTCCCTATATCTCATTATTTTTTGAATAATGATTTTCAAAATGATACAAAAGAGCAGGAATCTAAAAGTAACAGTTACAATTCAAATATTAAAATAGAATAAAATAAAATAAAACATATATGCATCTGTTCTTTTCTATTATCCGAAGCTAACAGAATCTCTGAGCACACACGTATGCGGTTCGCGCTTGTGTACATCATTCTTTCTATCGTATCCCCTTTATTTGGCATATTGCGTGTCTTGAATCTGGGTTCTCTGCTATCCCCCAGCCCCCAATATCGATCGGGCACCATGACGGTCATGGTCATGGCATGACCTGCCCTAATACCGCCTCCCTCCCCACTTCGTCCTATCTTTCGCCTGCCTTTCCTGCTTCCCATTTTTTTTGTATTACATACTCCGGATACTTATATTCCTTAACTTCCTCCACCTCTTTCCCTTGCCATCACCAATTTACTTTTCTCAACCTCCCCCTCCCTTCCTACATTTCATTATTTTTTAAATCATGATTTTCAAAATGATACAAAAGAGCAGGAATCTAAAAGGTAGCGGTTACAATTCAAATATTAAAATAAAATAAAATAAAACATATATATTACAATATTTGAAATATAGATAAAATTTGTAAGGTAAAAATAAAAAATTAATTAATGCGAACGTGTCGGGTGTTACACAAATTTGAAGGTCATCGGTCAAAAAATGCGGGAGAAATTCTAACATTAAATCTTAGGTTCTGACCGATCATCACAATGTATAATTAATATAGTAACAAGAAATTAAAATAATATCAAAATATAAGCGACTAAATGTAAAAGTGTATATTGATGATGGTCAGAAATGTATTCGCCGCTCGCATGTGTGTTAAATTAAAATTAAGAGTTTGAAATTTATGAGATAACTAAAACATGCATCTGAATAAAAATTAAATATAAAAAAAATATAATATTCACCAAGCCTGAGACACAAAATTTATTTGTTTATTGATAAATTTATAATCGAATTCTAATTATTTTATTATTCCACTACAAAGGAATAGTACCAATGTCGCTAGACAATATGGCGACCTCTTCCTCCCCTAAAATCTTCACTCCCCGCGCCTGAAGGCTCTGCCCAGATATTTATACATCAATGCTCCTGAGAGAGACAGTTTTTTTCGGGCTTTTTTTCCTGTCGCAGTTATGCGTCGTGACGTATCGATCGTCTCATTGTGCGTAGCTACGTCAAGATAAACACTCTCGGCTAGAGTTTTGCGCTTCATTGAGATTTGTTGTAACATGGAATAGTTGATTTCTGATATGTAAACTAAACAGATATTTGAACTAAACAGATAATAACAAGAAAATATTGACAAAATATATAATAATGAAATTAAATTCTAATAAAAATATCAATTGAAAACTATATTATTTTATTGTAAATAAGACATTAATTTTTTGTGGGTACATTTTTATCCGCATTTCTCCAAACATTTGCAATGTACATACGCAGCACGTGGAAACTGCTTTTTTAATTCTGCTTTGCATATCGACAAAGTATAAGCATTTATATTTTTCGTTTTTACTTTAAAAACATTATTAGCATCTTTGAATGTATACGTTTTTGAAAGAATAGCAAATCGAGCTTCATTAACCTGATTTATTTTTTTTAAACCATATAAACGGCAAACAAATGCTTCTATTTTTTTAAAAACGTCTATGAAATTATTATCATGTAAGTTGCTTATATTTATAAAAGCTTCTTGAAATTCGATGGATTTTTTAAGTAAATTGAAAGGCCTATTTTTCCCCTTTCTGAAAAATATAGGATTATAGTTGCAACTTGTTGCATGAAAACCTGGGAGGGAAACACACAAAGAATTTCCTAAGCTTTTATGTAACTCAGTTACATATTAATAATTCATTGGTTATTTCCAACACCGACTTCTATCCAAAATTTTCATATTTTGATATTTCTTACCAGCATTTATAATACCAATATTTATAATAATATATTCACGATTTATATAGCAACATCATATTATTAGAAACTAAGATGTTGGAATAGTCCTATAGAAAATGTTAAATTACTTCGACAAAAAATTTAAAAAAACCTGCCATTGTTTAATTATCTCCGACATTATTTCTCACTTAACTCTGATTCGGGCTTTGCTGGCGATTGTACGCGCAAAACTTTTTTTTCTACAAAAAAAGAGAAGTTAGGGGATTAGCTAATCGACCACACGTGTAGCCAGGAAAACATTCGAGCCTCGTGCGTAACGTAGAAACGAATTTCGCTCTGAATAATGGAGTAATCGATATACGGCGCGGCGGAATCTCAACAAAAATTTTTATACCACAATTTCACATACTTTCAAATAATCATAACTCCACGAAAAATTGTCGTATTTGGAATTTTTTTGTAGCTTAAAGCTTCTACTTTAAAAAGCATTTATCAGATTTTGAATTTTTCCTTCCCTCTTACTACCATATTCTCAAAACTAAGGTGTTTTGTCTCCAAGAAATTGCATAGTTTGACACACTCCACCGAGTGGAATGCAACCTTTTCGTGTTGTACATACATCGCTAATACTGGCAATAATAAAAATGTATAGATAACTTTGATACGTCATAACTCCGAGAAAAAAATCATACAGACCTCAATTTTTTTTTTTAATTTGTAAAGGAAAGTCCAATTTTTACGATGATTATCATATTTGTGAAAAAAATTCATTTAGTCGCTTAATTATCTATATGTTTATAATAATTAAAGTTCAACAAATATCACAGAGTCTTTAAGATTCTAAAAAATGTATCAAATTATAAAAACGAAATATAAAATTGGACGCGATTAAAAGATTTTCTTACAAATTTTTTAAAATTGATATTTTTTTAAAAATAAAATTATCAACAAAATTAAATAAA
The DNA here is from genome assembly GCF_047496725.1 of Anoplolepis gracilipes. Taxonomy (NCBI): domain Eukaryota; kingdom Metazoa; phylum Arthropoda; class Insecta; order Hymenoptera; family Formicidae; genus Anoplolepis; species Anoplolepis gracilipes. The sequence continues at coordinate 309,428 of NW_027328668.1, forward strand.
GATTCCGAATATTACAAATTAAGATAAATATTATAAAACTAGATTAAGAAGAGCTGCGCGCGAGATAAATAGCACAAAAATAAATCTCCTCTTTAAATGATTGTAATATACAAATGATTGTAATATATAAATTTGCCCAATAATCATTAAGAGTTATTACGAGGCAAATTTCTCCCACATCGAGTGGCACGACATTGCGGCACAAGGACATATTACGGGACATAGGGGACATAACTATATAAATTTAATAATGGTTATTAGGCAAATTTATATATTGTTATGTCCCCGTATTCCACAATAATATTTACATAAACAACATTCAAAAAAAAGGGCATAAAGAACGATTTTCTTAATTTATTACCTTATGTTCCATATATCTCAGAGAAATTCAAACCTCTGATAAAAAGAGATGAATTCATAAAGAAATTAATAGACGTGTCATATGTAGGGCAGATAAAACGTACGTTGAAAACACGTGTCGGGCAGCATAAAAGATATGTAAATTTAAACATCACTCAAAAATCAATGATAACGGAACATAGATTTGATAAGAGACATGAATTTGACTAGAATAATATTCAAATCCTTGATAGGGAATCCTGCTATAAAAAAAGATTGACTTCTGAAATGTTGCACATGAAAAGACAGAAGGCAGGTTTGAATTTACAGAGCGACACGGAAAATTTACATTCTTCCTATCTCTCTATAATTGAAACTCTCAAAAAAATTTAAACTTTGTAATTACCGTACTGATGTTCTTTAATTTTTATAAAAACAACACATGATATGAAATAACAAGATCGTCAATCTAGATATATATATATATATATATATATATATACAGCGTGTCCCATCTGGAAGTGGTCATCCCCTTTTATCTTTTAAATTAAAAGAGATAAACCATAACAAGTATATACAAAATTAAATGATTTGAACTGAATTTTAATGTGAGTATAGTGATTGATTACAAAATTTATCTGTATTGAAGAACGGTATGCATAATTTTTTTTTATGATAATGTAAATATTTTGGTATAATAAAAGTTGTAGCACTGTTGTATATATATATATATATGTATATAAATATATATATATATATATATACAGGGTGTCCGTCCCGTAACTCTCAATTAATACTTTAGGGGATGAAAGAAGGTGGAATTTTGAGTAAAAAGTTTCTTTTCCGATTTTGGCTCAGACCATTATTTACCGAGTTATTAACAATTAAAGTTGACTAATCAGACGGCGCGCGACCGGAGTACTTAGGAGCGTAATATGCCATGGGATTCTTCGTGCTTACCGTACATTTTCTTCATTAAAATTTTATTGTAAATTTTCTTGTTAAATAATGAATAAATAAATAAATCAATAAATTGTTAGATAAATAAATTAAGTTTTAAAAATTTCTCAAGAAATTGAAGTTTAAGTAAAAACTGAGAGCACCATCGTTTCTATGAAAAAAATTACGTATATGTATATGACGCATGTAAAGACAATTTTTTAAGAAATTGTTTAAACAATTTATTTATTATGATAATGTTTTTTTTGTCAGTAATCTTCCTAAATACTCATGGCGAACGTCCCGTAGTTATTCCCATAACTGCTTGATTAGCCGTGAGAATTTATGCGTTAAATAATTGAATAAATGTATAAATAAATAATACATAATTAAATAAACAAAATAATAAGAAATAATAAATAAAAATAAAAAGCAATCAGAAATTTGTAAACATTTCTAACTGTATTTATTCTTCTTTATTTATTTATTTATTTATTTATTTATCTATCAATTTATTGATTTATTTATTTATTCATTATTTAACAAGAAAATTTACAATAAAATTTTAATGAAGAAAATGTACGGTAAGCACGAAGGGTCCCATGACATGCTACGCTCCTAAGTACTCTGGCCGCGCACCGTCTGATTAGTCAACTTTAATTGTTAATAACTCGGTAAATAATGGTCTGAGCCAAAATCGGAAAAGGAACTTTTTACTCAAAATTCCACCTTCTTTCACCCCCTAAAATATTAATTGAGAGTTACGGGACACCCTGTATATACATATATACATATACAGAAAACTGTCTATTTATATATATATATATATATATATATATATATATATATATTTGTCAAACGTTATATAATGTGAATTCGCAATATAAACACAATATATGTATATATATTGTGTTTATATTGAGAATTCACATTATATAACGTTTGACACAGTCACCGACACATTATGTCAATTCGTTTTTCGAGGGCAAAATAGACAGTTTCAAATAAGTGGTTCATTAACAACATTTACATACGTATTATTACCACAACATGTAACAAAAGAATACAATAAATATGCATAAGTACTACCCCAAAGAAAATTCAAATTTTTTTATTGTAATCAACAAAACTAGTGCGAAGATAATACGTACAAGTGTTTTTACGAAAGCGCAAGTCTTTTTATAAGTTTTAAATAAAAAAATTACATAAATAAATTTATTCATCATCATTCATAAGATCTTCAAAAAAAGTTGATAGAAAGAAAGAAAAAACATGTATATTAGTTAGTTTCATACATGCATGCGCGCGCGCACGCACACACACACGGGGTGGGTGCAAGGGGGGCCTTCGGCCCCCCTCCCGCATCCGCCCCGTCCACCTTGTTTCACATGTACATTGCAAGCAAAGGCAAAGTTTATATGGGTTTGCAACTTTTTACGCGAAGCGAGGTGCACGGAGTGGATGCGGGAAAGGGGCCGAAGGCCCCCCTTGTACCCCCCCCCCCCGTGTATGTGTGTGTGTGTGTGTGTGTGTGTATGTTATGAAAATATTCCCTCGTTTATATTTATATTATTCTATGCAAATAAAAATCAAATTTATTAGTACTTGAAATTCGCATATCTCGAAATTGAATATTAGTATTCTTCATCGTCATAACTTCTTCAGAAAGACTTGCATCTTCATAAAAACACTTGTACATATTATCTTTGCACTAGTTTTGTTGATTACAATAAAAGAAATTTGAGTTTTCTTTAGGGTAGTACTTATGCATATTTACCAAGAATACATATAGAAATTACTGTTAGTCAATAATGTCTATGGGGATGACGGGATGACGGACCACAGGATTCCATAAAAAATCTATGTGGACAAATCAGGTCATCCTTCAAGTTGACTGCTTCACGAAATTCGAATATATATTATTTTATATTATTTTGTTTTACTATTATAATCATAAAAGCAAAAAATTTTTAAAGTTAAAATTTTCTATCTTATATTATTCTTCAAAATAGTTTGCGTTATATAAACTATGGTACATATTATTAGAGAAAAATAGGTTATTATTATTATTATTTTTAAATGTTATATTTGCATATAAATTGAATATTCAAGTAATAAAAAAGAAATAAAGTATTTAAATTTATTATTTCATTATTCAACATTTCACGAGATACTTATTTTATTATAGATTTTTGCGAAATGTAGAATTAAATCTGTAATTATGTACACATTTTCACTTATCACGAAATAATAAATACAAGTTATCCTGTGTATTTTATATGATATAGACTGGGGTCTATATAATCCGCTTACATGCGTTTGCGGGGCTGAAAATCTATATTTAACGTTGCGTGTATTATAGATTGTCAGCACCGTGAGCAGATTTCGGACCGCAGTCAATCTGTCACATTTTACGTCATATGCTCATGTTTATCAAACACTGCGTCATTTATTCGTACAAGTTTAATTTGCACTGAGGAGAATCTCAGCGAAGATTAAAACGTACGAATGCGCACTGGACATTTGTATCAATCGGACGGATATCACTTACGTTAAGTTTTTCTTCGCCCATGTACTCAATATTAGTTATTAAAAATATAGTTATTACATTTCGATATAATTTATTTACTTTAATAAAACTATTTTCTTTATGCTCCAACCGCCAAGTATTCGTGTTATTTATATTTCATACTTTTGTATAATTTCCATGTTGGTAGGTTATCATTATTAAAGTGTGTGTTGTTTATTATTTACGAGTGTGAGTCCGAAAGTAATAGCCGAACGGTTACGTCGCGCGGGTTGCATTATATATCGATCCAGCGGACGCGTAACAATATTACAAATTATTATAAATTAACCATTAGAAGTTTTAGGGGAGACCGGGACTCGTTGAAACCAGGGGCAAATTGGCGTTGCGTTCCTTTTATATATTTATATATTTTATATTTATGCAAAAGAAACTTCCATGAAAATTATTTCAAAATAATTCTTTTATAACATAGGTATTGTTCCAAAAGTTTTAATTAAATCAATCAAAGGAGAGAAATTGGGCAATAGGAGCTACGCTTTGTAATTGTTGAGCAATTATTTATTTGTACATGCTTAAAATTGTACATGATTAAGTTAAATCAATGATTTAATTAAATCAATCAAGTGTGTAACGAGACATCCCCCGTTATTATATCCCGACCAACCATTCGGCGAACACCAGCCGGGCAAAAGCGGAGGCGCGATGCGCCCTTTTTTAATTTTCCAACTATTTGCGGCCGTTCCGACAAACAGATCTCGGCGAGCGAGAGACTAACAAGAGAAGTGTCACAACTGTCCGACATCGATTTAATTCTCTTTAAAATATGTTGTTAAACACAAAAATCTAAGAGACACCTATTTTTTATACGTTTTATAATTCATATTTAGGAGATGAAACACCCCTTTGAAAAAAAGCGGTATTTTCTTTCAAAGTCGAATATCGTCGAAACAATAAGAGATAGAAAAAAAATTGTTAAATGAAAATTTAACGGTTTGAAGAGTACTTTAAAGTTATGAGAAAAAATTTTTTATTTTTATTTTTTTTTTCAAAAAACCCCCACCATCCATATTTTTTCAAAAATTGTTAATTTTTTTTTCACCAAATTAAAGCTTATTTTTTCCGCATTCAATCATATATAATAAAGTTATTTTACGAAATATCATTTTCAAAAATTAATTTAAACACTTCTGTATATATAATATATACGCTATTCGTGATCATCCATGCTATGTGACTAAATGAGTATTGTTGAAACAATGAGACACATAAAAAATGTTTTAAGTAATATTTATATAGTTTTCTGTGTACTTTATAATTATATATATAAGTATAAACTAAAAACAATAAATTATAATAGGCAATAGAGAGCAAAAAATATGTCATAACGTACGGGATAGGTAATAATTAACGAATAATATAATAAATCAATAATAAAGTGTATTATATATAGTAACAAAAAATAAAGCGTACTCATATATGTCGCAACCAGCTTAGATAAAAAATTATTATTATTGGAATTATTTATCGCAAATACATAAAGTTAACGTAAAATCGATGTTATTCCGAAAAAAACGACAATGTTAAGCGAATTAAATATAATTTCAATAAATGCGGACGTTACGACATATTTTTTGCTCTCTATTGCCTATTATAATTTATTGTTTTTAGTTTATATTTAAGAGAGTCCTGATATTATCTATTTATATAAGTATATATACAATATTTTTTTTCATAATAAAAATTATAATTTTTAAAAATTATTTTTAAAAATTAAATTCTCGCAATTATGTCATTATAAATGGTATATTTTATGATATTTATAATTTCTACTATGAATAAAAATTAAAGACAATTTTATTCAAAATTTATTCATTTATAATAAAATTATTTTATTGAATCTTTGAGAAATAAACGAAAAAATCACTATATGTATACATATATGGAATCCACTTACAATAATAATGTCGTTTTCGTTTATTCAAATTTTTACATTAAACATTAAAAATTTTTAAACATTATTTTACATTAATGTAATCAAAATGAAATAATTGTGATAGTGCTATTTATATAAAGAGTGTAATAATTTTGGTAATAATAAATTATTTTAAATAAGACAAACTTTTAAAAAAAAAGTGTGAACAAGCTTTCTTAAACTCTTTTAGATTCTGTAAATGTAAATAAAATAATTTTTTTATTGTTATAGTTTACTTTCAACAGATTTGTAAATATTGTCAAAATCGCTTTCTTCACGTCTCTTCAATTTCTTTTTTATTTTTTAAATTCTAACACAATACAATAATTTTCATAATATCGAATTCTTGACTAATCATTGAATTATCTGTCTACTTAAATGTTTTTTTTACAAAATAGAAAGATACTAGGAAGAGATTCCAGCAGTTTCTATGTGATACTGCATTTCAATACTTTTATCAATCCCTAAGTTCCATTTTACGGATATGTGCAGATGTATCTATATGTATATGTTACATGTACTATATAAAATGCGCGCATATGCATGAAACGAAAAATATCTATGTTTCTTTATTTGAAAATTATATTCGAAAAAAAGTATAATATATTCAAGTATATTTGAAAAAAATCCCAGACAACACAGAAAGGCCAAAAGATCACCTTTAATTTGAAATTATATCATCTTAAAGATATTTAAAAGATAATAAGATGTCTTTAAGTTGTCTTTTAAGCATCTTTTAAAGACATGTGCTGTCTGGAAAGTAACGATAAAAGTAGCTGTTAATTTCGTTACTCGCTATCGAAAAATGTAATAAAGTTACTTTTTTCGTTACAAACAAAATTTGTAACACCGTTACCGTTAGAGTTACTGAAAAAAAGTACCTGTAACGGTAACGATGTTACAAGTAACGTGTTATTTCCCAACTTTGCGTACATCACGGACCAGGACAAGCCCTTTTCTCCGAATGAATTACAAGTATCGATTGCCTCCAGTGCGCTCTTGGCGATGCCGATAGAGCTGGCATGAATTTCTAAAGTTCTATCGTTATATCGACTTCGATGTTCCCACATGCCATAATCCGGGGTACGATAAGCTCTCTCAACATGTATACTAGATTTTGCACAAAGGCTACTTCGTTTTGCGTATATATAATTTGTAGATCGGAAGAAATCATTTGCACCAAGAATATCAAGTAAAGGGATACAATGTCAATCTAAACACACGCATAGAATAGAATATAATATTCAACAAAGTAAAAATCTGAAACAGCAAATACATATTTTTTGATAGATATATATATATATTTTTTTGTATATGTGCGCATGCTTGGCGCCACATATACACGGCTTGCGCTTGTGTGTGCGTTATACAGAGCGTGAGCCGCGTCAGGCATCACTGCGCGCAGTCGAGTTCTAGACGTTCGTAGTTCCACACGTGCTCCAACAACCCTCGTCATCATCGTACGAGCAAGAGAACGTCGAACACCATAAGGACACTTCACATATTGCGAGTGCTATATGGTATGGCGATATTTCCGGTACTAAGCTGCTACAAATTCTACATGCCAGGTATTCTAATATACTGAAAAAAAGTATGCAATCCAAAAAAAAATAACTTGTTTTAAATAAATAATTTAGTTAAATAGTACCAATGACCAATTATTTGGAATTAAATAAAAATATTGTATAGAATGAGAGACTGTCTGCTAAAAAGTAATAAATTATTTATTATATTCAAAATAAATAAAGTAAAATGTAAAAAATATTTATTTATATAACTATTTTATTTACTATTTTTTAATGTTGTGTTACTAAAATTGAATAATTATTAACTAGATTTCAATAAACAATTGTTCAGTTTAAGCAATATACAAATTAAATTTTAATAAACGCTTCTTTAAGTTAATAAAAAATTAACTTAAATTTAATTAAATGTTTCGTGAAAAACTTTTTCATACACTTAAAATGAACTAAATATTTGTTTAAAATTTAGCGTCTGATTGTCAAAATAATAAAGCATTATCTCCTTTCAAATTAATGTAGATTTTGTTTAATTTTAAATATTTAATAATTACACGAAGTGTTATCGCGTTAATAAAATTATTTATTAAGGATCTATAAAAGAATTACAAATGAAAGAGGATAATGTTTCTCACGCACGTCTTTCTCGTTTCGCGTCTACCGTTCGACTTCGACCTTTTTCTCTTCGTTTTCGATTTTTCGATTCGCTTTGTCTTTCGAGTTTGTCCTTATTATTATGTATTAGGAAATCGCGTACATAAACATCGTCATCGAAAACATATGTTCGACGGTCGGAAGTTTTGAATATAACGGTTAATATGACAATACGACATAAAAATACAAAATTAAATATATATTTTTTACAAAATATTTTTTACGCAAAAATATCCCCATATTCGGCCGTCCTGACTGAACAGTCACTTTGAATGTTCATCCGTTTCATCTCTAGAATCGTCTCCGAATGTATCTTCACTGCTGTTTATCCAAGGTTTCATAAAATCTGCGACCGATGAAGTCTGGAAGGGTCCTTCATGCTTTCCAACCCTATGCATCAAATACCGATTATTGTGTAGAACCTTGGTAATCTCATACGGTCCGAAATACTTATTAGACAATTTGAGCCTAAGGCCTTGCTGCGTTCATTTAATTGCGACGAGATCACCTTCTCGATAACAAACTGCTTCCTTTTTTCTCTTATCGTATTGCTTTTTATTTTTGAGTTGAACTTTAATAATATTCTCTTTTGCGTAATTTCGCAATTCGTTTCGGTCATCCTAGAACGATTCAATCTGCTCACTCTGTAAAAGACTTCTTATGTCAGGATCATCACGAAGATGTGGATAGACATCAAATAGAAGGCGAAAAGGCGTCATTCCAATGCTTCTGTGCGGTGTAGTATTCAGACACTGTTGCGCTGTATTCAAATATTTGTATCATTCTCCGGGCTTGATGGCAGACATCGTCGTCAGTAACGGAATCAATGTTCTATTTAATCTTTCGACTTGGCTATTTCCTCGCGGTATTCCTGTTGTAATTAACGAATGTTTGATACTTTCTGCTCGACAGTATTCTCCAAACTCCTTCGAGGTAAATGCGGTGCTTCTATCCGAAACAATTCTTCTAGGATTCCCAAAAATAATAGATTGTTTTTTCAATCGATCTATGATTTCCGTAGTACCCATCGACTTAGTCGCATACAACCAAGTAAACTTGGAAAAAGCATCTATCTACGGCGAAAATATAAGTGTAGCTCTTCTTCGTTGATGGCAATGGACCCAGATGATCGATATGGAAGGTATCTAATAAAACGCTGCCTTTCTCGATCGGGTTAAGCATACCTTCTTGCTTTCCTTGTTTTCGCTCAGCCAGAATGTACGCAACACAGTTGTGTACAACCGCTTCAACCTTAGGTCGTAATTTCGGAATCTAGTAGTCTTTTTTTACTAGCGTTTCCGTCTTGCCGGCCGCAAAGTGACTTCGTTCGTGTGCTCTTCAAATTATTTGCATCTGCATCGACTTAGGAACAACAAGTCGTATGTCATCGTCAATTTCCTTATATAACAGTCCGCCTCGTAAAATGTAATCGCTTAGCTGCCCTTGCTTCAACGCATCTAAAATCTTCTTCACATCATCGTCATGATTTTGTGCTCTTTTCAATCGAGCGGTCAATTCTTCTTCGCATTCATCGATGGTCAAACAAGGTGGAAGTGGGTTTCGACTTAAAGCATCCACATGAAACATACTTCTTCCCGGTCGATGCTCTATAGTATAACAAAACTCTTCTAACAACAACGCCCATCGAGCTACGCGCACGCAGAGATCTTTTTTATTCATCGTGAGTGCAAACGCACGGCAGTCCGTCACGATCTTAAAGGGTATTCCGATCAAATACACGCGGAATCGCTTAAGCGCCTTAATTGCAAGAACCTCTAATTAATAACTCGAATATTTCTCTTTTGCGGGTGTCGTTTTTCCGCTTGCATAATAAACTGGATGTAATAGTCGGTCTTCGCTGTTCCGCTGTAAAAGAATCGCCCCGTAACCGTATGTTGACGCGTCCGTATGTAATTCCATATCGACACCTATACGGTATAAACTTAATATAGGTCTATCGCTTAAAAGAATTTTTAATTGTATGAACGCATCTCTCTCGGCCGCTCCAAAACAGAACTTAACATTAGCCCGCAATAAATCAGATAACGCGATAGTAGCATATTTCAGAATAAATTTCCGGAAGTATCCAGTCAAACCCAGAAATGCTTGTACCTGTCGTATAATTCTAGGTTCAGGAAAATGTTTCACCGCCTCAGTTTTACGCTCAGATGGTCGAACAAGACTGTTGTCTATCGTGTGTCCAAGAAATTCGACTGCTCTCTTTAAAAAACAACACTTATTCCAATTTATCAAACTGGCTTGACTTGCAGTGTTAAATACGCGTTTTAAATTTCTTAAACCGCCCTCACTATCGTCAGAAAGTACAATTAAGCCATATAAACTAACATTATTTCGTCTCGTATTAAATCTTTAAAAATTGCATTAATGTATTTCTGAAAAACGGAAGGTGAGTTATAAAGTCCGAACGGTATTCGTAAGAATTCGTATTGACCATCAAGTACAATAAACGCAGTGTATTTTATACTCGATTCGTCAACTCTAACATGAAGAAAACTATTCTTTAAATCGATCGTACTGAAGACTTTTGTTCCCTGCAACATATCTAACTGATCTTCGATGAGAGGTAAAGGATAACGATCTTTTATTATCTTTTTGTTTAACAATCTGTAATCGACGTGAGCCGTCCCTTTCTTTTTACTAAAACAATCGGACTAGCGTTATCGGAAGTAGAAGGGCGAACAATCCCTTGCTTCTCCCACTCTACAATCTCGCTATTAACAATGGTTTTCTCGTATGGCGATAAGCGCCTCGCTCGCTGATATACAGGTTCGTCATCTTTTAAAACGATAGTCATCCTTATGTTGAGTTTTATTTGCGCATTTTATTTGGCTTATAATTTTCAATCAGCGTCGTAATGGTACGTTTATGCTCGGCATCCTGAATATGAAATATCCGTTTTACCAGCTTCGTGTGCGCCTTCTACATCGATCTGAAATATGTCCCCTACATTATAATCTTCGGTTGCCTCCCTGCAAATCGGACTAATTATTATCGCACCCTGCCTAACATTAACTTCTACTGTGTCTAAGAAGTCAGTGCCAATAATCAATTTCTGTCGAGATATTATATCCGAAACGACTCGTATAAGGGTCGGATAAGAATGTTCATCGACTGTAAGTTTTGCTCGAAATTCTCCTAGCGCGGCTATTTCGTCAGATCCCACGCCCGAGAAACGAATTTCAGTTTTTTGAAATCGAGGTGAACCTAGCTTTATATACTCGTCCGCACGCATCAAAGAAATATCACTATCCGTGTCTACTAGCGCTTCGATTTTTATGCCGTCTACTAGAACATTTTTAGTATATTTTTTACGCGAAGGTTGTGCTACAACGCAAGAATTTTTGAGTGCATCTTTCTTTTTTAAACATTTCGACGCGATATGCCCGAATTCTCCACACTCAAAACATTTAATTCCTAAACTTTTCGACGGACAATTCGCACTAATATGATCGCGCACGTAGTTAAAACACCTTTTGACGTTTGACACCGTTTTTTTCTTCTCGCCGCTGTCGACGTTACTCTTCCCTTCGTTTCGGCCGCTCCCGCCATCTCGCCCGCTCACCGCAGTTCCGCCGCCACGTCCATCCGATCGACTCAATCCTGCACAATAATCTCGCAATGTTACTGCTTCAAACGCTGCCAATAATGATTCCGTTTCTTGGAAGCGTTGTATGCGCATCTGATTACGTAACACATTTTCGGGGATACCGTCTATAATGTAGTCCATCATTTCCGCAGCCTCAATCGGTACACGATTGCCCATAATGATCTTCTTATGTACATATTTGCGGAATGTCTCATCCTTCCTCCAGACACGCGCTTCAAATGTCCTCCTGGTCGTCACTCTGTTTTGCTTATGACGGAACATCAATTTTAATTCGTCAATAACAGCGTCAAAACTCATACTGATAAACTCAGGCTTTGAATGGAACTACTCGAGAGCTTTCTTTTTTTAGTCTCATTCCGACTAAAATTCTTGCCGGGTCGCTCTCTAATTGATACGTCGTCTTTAAAAGTTTTATTTGCCTCTCCCATGTGTCAAAATCATTGGAAGTACCGTCAAAATTCGCCAACAAATCCGTGATCGCTGTCAAATTCAGTCGTGTATTTGAAGATGCTCTTCTTACGTCATTGTCATTACCCACGTCCACCTCCTCTTCTCGCTGTCCACGATTCATAAAATTCATATTCTGACACTCACGCAGTAAAGCAATTTCACGTCTAGCAAGCTCTAGTTCGCGTTTAGCAATATCTTTCTCGCGTCTGTAAACCTCGATCTCTCGCCGATATGATCTTCGTAATGATCACTGCCGCCAGCATCGTCCTCGTCTCGCTCAATCATCCATCCGTCCGAAGGATCCGCTTCCATCAATCGAGAGACAAGTTTGGCCTTTGTTCCCGTCGTAGACAGTTCACGATCCCTCAAAAAGTCTTTAAGCTGAGCTACGTTAAAAGCATTTGGATCTGACATGTCGTCACAAAATATTCGCCGTCAGCACACACTATGTAGTTTTCGTATTCGTTTGTCTTTAACTCGTGATTTGCAGCTTCCCGTCTATTTGCCACACACACACACACGATTTTGTCGTTTTTTCAACACCGCAATCAACGTTCTGTTCAGGTATTCACGCACCTGGTGATTCTTCGTCGTTAACCCACAGCACATACGGCTCGAGAAAATCGTCTCTCATCAATCGTCGTCTTTGTTCTTTTTGAAAAAAAAGAAAAAAAATAAAACAAATCTCCCCTCACTTTGATCCTTGATCCCGGAAAGGCCCCCCAAAAATTTGTAGATTTTGTTTAATTTCAAATATTTAATAATTACACAAGGTGTTATCACGTTAATAAAATTATTTATTAAGGATCTATAAAAGAATTACAAATGAAAGACGATAATGTTTCTCACGCATGTCTTTCTCGTTTCGCGTTTACCGTTCGACTTCAACCTTTTTCTCTTCGTTTTCGATTTTTCGATTCGCTTTGTCTTTCGAGCTTGTCCTTATTATTGTGTATTAGGAAGTCGCGTACAAAACATCGTCATCGAAAACATATGTTCGACGGTCGGAAATTTTGAATATAACGGTTAATATGACAATACGACATAAAAATACAAAATTAAATATATATTCTTTATAAAACATCTTTTACACAAAAATAATTCCCCACATTAATGTTTGTTTTATTAGATATAAAAATAAGATTGTTTTCAGTAAATATTCCATGAATTTATTAGAAATTTATTGTAAGATAACAGATCGTTTATTCAAAATAATTAAAACTAACTTCAAATTTATTTTACATTGATTTCATCTTATATATTAAACTTCAAGTTGAATAAATGTTGTTACACGGAGGAAATTTTATATTAAAAATTACTATAATGTGTAATAGGTGCGGATCATCATAGGGCCATTTTAAAATAAAGTCTTATGTAAAACTGTAAAAATTGCGTAAATTGTCGTAATATTTACAGTTTTACATAGCACTTTAACATGGTCCTGTGATGGTCCGCAATTACTATAGACATCATAATAATTTTTAATTTGAAGTCAATTTTCTGTGCATATAGACAAGTATAATGCAAGTTGTCATTAAGAAACGAAACTTTAATATAAGAAAATCAGTCAGTTATTCAATAATCATTTAGTAAAAAAATTACAGTTTGAAATAAATTATAGCATTTATTTTCTATAATTATTATACTTATTAATATTTTTTAAGTACATATATATTTATACATATAAGGTAACATTTTTATTTTGAATTCAATTTCGAAAGGTATTTGCTTTATTATGGTTATAGCGTAGTAAGCTTACACTACGAAAAAAATGTGCATGGAATATAATTTTTTTCATTAGATGAGAAATGTTTTTTATAAACCTTATAATCTACGAGCATATTTTGCTGTATTATAATCCAATTGTTACTTTGTTTTACTTCAAATGATTGAAAATGATTGCAATAACAAACATTTGAATATGTTTGACATAGAAAATAAATTTCTTTTAAAGAATTTACTAGTATAGCTTAATTTTTGCAAATGAAAAATGAAAGTTATTACTCATATTTATAATATTATTGATTGCGTAAAATGTACCATTGACTTTAACCTATGAAACTGAATCATAATCATAAAATGACTCGGAAGGTAGAATCTGCTTAATATTATCAAAATTTTCAACTAAAAATATTTTTAATTATATCGCTCCTTTAATCACTTGTAATGAAAAACCTTCATCATTAATGAATCTATTACAAAGATATAATTGATGCCTAACACTAAAAGTAAAAGGTAGATTCTTGTATGATGTAACCACTTTACTATATTATTCTTAAACATTTTATGCTTGCCTTCAAAACGAATAGAAGACATATACTTTAATGGATCAAATTTACGAATAAGTTGACCATAATGTAGTAAATTATGATGTTTTAGTCTGAGTTTACTCTCAAAAAGCTTCAAGTAAAACTTCAAGTATTGCGAACAGTGGATGAAAAAAAAATCTATTATTTTATCAGAAATAATATCGAATAAAACAATTTAGTGATTCGACGCAACATGAGATACAGTTTCCATATCGGATTTTCTATAGGGACTAAATCGGCAACAAAAATAACCAAATTATCAACAAGATAATGCATTTCCGAAGCAGAAAGAATAATTTTTGTATTTTTTATAGCTTCATGTTTTAAAACAGGACGTTACGTTTTTATCACAACTTGAACTGATAGTACAAATTCTTTCGTTTAATATTTCTATAGTAAAAAACTTATGTTTATTAATGAGATTGCTCAAAATTTTAGCCATATCATAGCGACAAATGCCTTCAAGTATATCGTGCATGGGATTGACAGACGCGTTACTTATCACGTGATACCCAGGGATATCGTTGACAATGCATTTTTCTATTACACCAAAAGAATGTTCGGAAGCATGTTCTAAATAATTATCAACTGTCCTTAAAATTTTGCAATTTTCTACTGTCATATATTGTATCTGTTTTTTAGTAGCATAACATATTTAACAACAATACGACTGATTAAAACTTTTACTGAACCCAAGAATAGTATTTAAACCTACACCCACAGAAAAGATTTCCTGATTTAATGTTATTACTCTTCAATCTATCATAAACTAGGATCGATATAGCGATAATCATATTTATTATTGAAGAAACAATATTTTAATCTTGAATGGAAAATTCTTAAATCTAGAATAAAATAAGCTTGGTGTTATCCCGTTAATTTTTAGAAGCAATCTCATAATATTTTAGATTTAAGAATATACTAGTCTGAAAGAATTCTTATTCTATTCTTGCGATAAAAGAATATGTAGAATACCAGGAATCTTATGTTATTCTTGATCTAAGATCTTTTTTCGTGATACAATAAAGTAAAGGTTCATATAATGTAATAAATAAATTTATATTATTTGATATAATGTTTTATCATATTAATACATATTTAATAATTATATAATATAATGATATATATTATATGTATAACATAATATATAATACAGATTATTGCTCGCGCGCGCGCGCGCACACGCACACGCACACGCACACGCACACGCACACGCACACGCACACGCACACGCACACGCACACGCACACGCACACGCACACGCACACGCACACGCACACGCACACGCACACGCACACGCACACGCACACGCACACGCACACGCACACGCACACGCACACGCACACGCACACGCACACGCACACGCACACGCACGCGCGCACGCACGCACACATATTTTTTTTCTTTTTACAATACAAATCAATTACAAAATCATAAAAATTATAAAAAATGCAGTATTTAATAGAAAAATTAATTAAATTAATGAAAAATAAAACAAGACGGAACCAATCTTAGATTATTAGCAGTAACTTGGATGTTGGCTGCTAAATGGATAGTTAAATCTTGAAATTTTAAGTAATACCATTGATCAGTAAAATTAATTTCATTAGCATGGAAGTGAGTATTGAAATTTACTGTAGTAAGTTTTTTAAGTAAAAAATGTACAATATTATTTCCAGATACAGATATTGTATAAATACAACCAAATTGAGGATTTTTATTTCTTTCCCATTTTATAACAATCAACATGCTATTTTCATAATGAGAATTATTAATTTTAATCCATTTAACAACATTCCATTTTGCGAAACAAATATCTTCAGAATATATGAAGAAAACTCTTTAATTACGTTAATAGTCTGAAGGAATGAAAAAGATATTTTCAAGGCTAAACCTGTCCCAGCCAGTATCGACAGCAAAAAAAAGTTATGATAGACTATTAAAAATACTTAACAATTATTCCAACAACATACTAATCTTTTCTGAGTAATTTCGTTTGAATGAAAGAATCGTATATGACTAAGAACAGCATCTGCTGCATTATAGTTTCTATTACAAGCAAAACTTAAACATATTTTTTTTAATTAAGTAATCTAAAGACATATATAATCTGAAAATATTAGTATCTAGTGAAAAAAGTTTGACATAGATACTTGTAATAATTCGTTAAAAAGTTTGACATAGATACATTAATAATTAATTAAATATTTAATTAATATTGATTGAGATGATAATATTGAGTGAAAAAAAGAAAAGATGTAAATAATTAGTAAATAAAAAAAATAATATCCGTGAATAATTCTTTCTTAGGAAGATAGTATGAATTAGAGTGTCATATGATTTAATCGACAAATCAGTGTAGTTACATTTGTAACTGAGCGTTTCATCTAATAAGTAAATGTCATACAAAAAGCTCTCTGAATAAATAACCATAAATGATATGCTTCAACTGGATATTCAGCATCAAGAACGAAAAATGATTTAAAACATACGTCAACAGCTTGTAAAACACTTCCTACTTTTCATAGATTGCTATTGATGCAGACATAAGAAGCAGTGATTGAATCTTCCACATTTCCGACAACAATTATGTAAGGCTGAACAGCAGCACTGATAGATACATAATATTCATTCCGTCGTTTCATAGCATTCAATACATCACCACCAATCTAATAACCAAAAAAAATTATCGATTTTATAATAAAAAATAAGACTAACAAAATAATAGAATTTTAAAATAGAAATTTCAAAAATTGTATAGTATTTACAGGTACTTTCTGAATAAATTCTTCTCTTGTTTTTTCCACTGATGGCTTAAAGACTTTCTTTCCAAGTTTTACTCTGCCTGTTGGCTTACATATAATAGATAAGATATTTAAGATAACGTAATCTTTAATATCTACAAAGAAAATAATAAAAAACAAGATAAATAAAATTTTTATAAAAAGAATAGTTTCTCTATATACTATTTCTTTGCGACCAATTATACCATTTAAAAAATGATTATTTAAGGCTCCTGAGTACTCGCCGCGAAACTTCGATGTCGACGGTGGCGACATATAGTTCTGTCTCTTTCCTTCTTTTGGGAAATATGTTAGAAGCGAGAAATGACAACCCAATTTATGTTGCAACCTACGTCGTAATTATTTGCTTTTTATTAGTGTTGTGATGTGCAACGTATTTATAAAACTTGTGAAAATGTACGGCTGCCAAGCTGTGTAAGGAATAAACTGTGTAAAGTAACATTTTCCTCACCTTTCGGCAGCTCTCAAATCGCGTGTTTTTCCGCATTTCAAGGGTTCATTTCGGACTCAATTTACAGTTATTTATCAATTGTCAGGAGAAAGGATTACCAGCCGTACATTTTTACAGGTGTGCTGAAGAGATTGGTAGTATTATTTCGTTAAAATATGTTTTTATTTACATGTCAGTTGCAATATAAATCAGGGTGTCATTTCTCGCTATTTCTCGCTTGTGACGTCACGATTTCAATATGGCCGCGATGACTACGTAGGAGCCTTAAATTCTCCATTATTACACACACCATTCAATAAATCAGTATTCTGCAAATAAGGTATGAAATCCTTTACATCATTATAATGTATAATATCATCCTGTAATATTACAAGCTGTTCCAATTTCTGTCTGATTGAAGGCCATTTCACCAAAATAATGTTCTGCTTGCCTTCTAGACAAGCATACTTGGTAATGAAAGAATACAAAGAATTAAAGTCATTCAAAATCTGAAAATAATAAAAAATATTATTCGACTACTAATATCATATCTTTTAAACTGAATTATCACTGGTTTATTCAAAAATTTATAAGTAAAACATACTAGTTTATAAGCTTGTGGTTGTTGTAAGATATTTAACCATTGTTCAATATACTGTTGGATTGAAATTTTTTTATTAGCTATAAAATTTTTGAGACGAACTTTTTGACATATTTTCCAATTTCATTTTTGCGCAGCTTTTATTTCATCCGGTAAAATATCCAAAAAGTTCCCGTATTAAAATATGATTTAAAAATTTTAATTACTTAAGAAGCGTAAAATTTACCATTAATAAGAGGAACCAAATCTTCATTTTGTATTTTTTCCTTTTTTCTTGAAGATGAAATCGCTCCTTTTTTTACGCAGCCAGGATTTAGCGTTTTTCACTTTTGTGGGCAATTTACCTTTAGCTAATAATTGCTTTTCTCTTTCTGTTTTTGGAGGTATATAATAAATTGATGTCTAGAAAATAATATAAATTGTCTAGAAAAATATAAATTTTGAAAATTTTGTCAGGAAAGCAATCATAAATAGAATTTTAAATAACATTTAGCAGTATTTGTTATGCAGTATGCTAATTTTTTAAAATTATTACTTTTTCTGTAGGAAATTGCTCACAAATTTTATTAGCAATTATTTCATAATGCCGATGTTGTAGACTAAAAAAATAAAATTTAAACTAATAAATATTAAATTATTAAATTATATTAATTTAGAAATAAGTGAATAAACATACAACTCAGTTATCTGGAGCAGCCATTTGATAACAGTTTCTACTATAATTTTTCGATCATTTTCATTCAGTGTGCCTAATTTTAAGTATCTAGTAAGCATCCATTAGCCTTGGTCAGAGGCGTAGCCAGGGGAGGGGGGGCAGTGAGGCAAAGCCTGCTCTTGTAACTTTTCTGCCTGCTCTTGAAAAATTTAGCTGAGATAATTTTATTTATTTTTTATTAAAGTATTCGCAAATTATTTATATTTTATTTAATTATTTATAAATTTATTATAATACAAATTATGCGCAAATTATTTATAATATTTTATTATTTAGAATAATATTATTTCATAATTATCACTCATTATTATTTTTTTATCATCAGACCGTGACGCGCTTTGTTGAACTGATTGTGAGTGAGTCTTCTGCCTTCATCTATTACCTTTCTTTTCAGTGTTTTGTTCGCTTCAGTCTTTCTTTGTTTTACGTAGCCAGTAGCCAGACGTGACCCACTTTGACGGCTTTTCTATCCCTGCTTATATGTGTCACAGTAACTGTGCCCTCTTAATATGAGATTAGGATTTAAAATATAATTATTTTATTTTTGCGTAAATTAATATATGTGAAGAAGCATTTGTAACACACAGATTCTCCGAAAAACAAGTTCGTATTTTATTTAGAGGTAAGTTATTACTTTATTAAAAATTAAATATGTTTATAAAAGCAATCACGAAATTACAAGAAATTTTTGACCCTATATTTACTAAAAAACAAAATGTTTTTTCCATTGTTATTTTTTTAATGATATGAATTAATATGTTATCTCTTTAAAGCTTTAAAAATATTATATTTTGCACGTATTGTAATAAAATCACTGTCGAATAAACAAGATAATAGATAGGAAAAAATAATGAAAAATTTATGTGTTAAAAAATATTAAAGTTTATAATAAACATTTTTTTGTAGATAAGGGGGTCAGAAAATTCCCGTCATGATTTCAACTAAAATTAGATAAGAATATTTTCCATTTTTAATTATGGATATTCGTAAATTTTTTTCTGAAAAAAAAACTGATCAGAAGATATAGTCCAGATAAGTTCAGAATCATCTACGAGTACATCATTATTAAATGAGTTAGACGAGGTAGACAATATTAATGAAGAAAACATACAAAACTTTTTAATATTCCCAGGAGATTTACCTCAAAAAGGAAAGTCAATAAAGCAAATACGTCTACATAATTATCCCAAACGAAATTCTCGTTCATTTCGAGTTGAACGATTCTCCAAATTTAAGTGAGTATAAAATGGCCACGTATCTGATTGGCCAATTCAAAATAGGACTCTTTGCTTGGCTAATCGTTGCTGGTGACCTTAACATCGGTCGATATGATTGGTGATGTCCAATCCGAACGTGGCCATTTCGGACGCTCCCTTCAAATTTCAATGGTTGTAATACTCACGTGAGAGAGATGCAGCATTTTGCTTAGACCATATAGAAATGGACCGCGCGTTAGTGGTGGGGACTGCTGGCGAGTTGATAGACAAGGACAGCAATATGAGTATATATAATAAAATATATATAATAAAATATACCTCATTCGCGCTAACTTGTGTTGTAACAATAGTCAACACAATATGACAGGTTATGAAGAGTTTTACGCGCGAGGTTATGAATAGAATTTTTTTAATTTCTTCAAAAAATTACTTCTTATTTCGTAAATTATAAAAACTTAAAAATATTTATACTTATTGTATTTAATTAAGTTATATCGTAAAATATAAAAACTTAAAAGTATTAAATAATAAAAATATTGCACTAATAAAAAATATTGTGTAGCTCAAGCAATTATATATTATTGATGTTTGAATAAAGTTTCCTTTAATTTCTGCTTGCGGATGCGTTTGATAGGTTGACTTGCTTCTGTAGTTGCGTGATGTATCCTGACATTAAAATACGTTAATAATATTAATTTTATAAGTTCATATCTGTGATCGGATAATGGTTCTTGCTCCTTTATGTGATCATCTAATATAGCAAATACATTTATATTCAATCGGCGTATTGTTACAATAATTAAATGTTTTATGAGCATTTTCTCTTTGTTGTAGAGAACAGTTGTGCCACGAAAAACTTGCTCTGCTATTTGACAGATGTCAACAATATCTGCCAAGGGCTTACAAAGATTGCCACGGTTTTTGCGTTTCAGCAGCATTGATGTGCTTTCATCAGATATATCCAAAGTTAGAATTTCACTGCATTGCTTGCAATGAATCAATTTTTTTACTTTACGAATCACAAATTCAGTAATATAAGCGACTATATCATTGATTGCAGCATTATCACAATACAACAGTACATTGGAGTAATCATGATTAATGATTTCATTAAATTGGATCTCTTCAGTAGTAATGCCTGATGATTTTGTGATACTTTTAGAGCTATTAACATGTAAAATCCTGGTTGAATCCATCGCTACACAGTTAGCATATTTTGATCCAGTAATTTCATGGTGCACCAAGAGTCTTTTATACGAAGCTTGGAATTGGAAGGCCGATGGATTGTTGTTATATTCACCTTAATTTCTGATTGCACTGAAAAAAGTTTCAATGTGATCCTGCGACAGTTTATAAGTTAATAAGTAATCCATGCCCAATTCTTGTTTCTCCAATTGCTCATATATTCTAAGAATACTACGCAATGACAATATCATGCCTACAAAACCAATGCGTCTTCCACTTGATGTGATTGGTACACGATTGGATCTTAGTTTTTGGATCTTCAATTTTAAGATCACATATATATTCTACATACTTTATAACATTCTGCTTTATTTCATCGATGTTATGTTTTGATATTGGGGCTTTTAAAGGATCTTTGACGAACCGATTTCGACTATTTAGAAGTCGATTTAGTAGTTCAAACAATCATTTTACAAAAAGCAGCAGTTGAAGAGGCTCCTTTAAACTTTGGCTCTTTAATATCAAATTCCAATCAGTTTAAAGCATCAGCTACACTGTTATTAAACATTTGAGCAGCTAAACGTACATTCATTTTTTCGCTGTCCCAATTTAAATGTCGCCGTCGCAATTTGTTTGCAGCATGTAATTTACAATATTCCACTAATAATTCTAAATAATGATAATCGATGATCTCATTATTATAATAGAAGATCTTTAATGTTCCAAAGGCATTTCTCCAAAGCTTAAGCATATGACATGCATCGAGTAATATAAATACAGGCTCATCTGAGACTGGATGAGGAAAATCTGATTTCAATAATGCAACTTCGGATGTTATACATGCACCTAATTGATTAGCCATTACCAGATTTGATGCTGCCCCGTCGAAAGTTAGAGAAACCACTTTTATATTTATTTCATGTAGCATTTGGAGACACTGTGCAACTAAATTGGCACGTTCTGAACCACTCAAACCGGCAATCAAAAAGTAACCAAGTGGAATTTTCCAGTGAGCATTTATTGCATTAAGAAGAAATATCAAAGCTTCTTTTGCTTCTGGAAGAAAGTCACTCGTTTTCATTTCAGTACCAAAGTTAACATAGCCATGTATCATTTTTCATCCCAATGTAAATGCTTGCGTATGGCCATTTCGTCTACCATCAGAGCACATACCGTTTTTTTGTTAATCTTTTTGTTTTCGGACACTGTTACTTTTAAAATTTCAAACGCTTCTTTCGTAAAACCAGGACCATCTATATGCTGATACCATCTTCTCAAAGTGGACGGATGGGGTAGGCCATTATTAAGAGTTTTCCGCACATAATCATAAGTTTTGGATGAATAAAATTGTAATGTTAAGGCAAAATTTCTTAGTTCAGGAGAAAATTTATTTTGGGATTTAGATTGTAAGTTATTTGAAATAATTTTCTTCTGCAGTAAGGACATTGAAATCTATAAATAAAACACCAAAAATTTTTTTATACTATATATTATACACAAAATATTGATGTCTTCCAGTATCTTTATTATATAGTATTGTTGATACATAATAAAACCGATGTTACATTTATACAAAGTCGATGCATTAAACTGATAATATACAACATTTATATCATAAAATAATTTCTAATAGTAATAAAATATTCTAAGGATTATTTTAAAAATTATGAGAGTAAAACTGTTACTAACACATATATGTCTAAAAAGCACGTATAAAAAATATTGGAATTATTTATAAAAAATTTGTATAAAAAACTTGCATAAAAAACTTGTATAAAAACTTGTATAAAAAATTAATAAATAAATATAGAAATATTTCTATAAAATGTTATTGTATAAAAAAAGTTATCAAATCGAATATATTTTTTGCGCATGAACTTTGAATAAAAAAGTATATGTAGACTGTTCCGAAATTTACTACTAGCATTGAAAATCTATAATATACACAAAATATGGTACGTATTCAGAACGCGCTTACAAAGATGTTAGCGCATTGTTATCCAATAAAAGAATCTGTTTTTTTATAATATAGATTCTTCTATTGGATAATAATACGCTAATATCTTTGTAAGCATGTTCTAAATACGGATTAATATAAACTATATAGATTTTCAGTATTAGCAGTGAATTTTGAAATACAGTTAAAATATATTTACCGTTAATGTATCTAGTGCATTTTTTGACAATAATCCCTTCTATATTCTCTAGATGAACCATCATAGATTTAAAGTTTTTAATTCGTTTAACTAATCGTCGATTATGTTCTTGTAAAAGTTTAACTTTTTTTCGAAGCATTGTTATTTCCTGTATTGCTTTCAACCAATATTTAATTCGATTTGAAGATGATGATAAATGCTCAGGTATGACTTGTGTTACATGCTTTGGTTGCCATTTGATTGCCTTTTTTGATTGAGAGTCAATACTTATTCGTTTGGGTAATAATGGCTGTATATTGTGAACATTATCTGGATGCGATTTATTAATATTATCTTCCACATTTTCCAATTGCATAGGTGGTAGAGGAGTGGACTCTGCAGCACTTGCTGTTTGATCTTGAAAGAAATAAAAAAGTTAGTAAAGTAATTTAATTAAAATGATATAGATTATTCAAAAATTATAATAATAATCTATTTAAACATAAACGTAATCGCTAACTTGCTGAATCATTTTGGCCGTTCCTCCAGTATATTTTTAAATTGTGATGGAATAATATCATGTCATTTTAATTTGGCCTTTTTTGTTGTGCGATCAAAATCTGTTGGCCTAAATTGTTTGGAACTGCTGTTTTCCCTGGTTTATCCAAGCGATCTGTCGCTTTAATCCAGAGTTCTCGTTCATAGAAGATTTTAGGAAATCTATAAAAATATTAATCAAAAACCAAATTAACCTTTAAATTTTTTTCAATAATACTATGAAGATACATACAAGTGGAATGATATTGTTTTATTTTTGTCAGTTTTCTTACAATTGGGAGTCCAACAATATTTCATTTTCAGTTTTTACTTTTATTTTTTTTAAATACAAAAATGTTATATTATTAGCTAGATGTGAGCACAACATAACCACCAAAGTTACTTCAGAGTATATTCAAAACGTGGCAACACAGCAATTGGAATAATTGGCAACGTTGACTCCCTTAAGGAATTAGTTTTTCCTTGTCACACACGTTAGTCAAATATCTCTTTCTCTTTCCCCCCAACTCGGCAGCAGCTCAAACAAAGGCATGCGCGGTCCATATATATATGGTCTAAGGCATTTTGTTATGCTTGTATGCAATTTGAGACATCTGGTAATAAGGAGAAAGTATTTACAGTCGGACCTCTTATCCTACGATCCTCTTATGTTACAAAACCTCTTATCCTATAACAAAAAATCCTCTCATGCTACGACCGCGAAAGGGGAATTATACCCCCACTCTCAAATTTTTGTCGTAGGATCAGAAGTTTAAGGGGAAGATTCCGGACCGAAAATGTCGTAGGATAAGAGGTCAGACTGTACTAAATCAGGATTTCGATCATGGAAACATGCCTTAGATGCAAGAGGTTTTCCAAGACATAAATAAAGTTTACACTATTCACAAGCAATGGCATTATGGCAAGAAAAGATGCACAGAACTGACACTTCTCAATCCATTTCAACGCTTATTAGTTTAAATGTCCTTGAAAAAAATTGTTATTATATTAAATCTATTGCAGAAATTATTCAATTTTTAGTGGTAAATGAACTTGCCTTGCAGGGACATTTTAATATTGAAGACTATGAAGAACGAGGCCTTTTCAAAAATTTGTTTGAATATACTTTAAAAAAAGACAAATATCTTTTATAATGTCAATTACAAATTCCAAAAAATGCAACTTATACATCTCCAGCAATACAAACTGAAATTATAACTGTAATTACAGAAATTGTGCGAGAAAATATTGTTCAAGAAATAAACAGCGCTGACGTAAATTGGTTTACTTTATTAGAAGATGGAACGCGCGATAAAAACAACAGAGAAAATATATCAATTGCTATTAGATATGTAAAAAAAGGCAAAGTTAAGGAATCTCTTCTTATCTTAACAACTACTAAAAAATTAGACGTGGAGACATTTACACAAGAAACTTTGAAAGTTTTAAAAGAGAATAACTTAAATACAGACTATCTTCTAAGTCAATGTTATGACGGGGCAAATGTGATAAGTGGTAAAGTAGGAGGAATTTCGACACGTATTCAGAAAGCAGTTAAAAGGATTGTGCCCTATGTACATTGCTTTAACCACAGATTGCATTTAATCATTATAAGAACAATTTCCGAAATCACAATTCTAAGGCATTTTTTCGACCAGTGTGTCACATTGCATGAGTTTTTTCACCATGCTAAGGTAGCCCAATTATATGAAGGGAAAAATATAGTGCGACTTTTAGAGCAGCGATGATCGGGTCACTTGACAGCGACTAAAGTAATTCTTTCTAATTATAATGAAATACTTAAAACACTGAAAGAAATTCCAAAAGAAAAATTCAGTTGTGACGACGTAGCAAAAAGTAGGGCTGCTTAATGTTATGAAAAAACTTGACTTTCGTTTTGCTATGGCTCTAGCAAATAAAATATTATTGATGCTGGAATCAGCCAATGCTTCAAAGCAGAAGTATTTATTACATTAAGCTGTTGAAATAACGAAATCTGCTGCAAATCTGGCTGAAATAAGAACTAACGAAGATTTCATGATTCTCATGAATGCGGCTATAAGTTTATTACCTAACTATGAAGATATAGAAGAAAATAAAAGGCGAAAAAAACCAAAAATTTTTAAAGATTTCATCGAAATGGAGACTTTACCAAGCACTAGTAGGAGTTTTGATGAAGTTGACAGTATTAAAGACAGTTGCAAAATGTTATATTTCGAAACATTAGATATATTGCTATCTGAATTAATGCAAAGATTTGATAATAACGATAAATTGATAGAGGTAAATATCTGGTATAAATAAATTTGATCTAGATAAACTAATATTTGTCCGAATTAGGTAAGTTTTTCGTTTCAAGGCTATGTTCAGATAATATAATTTTCACATATTTTTTTTAAGGAATTAATATGCCTTCAAAAGAAGAATTAATGGTGATAAAGGAGTATTTGCAAAGAAAATCTGGTGAAGACATATTTAAAACGTTATATAATCAAAGAGATGCATTAAAAAAAACTTATGAATTATATGCGACAGTAGCAGTTTTTGGATGTTCGACGCCCGTAAATGAATCATCATTTTCTACTTTAACAAAAATAAATAGGCCACAAAGATATTCAATGTCGCACCAAAGAATGGCAGATTTGATATTTTTAACATTTGAAAAAGAAAAAACCAAAAATATAGATTTAGAAATTTTTCTTAAAAAAGTTTTACCAAAAAAAAAGGAAGCTACAATTGTTTTATTGACAATCATTCTCATGCAATTGTTACGTCCAGGCCCGTAGAAAGGATGGGTCAGAGGAAAGGCGTAACAGGAACTGTTCCGATGTCAAAAGTCTTATCGATGAGTGACTCGGTCGAGCGAGCTGCAGGTTAGCAAACAGGTAAACGACGGGTGTCGTTATTACTCTGTTATACGAACGCTCTCTCGGTGGTCCCTTTTTGGTAAGAGAATCGAATCTCTTTTACGCGGGACGGAACCAAGTGTGATCTTTCGCGTGGAGAGAGTGAGTGAGTTAAATAAATTTACCGATCATTTAATATTTAATTTAACATTTATTCAATTAATTCCTAACGTTATACATATAATCTTATTGATATCGGCCTTAAAATTATTTGTATGAGTGTGTGTATGGTTGTGTGTGTGGATCGCGGGTGTTACATAAGTACGGAGGTCATCAACCAGAAAAGAAGGGGAACGAGTGCGATTTTAAAGATTTTATTCTGGTTGGTATTCGTTACAATAGTTTATAATAAAATAAAAATAATAAGGATTTGCGAAAAATGTAATGTGTGTTACGGCGCAATTTCGACGTCCTCGAAGACGCTATCTATAAGGTTGAAGAGAGCGGAATCGGACATAGATGCAAGCTTCAATTCTAAAGAGGGGAGCGTGAAGATGTCAAGATCTGCTGGAGAGTACTCGAAAGAGGAGTCCGGTAATTCTATCGTGTGGTTCGACGAATTATCCGAGAGGATCACGGACGAGGAATCAGAAAAGGTTGGGGGAGACGACGGCGGTGAGTCATCGGATATATCGATGACCGAAGGTGAAAGGGGTACGGGGAATATGATGGGGAAGGACAATCTATTTCAGGGTAACTATGGGTAGATGGGAAAAGCGTCTTCAATGGGGTGGAACAGCGCGGGTACTGTGGGGAAGAAGGGGGAGAATCAAAACTGTTGGTTTCGGTCGTGTCGTCCGATCTATGATCTCGGTTAGCTCGTGAGAACCGGCGGGTCGGCGCGATTTTAGGCACTTTAAATAAAGAACAGGGTTGAATAAAGGGAAAAGAAAAGACGGTAAAAGAGAGAAGAAAAATAGACTTACTACTTAGGCAGATTCGTTGCGTTTAGCTGTTGATCAGGTTGTGGCCCAGTTGTGGCTCTTGCTCGGCTGGTGGTCGTTGTTGGGCACTAACTTTAATAGTTTTCAAGATTTAATCAGAACTCCCGATATGTGAAACGAATTCCTTGGGTCAGCGAACGACCGAAATAAGAATAAGCGAGAGTAACTGTGCCGAACGAATCTAACGTTGTACTATCGACTGATTAAAATTTTTGTTTTTTTGTGTGTCTGTAATGCGCGAGTCTTTTTTTTTATATTAAATCTTGAGGGCGTGTTAACAATTTAGGGCGGGAGTATTTTTTGAGATTTCGATGTGTAAAAAGCTGTCGCTTGATGAGGTCCTTCCCTCCTTATTTTTGATTATTGCTGATTGGTGAGCTCTGTACGCCCTCTTGGGAGATTTGGAGGTTTTTCATTTGTTTATCTCTTGAGATTATGCAGCTGTGTTTGTTGTTTATTCATTTAGGAAATCTCGCTATCGATTTTTTCAGGTATCATGTTTAATGACGGTCCTTTTTATTGCGCGACCCTTCTTTTTATGACTGATCGGACGATTATTGTTTCGTTTTCGTGGGAGGAAAAATGTGAAGTGTAACAGTACTGTATAGAGTAGCTTATCGCTATTTAGAAATTTATTATAAACAGTTGTCACTTTAGATGGTCCGTCAGGCAAGCTCTCTTATCGAATGCTTCTTAAGTTTTTGTCGCTGTTTCGAATTTATGCTTGCAGTTTTAAATAACTGCTTCTAGTTACGGTGAATCTGTTTTATTTAAAATTTTTTTAGAGCAGTTCAAGTGTTTATACTTTATTCGATTTTCTAAGACTTCTTTGGTTGTTTTATTTAGAGTTGGTCTCGCCTTACGGAGGAAAAAATTTTATTGTCCACGTAACGTAAGATTCGTGGAGTGTGACTAAAGTGACAGTTCTCATGGTTTGATATTTTGCCGTAGAGCGTTCTAGGAATCATTATCTCTAAATGTTTATCCATTTCGAAAAGAAAGAATATAGTGAAGTCTACAGGACGTAACACAATTAATGAAATTTAAATTATCTTTTTTGTTTTTTTATTTTTTTCTGATAATTATAATATCTAGTAGGTACTACCTATCTATGAAATGGTTTTTGTATGTTCCTAAATATTGTGATATTTTTATAATTATATTTATTTTAAAGATATTAATTTTATTTTAAAAATATAGTTGATTTAATTAAACCATTTTCTCTCGTTTAATTATTTAATATTGATTTAATATTTATTTAATATTTACTTAAACTAAGAAGTTTTATTTTTTGTTTTGCAAATTATAGAGAGTTTAAAGTTTAAATATTAGAACTACATTTAAAAACGTAAATTTTACACTTATTAAAGTAATCCAATCCACTGCAATCCTATATAATTAAATAAATTTAAGAGTATTTTTAAATCAAAATCTATATTTCAAAATTTGTTGTTATTGTTAATAATATTTATTCAAAAATTTATTATTTAAGAACTTTAAAATAGACACCATTTTTATATATTCAATAAACAAGTATGTATTTAGAATTTGTGTACTTTTTTGTCTTTGTGTATTACTTTTCAGTTGTTTTTAATCCAAAAAATAATTTTAAATTATAAGTTAGACATTAAAGTAGCTAGTATTTAATTATAAACAACGGGTTAATTTTTTTTATTAAGAAATTTAACTCCACGATTAACCTACAAAGAGATACTGAAAATTTAAATAATATTTATGACAAAATTATAAAGGTCGTTTAAACTGTTTTTCTTTTTAACCATTGACAGTTTCGTTTAAAAACTCATGACATGACGTGTCTCGTTGTTTGTGTTCATCTCAAAATTAATAACCATTGTTTTTAACTAAGTGACATATTTAATTATTCCATCATTAAGTTCTACCTTTAAACATGTCCCATTGGATTCTTTCTTCTCTTTCTTAATTTACGTGTGAGTAGACTAGTTTTTTAACGACATTATATTGTATTGTTTGTCTTTAATCCGGTAAAAATTGAATCCATATATTAATGTTTGATCCGTTATTTATTTTCTTTATAGTTACACTTGAAAAGGACCACAACCATATGGTCGAAACGTCGTGTAAATAAATTGAATAATTTTGGCTAGTCAGGTCGTTTTTAATTAACCCGTTGTTTATAAATAATTTTAACTTAAATATTAAATTCCAAAAATTTATATAGCTCTATTAATTCTTTTCCTGCACTGTCAATTTTCTCACCTGCTCTAGCATTTCAATCTGGCTACGCCCCTGGCTTTGGTGTCTAATTTTAATAATTCATGCAGATCTTTGAAAACAAAATATAATATACTTAAAATTTAAAATCATACTCAAAGTTATGTCACAACTAACAGTGAATTTTTATTTAATTACTTACGATTTCTTCTACTTCAACTAAAGCCTTTATATTATTTCGCCGTTTACTTCCTATTTTGGATGCATCAATTAATGGTTTATGAATGTTTTGTTCAAGATTAGATATCGATGGAGATCGAGTTTTATCAATAGAATTTGAAGATGTTTCAGTATTTTGTACTGATAATAAAGACTTTTCTAATTTGTCTTTTATTCTATGTGTAGATGACTGAGATGTATCTGATATATCCAAATATGTGTCTGATACATCTGTATAAAGCTTTAAAAGAAAAAAGTAAACATATATATATGCATTTGTAGTATGTGTATATTCTTCTTTTTATAATCGTAGGTATAGTACTACAAATTAAATGAAATAAATTTTAAGAACAAAACTTAAAAAATAAAAAAAAGAAAAGAGCAAAAACGAGAAAAAAAATAATAATAGAAAAACAAAAGAAAAATAAAAGTAGAAAAGAAAAGAGATATGAACATAAATGTAATTTAATTGACTGAAATGTATGAAATAGAATTAAACCTCATTAATAATAGATGAACTTAGAGAAGCCCTAACAGTGGTCGGTAATGACAAGAATAAAGATGTTAATGATGGTGATTTAGGAAATGATTCTAAAAATGAATTAATATCCTTGTAACTCCCCCCCCCCCCCGCGTATTAATGTCTGACAGATAGTTCGCCGGGATCAGGGTTCGTGCTGGGGGGAAAGAGACGAGCGAGGGTGATACTGAAATGTAGTGTTGGTTTATTGTTTTACTAACAGACTACATACAATGTGTGTGTGTGTGTGTGTGTGTGTGTGTGTGCGTGTGCGTGTGCGTGTGCGTGTGCGTGTGCGTGTGCGTGTGCGTGTGCGTGTGCGTGCGCGTGCGCGTGCGCGTGCGCGTGCGCGTGCGCGCGTGTGTGTGTGTGTGTGTGTGTGTGTGTGTGTGTGTGTGTGTGTGTGTGTGTGTGTCGGCGTGTAGATGACAGTAGTGATATAATGGGGGTTCTAACTCAGGTGCTCGAGGGGGGTGCGGGGGGGGGGGGACCGCGGGCGCGGGGGTGACGTCACGCAGGTACGCGACGCGGTTTGTAGACGCGGGGTACGCGAGGAGGGGGAGAGGTCCGCGACACAGCCGCCGGCCGCGACATGGTTGGTCGCCGCGGGGCGGGGGGTGAGGTCCGCGACACAGCTGTAGGTCCGCGACGCGGTTTGCAGACGAGGGGACAGTGGAGAGAAGAGAAAAGTCCGCGGCGCGGTCGGTAGGCGAGGGGACAGCGGAGAGGAGAGAGAGGTCCACGGTCGGTAAGCGAGGGCACTGCGGAGAGGAGAGAGAGGTTCGCGGCGTAACCGATGGGTCCACGAGTAGGCAGATGGATAGAGAGAGACGGCGCGATAGGCGTTCGCAACGCGGTAGAGAGACGGAGCGATAGGCGTTCGCAACGCGGTAGACGGAGACGCGCGGTATAGGATAAGGAGAGCGCTATGCGCATTGTACATAGCGTAGAACAATGAGAGCATATGTGATGGGAAAAGAAGAAGATTACAATAGGAAGATAGCGTGAGAGAGAAAGAATGAGGATGAGGGGAAAGGATAGCGGGAGCGCGATAAGACGGAGGCTAAGGCGTACGCGAGAACGCAGATTAAAATATTTTATATTATTATATTATTATATTATTATATATATTATATATATTATTATTATTATTACATCTAATTATATATATTAAATATAATCTAATTAATACTAAGTGAAGGAAGAAGGATGGGATAGATAATGAAGGCGCAAAACACAATACATATATTTTATCATTAACAAAATTTTTTAATCATAAAAATGTGTATTTTTATACATATAGTGCGTGCGTGCGTGCGTGTGTGTGTGTGTTCTAAAATTAAAAATATAAAATATTGTATAAAATTATAAATTTGGGAAAAAAGAAGACAATCGCAACGAGTCAGCCGCAGTTGGTGAAACGCAATTTTTAATCCATATTCATTCAAACAACAAAATTAAATTAAATTTAAATTGGTTTGACATAAGATGAGACATACGTTTCGGCCTTCTTTTTAGGCCATCTTCAGCGCAAAATTAATCGAAATACAATCAGTATAATAAATCTAAATACAATCGTATAAAAGACAGATATAAGTATAGAACGGAAAGTTACAATAATAAGAACGCAATTCAGTCACTTACATAAATATTGTAACGTTGACACATTGTTGGAAATAGAATATGGGTCCAAAACGCAAAGTAGCAAACTCTCGACCAAAGTAATTGTCTTATCGTTTGTTAGTGGAGATAAGTTTATAACTATTGTCTAAACATCACTGGTTGGGAGGCTGATAAAGTTAAATGATAAAAATAAAGAATTTTTAATTGAGAAAGAAACCAAAGTAGTTAGTCAAACGAATAAAATTGTTAATAATAATGTTGATAAAGTTATGTAGTAAAAAATGAAAATTTAAATTAAGAAGAAACCAAAGGCAGTTAGTCAAACAAATAAAAATATTTAATAATATAATATAAAATATAAAAATACGAAATATAAAATATAATATAATATGAAATAGAATATAATTTGTGCCTTCCATGTACGGCAATGCTGAGAATTCATTGCGGATAATCTGCAGGAAAAAACAAATCTTATTAGTATATACATTTCATCATTTTTAAAAGATACTTACAATATTAACTTCAAATATCATTCACATTGTCAAAGTCGAAATTACAGACTTCATGTTGACTTCGATATCAGGTGGCGACGACTGCGGTGGTGGTGGTAGTGACAACATATATTTATTTGGATATGTATATTTATCCAAACGTGTACAGTCAAGAGTCTTTCCACAAGTACATAAATATCCAAAACGTATAACAAACGTTCATGTTGATTATCTACAAACAATTTCTTAAATTTATCAGTCTCAATATTATGATAAAAAAAACCATCAAAAATATAAATTCTAAACACTTATTGTTTATACTTGTTGGGATACATATATACACACACGGCAGATATGTACAAGCGCGGATACATTCAGCTACCCAACCATAATTGAATTCTGTACACTGATAACGTCTACTGGTTCCACATCCGTTATCCCTTATTCGCTTTGTATATTTCACCCGTATGATATGCGGTACACTGATCTATCCAACAATCTTCTGAATCCACAAATCGAGTAAATCTGCGTTCATTGGAATAAAGTTCATCGTTAAGATACTCGAGAGGTGATTTATAATTATTACAAAGTTCACGGAAAATTTTTCTTTGTAAATCAACCGGTCATTCTGTATAATCGCAATCATACACAGTCACAGTCAGCAGTTTCAGCTTGGCGGGTGAAATGTTGCACATCTACATTTTGCATGTCTACTTCCCGATCGTGAGTAAATTTTGGTATCGATATTCGTGGAAAAGTCTTCGTTTCACTGTCATCGTCTCGAACAAGAGTGATTACATGTCTCCATTCCTTCACATGTTTTTCGAGTTCTCTTATGAAAGGCCCCATTGTAAGTAATATTGTTCTTCTCTCTTTGACAAAAACAGTCATAAGAAATGTCTATATTAATAATAAGTTCAAATGTTTATCACCATACATGCATAATAATAGTTTCTTTTTCAGACACAGATCTTAGTTTGTGCAACAGTCATCAACGCAAAATTTTCTTTATCAGCTATAACAAGATCGTATTAAGGATGGTCATACACGCTCCTCCATAGATCACCACTAATAGTTTTCTTCCGAAGAAAGTTTATTTTTCATACATTAGTCTTCTTTCGTACAAAACGGGCAAAAATTACATGGCATTATTTGATACAACGAATTTCGACACTCCCTGTAAAATAATCTGAGGATTAGTTCATAAACTATAGTTTTATGTGTGCGTACCGCTCCAATATCATGAAACATGTCCACTATTCTCATGAAACACGATGTACAGTATTTACGACCACTCGCGGTTCTATAATAAAAAATACAACGCACATTCGTTTCATCACATCATATGTATGGAGTTCTGCAGCATCTAACTTACGCTCAACATTTTCTGTACCATCACTAAAATCATTGTCATAAACACTGTCGTGTAAGGATTCTACATCCGATTCAGACGAATCGGACGAATCGGACGAAATGTCCATCAAGTCATCCATGAGCACAAAGTTTTCTTTATCAGATATAACAAGAATGTCACAGAGATGATCGTAAGCTCTCGTTTTCTTCACCAGATACGACAAGATTGTCACAAGGATGATCGCAAACTTTCCTATGATACACGCTCCTCTCAAATATATATTTTAATCTCACATCTCTCATCTTCTTCTAACTCGAGTATCACGTTTCATCTAAATCAGCATTTTTCAACATCTTTAGCAGAATGAATGTAGATCCAACTATACACAGCATATGTTTTATAAAGAATAGGCGAAGAAAGAAATAAAAAAACAATCAGTAATGAAAAAGACAACTGTCGCTCCACACAGCATTCATACAGATAATATAAAACGATTATTGAATCACAACACAATCAAATAAACATCAAACAGATATGTATCGAACATTGATCAACATCAATTGAAACATCGATCCAACCATGTTCAAACCACAATCATACATCAAATAAACATCAAACAAACATCTATCGAACCGCGATGAACATCGATCCAATCATGTTTGAACCACTATCGTACATCAAACGAACGTCGATCAACATTAAACAAACGTCGATTAACATCTATTAAACCATGTTTGAACCACTATCGTACATCAAACGAACGTCGATCAACATTAAACGAACGTCTATTAACATTAAACAAACATCTATCGAACCGCAATGAACATCGATCCAACCATGTTTGAACCACTATCATACAACAAAAGAACGTCGACCAACATAAAATGTATCATGATAAATTACAATAAACAAAAATCAACTATTTGTACCGTTCAAAAGACATTAAATATTTTAATATTGAAATATAATACCAGATGCAACTGCATCACGTACTGAAATATAATACGATATAATACTACAGAGATGGACAAGAAAAAACTCTCATTTTCTTCTAACTCGAGTATCACGTCTCATCTACATCAGTATTTTTCAGCATCTTTAGCAGAATGAATTTAGATCCAACTATACACAGGATACGTTTTATAAAGAATAGGCGAAGAAAGAAATAATAAAAATCAGTAATAAAAAAGACAACTGTCTCCACACAGCATTCATACAGATAATTATAATAAAACGATTATTGAATCACGACACAATCAAATAAACATTAAACAAACATGTAACGAACATTGATCAACATCGATTGAAACATCGATTCAACTATGTTTGAACCACTATCAAACGAACGTCGATCAACATCAAATAAACCTCGATCAACATTAAAAACGAACCATGATCGGTTCGTAATCAGCTGTCATTGATCGACTACTTGTTTAAAGATGTTAAATATTCCACGTCTATTGTCTGCTGAAAATGCAAACTAACAGAAAAATGCATCACGTACTGTAATATATTATTCACCACACAGATATATACAAGGATAAGATATATAATACTTGCTACAAGGAGAGGATAGAAAAAAAGATAATAACGCATATGTATTTTGACAATAGTTTATTATAAATATGGATTGATCAAACCTTTATAATAATGCTTCAACCACCAATTGAATATTTTGAATACATTTTGTAAAGCACAATTTTTATATGTTTATTGCAATGCATAGTAGATTCGATTTTATTTTCAATCGCGTCCAATTTAAATAATATTCTATTTAACTTTCCTAAGATTAGTTCCTTAAATTCTGAAATAAATTAATATTATTTAGTTTATAGAATATGAATATAATTCCTGTGTTTTCTATATTATACATTATGCAACAAATATATTTTTGCATACTTCTTTATTTATAAAAAATATATAAAAGTATTAGTATTTTTTAAACTTACCATGAGAACATAGATTTTCATTTTCTATACGTAAAGCAGAATTTTTTTTATAAAAGGTGTACTATCTGTAACAATTTTGTTGTTATTATTAATATCTGAAAAGAAACTAAGTATTAGTATTTTTTTACAAATATCATATAACGTTAATAAATTGTAGCTAATGCTCATCGTTTTTGCTTATTACATTAAGCAATATGTTTTCGTCTAATATATTTCTTCCAATATGTTTAGATGTACTCTGTAGCTCTTTGTCATACGACACAAAATTTTGTTTCTGTGGAAGAGCGGGCAGAATTTTTCCTTGCGTAACACTATTTTTCTTTAAAGAAATCTACATCTTTTTTCAGAAAGATAAATATTTTTTTTGGTTCTTATACGTCTTCTTTTTTTCTCGTTCTTGTAATTCATTTGAAGATAGACCTGTATCATTATTTGATGTATCTTCTACCAAAATTAATTTTTGTATACCTTCTTCGTTAGTATCTGAATAATTTTAAATAAAAGTGTAAAAGAAGTTATAAAAATTATTAATAATATATGCAATATTACATGTAACTAATAATACATACAAATTTATGTTTGATATTATTCACTTACTTGCAATACCAAAAATTTTTACTGGTAACTCCTTCCAATCTGACTTTTCTCATAATATCTCTCTTGCAGTTATAGCTTTATTAATACGAAGCATTGTTTGTTGTAAAGTGACTAGGCCAAATACATATAAACGTATCTGCGGTGTACCATGTAGCAGGTATTAGCTACAGACCATCATTAAATTCCGCAATGATATATTTTTCGTCATCCATTTCTGTGTTGCGCAAAATGAACGAAGATCATGTAGAAATTATGTATACATGTTTTATTATAAAAATATGTATATTATGTTACGCACAAAATTATATTTCATGACATGGTGATTTATATAAATCTTTTACATATTTCAATTTTGTACCAATAATACAAATTTCTTTATTTTTTTGTGTAACATTTATAATCAGAATATATTTACCGTTTCATAATAAGCAGCAATTATTAGAAGAATTTTTACAATTAATAGTAAATTTTCCATTTGATATTCTGAGATACTACGATTCAACATTATCAAGTATTGGACCATTCTTGTGTAAATTTGTACATGAATATATCTTATTATTATTATTATTATTATTATTATCATGTTCTACAAATAAGAAATTACAATTTTCAATTTCATTATACCTTTTAATCAACTGTTGTAACTTTTCATTTTTCCGTAACCGTCTTTTTATAAATGTCTTAAAATTTTCGAAACTGAAAGCACTAAAATTATCGAGTGGACCATACAGTCTTACATCAAATCATATACGTAAAAGATTATGCACATTATGCGATATGTACTGTTTACCGTATAATATTTCAAATGAC
This sequence comes from Anoplolepis gracilipes, assembly GCF_047496725.1. Classification (NCBI taxonomy): domain Eukaryota; kingdom Metazoa; phylum Arthropoda; class Insecta; order Hymenoptera; family Formicidae; genus Anoplolepis; species Anoplolepis gracilipes. The sequence goes on from NW_027328668.1 coordinate 346,999, forward strand.
TCAATAAAATAATGAAGCAAAGCTTCAGCAAAATTTTTAATTCTTCTTGACATAAATTTCGACGTGTAAGAATTATTACGGCTACATGTAATGTGAGAAAATGATATATATATTTTTTTTCTTGTAATATATTTCTCAATACAACAGGACTGATTATAATAGAAAATTTCTAAATTCTGCTGCTTTCCACTGCTTAACGTCTCTTATTGATCTGGGTCTTCTAACAAAATCAACCGGTGTAGTATTTCTAAGTAAAATCAGTAAATGTGATTTTTATTAATAGCTCATGCATTTAAACGTACAGAAGTTGGACCTTTCATCCAAAGTAGTATCATTTTGTCATAACTCCTAAACAGATCAAATGCATATAATCTAACGGAGTGTTAGTTATAGGTAAAAAATTGAGAACATTATGTAAAATAGAAACACTAATTTGAAAATCTTTATAGGCATTAATCGCAAATAATTTATCTATTCTTAAAGTATTGTTTTCTTTTCATATGGAAAGCAGATTCTACCTATTTACACATTTGCCCTTGATTAAACAATTATTAAACCCGGTATGACCTTTTATAGATAATGTAAAAGATTTGACAGGTGCATCGCATTATTAAAGCAAATAATAAGACTTTAATAATGTCTTTGTTATAAATATAACCATTAATAATTAAATCGATTAAGTCGTTAACTAAAGGTGCGAAAAAAAAGAAAAAAAACATTAGCATTATTAGGTTTCTGATATCCAAAGTATGCACCAACAAGATATATATCACATACAGTACATTACAGTACATCTTGTTATTTGAATATAAAATTGGCCATAAGGATGCTTGTGATAATTTAGCTAGTGGCAGACTATTAATATTTATTATTAAGTTATCGAGAATTTATCTAAGAAAATAAATAAATTATTGTATAAATAAATATATAAAAAAAAAGAGAAAACGAGCGAAAGAAAAAGAAAGAGAGAGAGAGAGAGAGAGAGAGAGAGAGAGAGAGAAAGAGAGAAATCCATATAAATATAAATAAAATAATATTTATAATTAAGAAAATAACATACTGAAAAGAATCGACGAGACAATTATTGAGACGATCGCACGCAAACAGAGCCGTATACATGTCATTAATATGAAGTTATTGAAAAATTAAAAATTTAAAACTTAGCGCTGCTAAGTTAAACTGATTTTTACTAGTACTAATTTTTAATTTTTCAATCTCTGGTAGCTCTGGTCTCTGGTAGCGCTCGTGATCGCTGCGAGAGTCGGATCGGGCATGCTCTCTTTCGGTCGGATCGCTGGCTTTTTATCTGGGTGGATTTGCCCCTTCTTCCACAACAATTAGTTTATCGGATCGGTGGATTTAAATGTTTGTCTCGGGCGTTTTTGAGCCCGGTCGGCGGCGTTCGTTGTCTCGACGAGATTCGAGACCGTGTCGCACGCTCGGGTGATTTCGGAACCGGTCGGGTCGGTCCCCGAGCGGGACTTGTCTCTCGCTCGCCGAGACTTGCCGGTCGTAATAACGCGCACTGTTGTGGAAGAATTAAGAAGGGCGCACGGCGCCTCCACTTTTGCCCGGTGTTCGCCGGGCAGCAGACTTTCGACGGTTATCTGGTCGGGTACTGGTAACGGGGGGCGCATCGTTACATCCTGTAAAATTAATAAATTTACATTAAATTGTCACTTATATATAGTAATTAAGCGTTTTAATCATAGACTTTTACATTATATGTATATACAGGCTGTCCCACATTTTAATTCCTCCAGTGAAATATCTCGAAAAATATGGAAAATTCGAAAAAATGTTTCAGACAAAAGTTGTATGGTTTCTAGGGGGACATAAGATGGTGCCATTAGTTTGACCTTGAAGAGTCACATGAAGGTCACGTGAAGGTTATTTTGAATTTCTTAAATAAAACACCCTATATATTTTTGCATATTCTTGTAGCTTATCTTGAGAGTTTTCCAAAACACTATGATAAAATGTTTTTTCATTAAACACTTTTCGAGTTATAAGGCTTCAAAGTTGCAATATTTTGACATAAAGTACAAGATATCTTGTAAAATATTCATTTTTCGATTATCTTACCCTAATACTTTTATGCACAGAATAACGAGACAAATTAATTGGCGTAATTAAAACAAATAATTATGTTAAAGTAAAAATGTGTAACTGCTAGTTGCAAATTCAGATTTTTTCTTAAAGATAACTATGTTTTCTTTACACCAATTGATTTGTTTCATTATTCTGTTCATAAAAGTATTAGGATAAAATAATCGAGAAATGGATATTTTACGAGATATCTTGTATTTTATGTCAAAATATTGCAATTTTGAAGCCTTATAACGATATATATACGTTTTCTTTTCTAGGCGTTTACATCTCCATATCCTTCAGTATTTCTTGTAGCGTTATGTACTTTGTATTCATTATTAAGTTCAATACGAAACACACATATATTAACACGAATACATACGAACAAAACACTCCCAATTTTCGATATAATTTAATATATATTAGTAGTTTTAGCCGCATTATTTGACCGAAAGCACGCATTAACATGTAAAAACAAGACAAAGACGTTACGTCGACAAAGGCGGTAGGCTGTAACATATTGATATCGTTCGGTAGCGCCACAATAGTTGGCGCTAACATCAAGCAAGTTATTCTATATGTAAGAATATATAAACTTAGATTTGTATATGTTACTCTTGTCTCAAAATAGTAAGGCAATCTTATTTAATTCTAGAGAGAAGAATAGGAATAATTGATTTAATTTTAAAATTGTTTTATTTTTATACTGCATGAGATTATGACGATGACTAAACACAGCAAGAATATTTTTTCTCGTAATCAGAAATCCTTTCGGAGAGTGTAAGTTATCCCCTACTATATAACATAATTTGAAAAAAATTTTTTTCTCTTGATTATTTTTATTTATAACAATTCCATGATTTACAAGCTCTCAAATTTCATTAATAATATTAATAAAAATTTTTTTATTGCTCAACAATTTGTTTACGTAACTGAACTAAAAATATGTTTTCTAATTTACTCGCATATTCTGGTGGCAAACATGGAATACAACAGTACACTGCTTCAAGTTTATTTTTACATTTTCGAGAACCTAAGGGATTGTTGATTTCAAAATCATCAAAATAAATTATTAAAGGAAGAAAATATTCACTTATTTCGTTTAATATAAATTCCAAAATTGTCCTTGAAAAACTGATTGTAAGTCTTTACTTACTCTGCATTTTATAACAAATAAATCTATAGTATCGAATACATTGGGGAGTTCTAGAAAACGTTTTAAAACAAGTTTCATAGGAATGAAGCTTAATTTACTATAATAAACTTTGTTTTGGGAAACTTTTCTGACTTTTCCAAAATTCAAATATGTCCGAACAACTATACTTTTACGCAAAAAAGATAATTTATTTGCTCTAAATACTTGAAGGTCTTTGTTTCTGATTTCAGGAATGCAAAACCATTTTTTTCATGTTTAACAAAATATTCAAATTATTGTTATTTTTACAACATTGCTGTAAAGCTTCTATACACGTTGTTAAGTAAATTTTACTAACAGTTTCAATAATTTTAAATATTGCTTCTCTACTTAATGTTAAGTCAGCATACATTTTCACTACAGTAGAAAGAGCTGATTTAAAAACAGTTGATTAATAAACATCAATGTCAAATTTTTCATTATTTACAGAATTATTTGTTTCAATCATCTTATAAGTCTTTTCTTGACTTTCATTAAAATTGTTCGAATCAGAATTAGAAGTTGCAGTTGCATCAGAAAAGTCAGAAGCGTTTGTGTTAAGAATTGTATCATTTATTTGCTTAGAAGTTGTACTTGAAGCTAATTTTGTTACTGATATGTAATGTCTGTTAAGAACGTGTTTTCGTAAAGAATAAACATTAGTAAATTGATCATTAGAATTGTCAAATTTATACGTAACGGTAGAATTTAACATAAACTTATGTTTTAACTTTATATGTTACATGACAAGGTCCATGGTTATAAATTTCTTTTCACAAAAAAAAAAAAAAAAAAAAAAACAATTTATTTTGACAGAAAAAAATAAAAATCTACTTTTAAAGTACTTAAAAATTAAGTATTAACTAAAATTTAAAGTAAAAGAATCTACTTTTGAAGTACTTAGAAATTAAGTATTAACTAAAATTTAAAGTAAAAGAACTTTATATACAAGAAATTCAATATTAATCTGATAATTCATAGGCATCAGAAGTATATGTGTTCTTTTCATCGAACTTAAGAACTTTGCTCAATACATTTTGTACATGAGGAATTTCTGTATCATATTGAGTTGTCGGAAAAGTCATGACGCATTTTTGTAACAGGTGTCGCTAATTCATTTTTGCAAGTACTAGAGTCATTCGCATCTATGTTATTACTATATTATTTGATAGCTGACAGTTCTAGCTTTAGTCTAAAAAAAATTGAACGATTTAGTTAAGTTTCGAAGATTTTACAAGTTAAAGATGGAAGACCAAACTGTGCATTTTCGCCATTTTATTGTTTTACTTCCGTAAAGGGAAGAACGCGCGTCAATCTTGTAAAAAGCTACGGTCTTGGTTCCGATGTGATGATTTGCCTCAAACGACATCGAAAGCAGATACTCATCAAAGGAAAGTTATGCTTTCAGTGTGGTGAGATTTTAAAGGTGTTGTGTTTTTCGAGCTCCTATTAAAGAACCAAACAATCAATTCGGATGTATACTGTCGACAGTTTGAACGAATTCATCATCCAGAAACATCCAGAGCTCGTTAATCGTAAAGGAGTTGTGTTCCATCATGACAACGCAAGACCACACACAAGTTTGATCACCCATCAAAAATTATTGGAGCTTGGATGGGATGTGTTGCCACACCCACCATACTCGCCTGACCTTGCGCCGTCAGACTTCCACTTGTTTCGTTCTCTTCAAAATTCCTTGCGTGATATAACGTTCAATTCAGATGAGACTGTAAATCAGCATCTTGTTCAGTTTTTCGCCGATAAAGACAGGTCCTTTTATGAACGAGGAATTATGAAGCTCACTGAAAGATGGCAAAAGGTTATCGAACAAAACGGACAATATATCATTGATTGATCTTTGTTCTTTATATAAATAAATAACCTTTAAAAACATAAAAAAATACGTCATGACTTTTCTGACCCAATATATAATATATAATATATAATATTAAACATTTAAATATATTTTTGAATTAGTAACCATAAATGTTCGCAAGCTGATGAGTATTTTACATGAAAAACTTGAAATGTTTTAAAGCAGACATCGATAGCTTCTATAGCACTATTTGTTTTATACAAAATATCATCGACATAAACATATATTTCAAATAGATCCTCTCCATCGACATTAATGATACGCCTGAAGTGAAGTTTTTAACATTTGAGCTTGCTGCTTTGCTTCATGTCTTATTAAGGGGTAACGCCACTCTAGAGCCCAAAAAAAGCTAATTTTTGATGACTTTTTTTAGAAATATCATAAAAGTAAATAAAAATCTGTTTAATTCTATTTATTATAATTTGAAAATATATAAGGCTCTAATATTTACAAACATGATAAGATATACTCGGCAATGAGAGCCATGCGCGGATGTTGATGCGTAAAGAAACTGCGTAAAGAATCTGCGTAAAGAAACTGCGTAAAGAAATTAAATTCTTTTCATGAAAGAATTTTTAATTAGTGCACAGAGCACAATATATTTAGATTCTCATTTTTGAGACCTCTAAAAACCCCTCTATACCCCCCTAAAGAGATGTAGACGAGAAAAAATATCGGGGCGAATCTATCAATAGGTTTATAAACAAATAGACGAGAGAAGTATCGGTGTGGGGCTGAATAGCTCAGTGGTAAGAGCAGTCGCCCGGCAAGCGAAAGACTCGGGTTCAATTCCCGATTCAGCGACTTCGCCCCGATATTTTTTCTCGTCTACATCTCTTTAGGGGGGTATAGAGGGGTTTTTTAGAGGTCTAAAAAATGAGAATCTAAATATATTGTGCTCTGTGCACTAATTAAAAATTCTTTCATGAAAAGAATTTAATTTCTTTACGCAGTTTCTTTACGCAGATTCTTTACGCAGTTTCTTTACGCATCAACATCCGCGCATGGCTCTCATTGCCGAGTATATCTTATCATGTCTATTTATTATCTGTATATCAAAGTATAAAAAAAAATTTTTATTAATTTTTCTTTAACAAAATGGCGGCGCCAGAGCCATGGATCTAAAGTGCCTCCTTGCGAAAGTCGCCCTACGGGCGGAAACAAAGCTCCCTTAACCTTTGAGCTGGAACAAAAAACCAAAGATTTTTGAAAAATATATAAGATTTGTTATAGAAGTACGTACAGAAATTGCAAAATATCGTTTTTTGTAAGAATGGTGCGTGTTGGAAAAAAAGTTTCATTTTTCGGTAAAAAATTTCGCACAAAAATGTTTATAAAAAAAGTTCTTTTCAACTTATGGCAAAATCTGTACGTACTTCTAAAGAAAATATTATTATAAAGTTACACTCAAAATTTCAAGTCAATCGGTCAAGTAAAAAATTATTTGAGTTCTGTTTCCGCCCAGTTTAAGAAAAGCGGTTTCGAGAAAAACGTGTTTAAAGTTTCAGTTAACATTTACAGATGAAAAATTTTGATATACCTTCATTCTGTTATGCCTGGAGCGTACATTTGGCCTTCTATATTAATATTCTTCTCCTCTGCTACTTTTCTAGTCGCTTTTAAAGTCTGTCGAGCCTTTTTTGCGGCCTCAGTCAGCATTCGCTCGGAAAACTTGACACGGCGCGCGTCGGCTTCCATGCAGTAATTATAGCAATTGGGCCCAATTGTAATGCTTAATATTTGCATAATATGTATTACATTTATCAGCCCGTCATTGAAGTCACATACAGCAATCTCTGCTGCTATATCAACGATCATTTTATTGTTGGATATCGTTTTTAGAGCTATCGTCCAGACCTTGGAGTTGAAAGACTCGTTATTATTTTGAGTAAAGCCACAGAGACAGAGAGTGAGAAGGTCGTCGCTACTTAGCTCCTCGTAAACTGGCTTTATTGCATTAAAAACTTCTTCTGGAATAGCTGGTTTATATTTGTACTCGGCCAAGGTTTCAATGGCTCTTGCTTGTTGCCACGAGCACCATGAATCTGCACTAGACGGGCACTTATCATGCTGCGGATTTGCATCTGTCGATATTTTATGGTAAAGAGTGGCCCAGATCTCATTCCTCATTTTACTCACGGAATCACGATTACGGCGAATAGCAAGCCCATAGTAAATTGACAGATCATCGATCAGTTTGTTAATTAATTTTCCTTTCCCTCCTAAGCCTTTGTTGTTTTTTTTAAATTGCGAAGTCGTGGGCCCATTCGTTTCTGCACATGATCGATGCATTCTTTTTTCACCACTGTAAAATCTTCATACAGCCGTGACTCTAATATTCTTTTGAATGTCTTGGAATCTCCGTTTCCTATGTAGTTTGCATATTTTACATTGTATAAAGTTTCGGAGCGCTAAAACATTTCAATCACCGCGTCTACTTCCATCTTGCCTGCAGAGCCGGTATGATTCGCGTTGCATTCATTATCGTATGAATTTTTCCACAGCAAGTACTCCGGAGTATCAGCTTTTTTTTCTCAAAACGCGCAAGTTTTACAATATTTGGATTTTATAAGAATATCGAGTAATTTTCCGGTGCGCCATCCGATAAGTGTAACTAATCCATACAGCGACGAAAAACCATGCTTTCGCCATGTTCCATCGCCCGACACAGTTAAGCCATTTGTTTTATTATTTACAATAGATTGTTTTTTTCTTCTGCTGCTGCTTTTGACATACTTTGTTGACAAACAACTTTCATTGCCGTGGAAATCGTGTGAACAATTTTATCGTAGAAAGAATGAAAAATCAGTCTCGGGAGATCCATGAACGCGCAAAATTTTTCTATGCCATTCAGACCGATGCCTAATAATCGCATAGCAAAAACAATTCTGCGGTTGATTTCATAGGTTTTATCATTATTTAAATGGACTATTGATAATTGAAGTTTCATGACCGTTGTCACAAGTAATAATTATTTTGAATCCTAAGCCACGCTTTGCACTTTCAATAAATTTCACATTTGCATGACACTCTTTGCACACAACAATGTCTGAAATTGCAGAGAACACAGCACAAAAATGTAAAATACGGTAACTGAAAGAGTCATTCACATGAATATCATATAGATCTTCAGAAAGTTTCAGTTTTTTAGCAGATGTGCTTACACTGTCTGCGCCTGAGGACTCCATTTCAAATCTGTTCAACGGTCGTCTACTTCCAATTTTCGGTCTTTTCGTAGAAAAGCTTCTTTTCCAGAAGCTCCTCTTGATCCCTTATGATTACTATATAATTTTGTTTCACTCATTTTGTTAATTTTTCATAATTTGTAAAAAAACAAATTAGTAAAACAACGAAATTTTACGATAAATGCGTTATGCAAAGTGTCCTTGCCAACGGCTTGACTGAGACTAATACATTTATAAATTTGTACACTAATTTTGCCACCTAGTGACAAATTTTAAAACTCAAAAACCCTCAGTCTCGAAGGTAACTAGTCCTCAAAAGATACAAGCAGGTATAACCAAAATAAATAGCTACATTTAGCGGACTCAACAGTTGAGACATCTGTTTCCAATAAATCGAACTCCGCTATGAGTTATCCGCTGAATGATGCGCTCATGATTGCAAAGATGGCCGCTTCCAAAGTACAATAAAAAACGAATAAAGCCTGGTTAGCTCGCCAAAATATTTACATATAGTAGCTATTGTTGTATGAAAAATGGAATTAGTGGCATTATTTGTGATCGATGACGGAATAGGCATAAATCATTTTGAAAATATAATAGAAAATTTAATAAGACCCGATAGACATAATATATATAGACGTCGTGCAATAATAAAACATCGCAATAAAAAATATTATGAAAAAATAATTCCGAGATTTACAGGAGACCAATTTAAAGAATGTTCAGAATACTCTGTAGTACTTTTTTTTGTATTCATATATTTTTTCAGAAAGTTCTCTTTTCTTACTAGAATTCGCCATTTTTCTACGTAATATTTTCCGCTTTTAGGTATCAGGGATCATAAGTAAAAATCGCTACTTAACATGGCGTTAACAACGCTCCCTCAATTTGTTGAGATGTAGCGATTGAGCGGAGCGTTATTCAGTGGAAAATCTAGTAATGTTGTTCAACTGTAGAGTCCGCTGAAATGCTTTGAATTAGCGCGATGCGTTGAGTCACCAAAGGCGCTCGAAGCACGCTTCGAGCGCGCCGGCAGGAGCCTCAGGCGGATTACGATAAAAGGATAATAGAGATTTTTCCGAGCTCTGAAACCAAATGTATCTTATTTCTAAGACCTTAAAGCATCGTTTAAGCAAAAAAAATCGATTTTTTTTAAATTCTAGAGTGGCGTTACCCCTTAAAGTAACATCTCCAGCAATCTGAAAAAATACAATAAATAATTAAGATAACAATATAGATATATTGTAAAAACAATAAATATAATTAAAATGTGCAAAATTTGGTTTGCTACAAAATTATTATAGTATTATATATAATTAAATGAAGTTAATGTAATTAGTATATAATTAAATGAAGAAAATCCACAGCCAATATAAATATAATTTAAACACAACAAATTGTAAAAATTTAATTTTCTTATAAACGTATATACATACTTTCACAATCTTTATCATACATTTTTCGGCAGCATAAAGAGAAGCTCTTTTATAAATCCTACTTTTTTCATTGTTTTTGGTGGTATTAGATGAGGTAAAAGTTTAAACATCATTAATATTTTTTTGTCTGAAACATATAATAGATTTCTTTATTGTATATGTTAATATTTTCTTTATAATGTATAACGATAAAAAAAATAAATACCATTATTCAAGTCTTCTTTTTTTAATTTATTGAGCATTAAATTTTAAAGAATAATATTGAAAAAACGTTTAAAATTTAATTCGCTTAAAGTAACATTTGAAAAAGACATTTTAGTGAAATCTTGAGTCATGAGGTTATAACCGTGTGGATGTTTGTAATGTGTCCATTTGGAGAAAATATTAGACAAATTTTTATCTTGATTATTATATAAATCTTTTTTCCTTAAATTATATGTTGCAGACCAATGTAATAAGACTTCTGTCCAAAGAGCTTGATTAGCCTCTAACCATTTTACACTTTCTAAAATCTTCTCATCAACTTTTTCTATAAAAAAATAAAAAGTTTTGCAATAGTTACAATTAAATATTATATATAAAATTAAATAAATATAATGTACGCCATCGGAATTATTATCTGCAATCTCTTCTATTGCTTTCAAAATTTTGCCAAAAAATTTTTTATTACGATTTCTTTTATTTTTTCACATTGATACTAATTTGCCTTTGGATGCTTTACATTTGTTATCTGTTGAATCTTTTTTTTCACTGGAAAAATATAATAAGTTTTTGTAACTTCTGTCGGAAAAGCCTCACAAATTTTTTCAGCAATATATTTAACTATATCATTTGGCATCCTGTGAAAGTATGTAGTATGAAATTAATTATGTTCGTAAAATTAGTATGTTAAATAAAAAAAATGAATTGTATAAACTTACTCTGAAAATCTTTCATCAATATAAGTAAGAACTATATCACAAATTTTATTTCTTTGAGCTTCAGTGATGCTATTTTGTTCTTCATAATATCTAATTATTCTTAAACCTAATTTGTTATTTGAAAGGATGTCTTTTATTGAATTTATGTAGAAAAGTTTGCTTAATATATTCTAATTTTCCTATCAAACATCTTTGTCTCTCCAACTCATTTTCTTTATTTGAAGTAGTAATAATTAAATCATCAATGTTTTCATGATCTAATTTCTGGAAATTTAAATGGTAGAAAAAAATATATATAATATAATTATACAACAAAAATGTATGTTTTTTATTATATTTAAAAATTTCAATTTTAAAAGAAAAAATTAATTTTACTTTTTTTTAAATGTAGGCTGTGAATCTAATTTAAATATTTTGAGAACTAGTTGATGCATTGAAATTACGTTGCCAATATTCAACAAAATAGCTCTATCGCCTATTATTGGAATCAATTCATTTATCATAGGTATAGTTAAATTTTTTAAAGCTTTTACATTAATTTGTTCTTCTATAAAAATAAAATTTTATATTTATATAAAGAAGTTTATATAATAGTGAATTTGGATGGTGCTCTAGTGCGCACTGGTGCACATTAAACAAGTTATTATATACAAATTTACAGTATAAATATAAGTAGTTAGGATGTTAAGATAATTATAATAATATAAATTATTAATTTTATCATTATTTGCATTGAACAGTAATATTTTAGTATTATTTTACTTTTTATTTTACGTTTTAGTTATTTATATAATTACTTATCATAATGTAAATTTTGTGCACGATAATCTTTGCGTACACCAATGTGCATTAGTGTAGTCAACTGAATTTGCTATTAGTACGAGTCTATAAATTGAAGAAACTAATTACTTACTTGTAAATGTATCAATAAGATTTTCCAAGTTCAAATCCTGTAATATTTTCATAACTTTATTATCAGCCATGGCGACCGGCGTGTTTACTCTTTTATAGATAGAAGACACTCGAACAATAAAAAATACACATGTGTCGAATCTGCTGGATCTTTAGTAATAAACACGCATTTTAAGTATTTTATGTGCACAATATAAATTTTATGTAATTAATCCTATCCAGAAAACAACAATAGAAAAGCAACAGAGAAAAATCTACTTACTTTGCTCATAAAAGATCCCGGTTTGCGGCTCGTCTCTTACCGTTGCTAGTAGTATACAGGGTGCCCGGTAATAATCGCCCAACCTTTCATGGGCAGATAGAACAAGTCAAACCGAATAGAAAAGTCCTTTATCATTTTGCGATCTTCATAATAATTACCGAGAAATTAATTAACAAAGATTGACAAATCCGCGCGAGTACAAGCGCGCGGCGAGAAGGCCCATCCTACTGCTACGCGGTTACTAGGCGCGCTACTCATACGCAGTCATTGCTAGTCGTAGACCGCTCCTCCTATCATTCAATGAGCGCCTAGTAACCGCGTAGCAGTAGGATGGGCCTTCTCGTCGCGCGTTTGTACTCGCCTGGATTTGTCAATCTTTATTAATTAAATTCTCGGTAATTGATACGAAGATTGCAAAATGGTAGAGGACTTTTCTATTCGGTTTGACCTGCTGTATCTGCCCATGAAAGGTTGGGCGATTATTACGAGACACCCTGTATATTATTGTAATATTTGTCTCAATTGCTCGCGCTTTCAGTTTCCGTCGCACACGTATACGCAGATAGCACCCGTGTATTTCCACGTTTAAGAAAAAATACAGCGTCAAAATATGTTCACTCACTTTAACACAATGCCCGATAACTCGATCGTACTGATCGTTTACTGGCTCGTGCTGGTGTGACTCGTCGCGATGTTCTTTTATCTAACACATGCTTAAGCTCGCGTCGCGATGTTTTTTTATTTAACAAGTGAGAGTGCCGTCACATGCGGCGTAACTTACGCTAAACCGTGTCAGCCAATCAAATCGTCTCAGCTATCATACGCAAATCCGCCTAGTTATTTACGCTATTAATAATACGCCATATCCAATTTTTCACATAAATTTGTGATGCGTATGTTTAGTGTATATCTAAATAAAATATAATAAGATTATCCAACAATCAATATTAATCAATTTTAATCAATATTTAAAAAATGGTTCAAATTCGAGTAAGGTACAAATTCTTTTAACAAAATTCTATATAAAGTTTCCGAAAAGAATCTTTTTGGGGACATAATTTGGTACGTCGCTGGCAGTATGACAAAATAATTTGAGTCTTTGTGCTGACGTGGAGGTGTAATGTAGCATGAAAGTGTTTTAACTTCTTGAATTATGTCGTGAAAGACTTAAAAGGACCTAAACCAAAGGTCGTCGAATGTTAAGCCTATTAAACACTCAATAAAGCTTATTTTAACCAGTTTGGTCGATCAACAATAACATCCAAAATAATTTTAGTTTTCCAAATTTATTTACATTCTAATAAAGATTAAAAATGTAATCTTATTAAATTTTAATAATATTATAATAATATTAATAAGATAAATAATATAAATATTCATATATTTTTTATATTTTATTAAATATTAATTGATATATATGTACATAATGTCAATGAATAAATGCCATTACCTTATTTAGAAGCAAAACTGAGTAAATAAATGTATATTATTAGAAGAGAAGAAACGAAAAAATTTGAGCAAAAGTCTGATTTATTTATTGTACATCATGCATATGGCTACATACATTTTTATGTACAAAGTATCTAATCTCCTTGACACGTATTTAGCAATACGTCTAAATATCCACAACCAATCAAGAATTTACTTAATATTTCTGTTCTATTGTATAACAGAAGGCCTGATCTGTTATTGGGTAGTTTTATAGAGTTACTAGTTACGCTTTATGTGAATTTAACAAAATACGCGCCATGTGAATGAGGACTTTCAGAATGGCGTAACTTCTGTTAAATTACTACAATACGCAAGTTACGCTTACGCAAGTTACGCTGTATGTGACGGCACCCTGAGAAGTGACGCAGCTAAAGAATACGCGAACTCGCGACCAGGTGCGACATAATCAAATTAAAGAAAGATTTTACTCAACGTAGAGCAATTTTAAAATAAATAATAAAAAATTTTTAAGACAATCTTTACTCAAATATTAAATAATTTATTCTTTAAAATTAAGAAATCTGATATTATTAAATTTAAAAAATAACTTTAAATAAATGTGTTAAACAGTAGGATCTCGTGGAGGCGAACACAAGGACGAATACAAGTTTACAGAGCCTTTAATTTAAGATTGTAAAATACAATGGTATAGTAGCAAGGTGCACTTAAACAAAGCGAGAATCGAATAAGAAGAAAAAAGGGGTTAAGGCAGATACACATAGTCCGTCTAGGGGAATCGACAGTCGCGCCACAAGTCATATATCCATGAGTCGTTTAAAGATAAGAATGTTTCAATACCTCCCCCCGAATCATGGATACGTTAAATCCTTGTTGAGCTTTCTGATGCCTAATAGTTTCATACACTTTGGTACTTTGGTTTGGGTAATCTTTTAGTAAAAATGTCAGCAACCATATCCTTAGAAGGGGTGTATACGATCTCCATCTCTCAAAATTTCTTGCACGAAGTGATGACGTATGTCGATATGCTTACTCCGATTGTGGAATACCGGATTTTCTGCAAGCTTTCGGGCACAGTTATTATCGCAGAAGATTCTGACCTGTGCAAATTTTTCAAGACCCAATTCGTTGAGAAAGCGCCGAAAATAAGTAGCTTCGGATAACGCCATATACTCGGCCTCTGTCGAAGAGAGAGCCACTGTTTTTTGCTTTCTGGCCTCTCATGAGATAGGACATCCATCAAGTATGAATGAGTAGCTTGTATAAGATTTTCTATCTTCAGGACAATTTGCCCAATCAGCATCAACAAATCCAGTCAATGGTCATCCAGTTTTGTGAAATTTCAAACCGACCTTTCTCGTGCCTTGAAGGTACCGCAAGACTCGCTTCGCAGTGACCCAATGGATTGGTTATAGCAGCAGTTAAATTGACTCAAGAAACTCACAGCATATGCGATATCGGGGCGAGAACATACGCTAGGTAGATGAGTGCTCCAACCAATTCGCGATAAGGGAGTGATCTCACGGTAGAGTTCGATTCCTCTGTGGATACTTCAAGTATCATGCCTGGGTCCAAGGGTGTAGAGATACTTTTCGAATCGGCCATCCCAAAACGTTCGAGTATATCGTTGATGTATCCATTTTGACAAATCGTAATCTCATTTTTTCTTTGAGAGAATTCCATTCCTAGACAATAATTAATAGGTCCAAGATCCGTCACATCGAAAATATTTGATCAATATCGTTCAAATTTTTTAATCTTTTCTACTTTTTGTGAGGCGACAATAATGTCGTCAACATAGACAACTATTAAGAGCTGGTCTATTCCAGAGTCCTTAACATATACGCATGGAATCGCAGCTGATTTCTTCGCTCCAAATTTGAGAAGTTCTTCATCAATCTTAGTGTTCCAGTATCGTCTGGCCTGGCGCAGGTCATACAATATCTTATTTAAGAGACACACTTTATCCCCTTTCTTAATTTCTTTCAGCATTTCCCGGGATCTTCTCCGAATGTCAGCATCTACGTTCTCCGATGTGGTAATCTCCAACAAAATGTTGAGTGTTTCGGGATTTCAATAAATATTTTTTCTTTAAGTTTTCCATTTAGATAAGTTGTGGTGATATCAAAATGTTTTAGATTCATTCCATTCTCAGCAGCAATTGCGACAATAGTTCTCACAGAATTGAGACGTGTAACGGGGACAAACGTCTCTCTGAAATCGACTCTAGGACGTTGAGCGTATCCTTTTGCCACTACACGAGCTTTTCTTCGTTCTAGAGTTCCATCGTGTTTGTACTTGTTTCGAAGTACTATACGACTACCGATCACCTTTTGATCATTTGGCCTGTTAGTGATGGCCCAAGTATCGTTTTTAATAATTGAGATCATCTGTGAAGTCATTGTCTGAAACCACTCTTCGGCGTGGAAACCATGAAGAGCTTGGTCTAATGGTATTTCGGCAATATACGCGTAGTCTTCAGTTTCCTCGACACAATTCGCGGTGTGGTATTGCTTCCTAGGTCTTCTCTTGTCTGCTGTTCCCAATATCTTTGGTCTACCACGACCTCTTCGTGGAGCGTCACTATGCAAGTCATCTCTGTCATCTTTGTCGACTTTATTTCCGTCTTTTTTGTTCTCTTCATTACATTCCAATCCGTTATTGGTTAGATTATCATTGAGTCGATTATTGTCCTCTTTTGGTAGGTCGTATACCTGAGATTGATTTGGTTGAAAAATTATCTCACCATACGGGGTAAAAAATAACAACAGTACATTTTTATTATTTTAATTATTTATTATTCTCGTAAACATTTGTTTATATTATCAACTGGTACAATAAACCAGTTTCATCACTTTAACATATATATAATATATATATATATATATATATATATATATATATATATTATATATATATATATATATATATTATATATATGTTAAAATATATATTATATATATATATATATATATATATATTATATATATGTTAAAATATATATTATATATATGTAAAAATATATATATATATATATATATATATATATTTACTTTAACATAAAATAAATACATAGGAACATAAAATATTCTCAAAACTTAAAACAAACTTTAACTTTTCTCATCAAAAGACTAACAATCAAATCAACAAAATTTAAATTAATTATAAAAATGTTTGTTTTGACAATATTATTTGGTAAAAGTTAAATTAAAAATATGAAATTAGTTAAACATTAATCTGAATCGTTATCGGAATTACAATTCAAACAGATATAATATGAAATGTCTCCTTTAACGAACTTTACATGAGACCATTTTTTTTAAGCTTATACATTGTACCCATTCTTCACCGCCGTTGGCTTTGCTTATATGATCCACAGCAAATCAAGCAAAATATTCTTGATCTTCATCTTCTTCCAGATTATGTATAAGTTTTTTCTTGATGAGCTTCTTTCCTTTACCTTTGTTAGGTCTTTTATTTTTACTCTTCTCTTTCTGTTCTTCCTATAATGCTTGTTTCTCCGGTATATTTGTCAAAATAGCTGTTTTTCGTATCTTACGTGAAGTTTTTTTTGTTCTTGTAGCTGCTTTTGAATACGGTCTAATTATTTCCGGAGAGAATTCAAGTGGGTTAAGATTTAAATTAACGCCAATACCATTAGGACCTGCAACTGGATTGTCATAAGTGGATTTTTCATGTGTTGATGAGGAATTGCCTAAATCAGAAGTGTTTTGATTTTCTGGGCAATCGATGCCAACATCTAAAATATTGACTTGAAGGTTTTGTTCATTTTCTTGTTCTATTATTGGTCTGTCAGTAACAAAAGCAGAAAGAAAATCAACTTCTTGATAAACATCTTTGTTAAATGGAAAAATATCAGTTTTATGAAACCCATTGATAATATTAGTCGGATTTAGTGCCAGAGGAAGAGCTTCTTTTACTATAAATGGAATATCATGCACAATCATTGTCTTTCCTGGATTGTTTCTCAACCAACTTTTAGATTAGCACAGTAATTCTTAAAAGGCCCGTAGACACTCACATCCAGAGGTTGTAATTTATGTGAGCAATGTGGTGGAAATGATAACATTATTACATTGTTATTCTTTGCTTTTTCGATCTTCGTTGTCCAAATGTGAATTATGATTGTCAAGCATTAAAAGCACTGGGTCAGAAGAAGATGACTTTACGTGATTAATAAAATGATCCATAAATATCCTGAACTCTATACTAGTCATCCAATCAGACGAATTTCCAGCACCTATGCATCCTGGCGGACCATTGCGTACAAAATAGTCCCTGTATTTAATCCGTGGAAACACAAACATGCAGGGAATTGAATTTCCATAAGCATTTACTGCTACACAAACGGTGACAAGAGTGCCCCTTTCAGCAGATGTTATTGATCCTACTTGTTTTGATCCTTTTGGGGCCAAAACTTTTCTTGGTTTTTGGACAGTTGTTATTCCTGTCTCATCTATATTCCATATACGAAAAGGAGGAAACTTGTATTTATCCATCACGGAAGCCAACTTGGAGAAAAAATGATTTATATTTGTTTTATTAAAAGAAGTTGCTCTGCTCAAACTAGTTGCTTCAGGAGTTCTTATCGATATTTTATTGCCATTTCGTTTTAAAAAACCCGTAAGCCAGTCTACGCCTGCTTCTTTATTATCATGCCATGATTTTGGCATGGAAATATTGTATTTGAGTGCACAATCATAAGCCAGCTTCCTAACATCTTTTGACATTAGTCCATAGTAAATTTGACAACATTTAATAACATAATTCACTAAAATTGTCTTTTACTCTTCATTAAAGACTTGCCTGTTCTTCTTGTATCCAACTGTAAAAGATTCTACAGGTTCTTTTCTACTTAAAGCTTCTTTTTTTTCTTTAAATATCTAGTCAACGTCATATGACATAATCCGAAATCTTTTGCCACTCCGCGAATTTTTTTGGTACTATCTTCATCCAGAATAACTGCAGCTCTTTCGTAAAGGTCTCTTGATTTTGTACCACGCTCAGTTTTTCGTTTGTAAGTCCGCATTCTAAAAAATAAAAAATAAACATCAGCATTCTCAGTTTGATATTCAATTTAGAGTAGAGATGTGCGAACTACCTATTTGAAAATTTCGAATCAAAACGATTTTAATGCAAATCGCGTATGTTAATAATTTTTTAAATTTATATTTTGCTAATAAATAAAGCAGCGTTAATGTGGCTGTACCTACGTGTAAACAATTTTACAGAAGAGGGAAAAATGTTCTCGCACACGTCTCGACTCTTTCGTGTCTTTTCTTCGACTCTTCAACTATCCTCTAATCACTCTAATCGTCTTTTCGTTTATTATTTATTCTATATCGTGTTTATGTTATTCGGATCGAGAATCAAAACATACAAAAATATCGTTGGGGAAAAACATAATCGACATCTCTATAATATGGGGTTGGTTGTGACACATCTAACCTCGACTATTTGTAACTTTTAACCCCAACACCAATTTCAAACATTCGAAATGTAATAAAAAAAATTTACTGAATCCTTGGCATATTTATTTTGTTTTAGCAAATCAGAATCCTTAAGATTCATATATAACACTAATATATTACTATAACACTAATGATAACGGGAGACACACACACGCGCGCGCGTGATGTGCAAAATCCGACCGGCAACCTCCACGTGGTACACATTGGATAATGCTAATGCCGGCGGAAAATGTCATTTTTCAATAAAATTTAAGGTTGACTTTAAAGTCATGTAACTCGGCAAAAAAAAAACGTTGAAATATTTTTTAAAAAGCATTTTGTAGGTAAAGTGTTATATTTTATGGAAATTGACTTGAATTTTTCGAGAAAAATTTGTTTATAAAACTGCAGAATCTCAAAAATAAGTAATTTTATGAAAAAAACAGTGTTTTTTTTCTTAAGGTACACTGAAAAGATAAAAAAATTTTCTAAAACTATCGATAGCATGTTAAAGCTGAAACTTCAAGCTTCAAAATGCTTTTTTTTTAATTTTTGTACAATGATTTTTCGCTGAGTATCATCAATTTTTCTGAAAAACGCAAGTTTAGCTTCAAAGTCATGTAACTCGGCCAAAAAAAATTGTAAAAAAATAAAAAAAAAACATTTTGTAGGTAAAACATTGTATTTTATGGAAATTGACTTGAGATTGTCGAGAGAATTTTTCTTATCTAGCTGCAGAGCGTCAAAAATACGTAATTTAAGAAAAAAAAACTGTGCGCGCTTTTTTAAGGGATAGCACTGAGAAGATAAATTTTTTTTTTAAATTATCGATTGCATGTTAAAGTTGAAACTTCAAGCTTCAAAATGCTTTTTTTAAATTTGCGTATGATGATTTTTCACTGAGTTACAATAGTTTGAAAATAGCCTATTTTTTGACGTATGAAAAGTGTTCCCTATTTTCGTTTGAGTAATGTATATAATAATCCAGTTAATAATTTGATAAAATCTAATTAATAATTTAATTTAAAAAAAAACACTAAACTGAATTTAATAATTTGAAAATGGCGCGTCAAATTCCAACATTCCCCCTAACATGGCGCCGCTCAATTGGGTACATGTTCTTGACTCGAAAACAAAGGGCATCAGTAATCCATATAATATATAGATCAGTGGCTTGGACGTCTGCTCGATTTCTTATTCGCGAACATCGCATTGAGTGTGTATTTACGTGTGTCATTTTTCTGAGCATCATTCCTCGATTATCTTTATGCGAAAAAGGTGCGATTTCATACAGCTGACAAAAGCTAGCTTTTTATCCCCACTTTACTGCAATCCAAAGCAGCGTTTAAAAGCTATAGGTGAACCCCTGCTAGGTTTTCAGCGTTTTTTCGCTAGCTTTTTAGCGGTGTTTTGCTAAAAAAAATGTAGCTAAGTGTACTAAATGTAGCTATTTGGAGCAAAAGTGTCATAATTAATAAGTATCCTATATAAAAATGGATGAAGAGATTAAACGTATAGTGACAATTACAGTTGCTGCAGTAATTAAAAGACGTCGTATAGCTGTTGCAACTGCTATAATACTTTTATCAAAGAAAAAAAGAAAATATAAGAAAAAAGTATTAGATAGCACCCATTTTTTTAAATCGGAATGAACATAGTTTTTTCTTTGCGTCGATGCCGAAATTAATATTAGAAGACTTACGATTCCACAATTATTTTCAGATGATTGCAATATACATACATATAAAATATAAATTAATACCATAAATGCCTAACATAACTTAATAGTTTGTAATATATAATATGTATTATGATCTATACGAACTTCCTTTTCCACAAAATTATCCAACATTCCAGTTATCTTCCTTTTAATGTTTAAAAAAATATTTAACTGGAAAATAAAAAAATTTGTTAACTTATTTTGCTTCCTCCGACTTTCAGCGTTTTTTCGCTGATAGTTCAACAAATCGAACTTTGAGCGTGCCTCCGCTAAATAGTCACTTTGGCGAAAATTGATAGAGTGGGGGTAAAAAGCTAGCTTTTGTCAGCTGTATGAAATCGCACCTTTAAGGTGCTAAAAATATAATATAATAATTTACGAAAAATAATCCTTTTGGTGTCACCCGACAACCTCTGAAAGTTTGTCAGTTTAATTTCTGAATACCCTGTATAAATCATATATACCGGAACACCCTTAACAACGCTCGTGAGCAGGTAGGGCACAGTAAACTGAGCAAAAAAGTCTTATACCATTTTGCGATTTTCGCAATAATTATTAAAATATTAATTAAAAACGCTTAGCGAACAATATTATACATATCTACAAGATGTCCGGTAATAATCTACCTGCTCACGAGCGTTGTTAAGGGTGTTCCGGAACACCCTGTATAGTTCCTAATATGAGATACTAGAATGTTCCTAATATGAGATACCTCCTATTAGGACTTTTTTCCCACAAGTAAGATAATGAATTATCAAAAATGTAAATTTATATTTTTTCTATTTTTTTTTGTTGGTTTTTTATTTTGAAATATTTAAAACATTTAATTATAATACTTTTTTGTGTGCTCTTTGTTGGGATGATAAATTTTTATTTAATCTAATTTATTAAATATTAATTATTAAATTTATTTAATAATTAATTATTAAATCTCTAAGATATGTTATTCTAATTTTATAGACGCATGATATAAAAAATATTTGAAAGATATAATTTTTTATACCAAAAGTAAGATTTATTTTTTGTTGTTCTTTTGAAATATTAAAAACGTTAATATTGCAATATATCTTTGTTGGAAATTAAATGTACCCTATGCACGATTCAAATTTCGCGAAAAGAATTAATTTTCTAAAAAAGTCACTTATTAACATCCGCGTATGGCTCTCATTGCCAATTCGTTAGTTACGTGTTTGTAAATATTGGAGCCTTATTTATTGGAATTATTAAAATTACGCAGGCTGAAAAATCGCGTTTTCCGTCATTGATACATAGATTTATAAACAAATAGACGAGAGAGATGTCGGTGTGGGGCTGAATAGCTCAGTGGTAAGAGCAATCGCCCGGCAAGAGAAAGACTCGGGTTCGATTCCCGATTCAGCGACTTCGCCCCGATATTTTTTCTCGTCTACATCTCTTTAGAGGGGTAAAAAGGGGGTTATAGAATTCTCAAAAATGAGAATCTATTTCTTGGTAAAATACACCAAGTAAAATATGTGCCCTGTGCACGATTCAAATTTCGCGAGAATTAATTTCTAAATTTACACATTAACATCCGCATATAACTCTTATTGTCAAGTCGATAGTTACGTGTTTGTAAATATTGACAGCCTTATTTATTCGAATTTTTAAAAGTTATGTCGATCATAAATAACTGCTCGCTGAGCGGGACTGTCATCTTTAAGTGACAGAGTCCGTATTGGAGAAATTTTTATGAAACAAGTCGGTGGGTGCTGGGATTGTCACCTTTAAATAGCAAAGTCCGCACCGGCGATGTTTTTATGAAACAAGCTGGTGGATGTTGGGACTGTCATCTTTAAGTGACAGAGTCTATATCGGAGAAATTCTTATGAAACTAGTCGGTGGTCGGTGAGCGCTGGGACTGTCTCTCTTAGATGACAAAGTTCGCACTGGCGATGTTTTTATGAAACAAGTCGGTGGGTGTTGGGACTGTCTCCCTTAGATGACAAAGTCCGCACTGGCGATGTTTTTATAAAACTAGTCGGTGGGCGCTGGGACTATCTCCTTTAGATGACAAAGTCCGCACCGAAGATGTTTTTATGAAACAAGCTGGTGAGTGCTGGGATTGTCACCTTTGGATAGCAGAGTCCGCACCTGCGATGTTTTTATAAAACAAGCAGATGGGTGTTGAGATTATCACCCTTGAGTAACAAAGTCCGCACCGGCGATATTTTTATAAAACAAATAGGTAGGTGTTGTAATTATCATCTTTGAGTGGTAGAGTCTGCACCAATGTTTTTATAAAATAAACTTTATATATATGGGTTATTAAAAACCTTGGGTTTTAAATCCCTAGCTTATCGTCAAAGAGACTTTTGTCCAACCTTTATTTTTCATTTTTTCTTATACATTTTCCTATTACATTATCTTATACCTATATATACTTAAAACCTAATTCGTCTGGGTGGACTCGAATCTGCGTTTACGCGTACTCTTCGCCTTAGGCGAGTTTCAGCGCCGCAGCGTGCACGACCACCGTCCAACTCATATATATGGGTTATTAATGAATTTAAAAACTTTATGATCTGTGTCACTGCCTCTTTTGTACTTGTCAACATATTTTTTATATACTATATACTATTGACTATTTTTTTAAATTTTATAATTTTATTAAAATATTTATTCTTTAGTTGCGAGATTTCAAAATATATCGTCAATTAGCATTTTGTAAACATGTTTCTAATTCTCTAGGTGCATTATCCATTTCAATACAAAAATTTTGTGCTTTGATATCAGCATATTCATCATTTACTGGTACTTCGAAATATTCAGACTCTCGCATATTTGTCATATTGTGCAGCACACAGCAAGCATATATCGCTTGTACCATTCTTACAATGTCTCTTACTTTAAATTGATACAATTGTCGAAATCGTTGTTTTAGGCATCCAAAAGCGTTTTCAATGATTACTCGACAGGAATTTAATTTGTGATTAAAAACTCTTTAGGCATGTGTCAAGTGCCCATTGTCTCTGTACGGTACTATTAGCTTCTGTAGACAAGGGTATGCACTATTACCCCAAAAAAAATAATCATCTGTAAAAGTATTTTTTTAAATGAAATATTAATTATTGTTATTAAGACTCATGTACTTATAGTAGCCTTTATTTATGATCTCAAAAGCTTCTTCAATAAGTATCCAGGAGTTTTAATTACATTTATCATATTTTATTGTATTTATATATTTCTTATCTCCACAAAGTTCATGTAGATTGTTATCTGTATATTGGTGAATTTTTAAACATTCTTGCATCATGCACGGAATCAGGATATCTTATTAAATTATTTATAAATTTCATGTTATGATCTACAGTTCCTTGAACATGCAATGAAAAATAGTTTTCTGTTTATATATGAATCAGGATCTTCTAATGGCTTATCAATCCTGATATGAGAGCCATCAATAGCCTCTAGAGATAAAATAATGTCATATAAGTAACGTATTGTTATGTAATAAAAAAATGTTTAAGGTTTTATAAATATAAATGTGTTATCAATTATAGCAGGAAATCGTTTTGTTTCTTCATAAAAAGTATTTGTTTCTCTTTTCTCAGCTTCAGTGGGATATTTGATAATGTTAGGTGCAATAGAAACACAAGAAACTTTGTAACTCTATTAATAACATGGTATAAAGTGCTAATTGTTATCCCAAATCTGTCTGCTATACCTCTATATGATGAGGTTTGATAGCCTACGAACCACAGAAAACATAATATGTTTCTCGGCCGTTATTTTTAAACGTCCTGTAAGATCTGAAATATAATACACATTAAATCTCTACATCTTTGTACAAATAAAAATAAAAAATAATATAAATTTTTGTACTACATACTTTCCATGGAAGTAAATATATTGAATATGCTGAATTAATCTATCAAACTATATGCTACTTGTCTTGATAAATGGAAATACATTATAAAATCAACATTGTTATAATTAATAACAATATTTTCTATATAATTGTTTACTTTAACATGTTGTAATCTCTACATTATTCCTAGAATCAGATGTAATACTGGTAGCAGATTTTCATCTACAAGCAAACAATACAGAGGTAGGTTAGATTTTCTCTTAAGATTTATATAATATAAATTAATAATAATAAATTTGCTATATTTAGTTGTATATTACAATTATCATGTTCCTCTTGAATTGGTAGTAACGCCGGTGACATTACAATTAAGTCTTCTTCATCCGATGAAGAATCGAATAATATTGCAGCGTGATGCGCCATATTGATTTGCACTGACAAAAATTTTGACATTTTTTTGACGATTAAGGGGATCCTATATTGTTCTTTACCGACTGAATCAATTTTTTATTTATTCGTAAAATGCTTTCTATTGGTTAAATGGAATAGAAAATACTTCTCTATGATTAAAGTATATAAAGTAACACACCTGGCGCTTGTGAATTTAATGCAAAAAACAAAAAAGATTTAATAAATACAATTGTTTTATCGGCTTTTAGCATCCAGCTCATAACTATGTTTGCTTAATATAAAAATTTTACAGTTCGCACATATAAAATGACATAAGCGCCAGATAGGGAATCCATAAAGAAATATTAGTAAACTTTTAGAAATAAATTTGGAAGCTTAGTAAAAAAATATTTTCCAAAAAATTATTGCAGAGTCACGATGCAGATGAAATCGAGGTATAAGGATAGTACAGAGCAATAAATTAGTTCACTAATATTGCGGTAGAGCGAGGTACTGCTAATTTGACAAGAGCAGAGAGAGAGAGAAAGAGAGAGAGGGGAGGAGAGGGAGAGAGAGAGAGAGGGAGAGAGGGGGAAGGGGAAAGGGGAAAGAGATAGAAAGGGAGAAAAAGGGGAGAGGGGAGAGGGAGGGTGAGGGAAGAGGGAGGGTGAGGGGAGAGGGAGGGTGAGGGGAGAGGGGGAGAGAGGGGAAAGAGAGGTGGGAGAGATGGGGAGGGGAGGAAAAGAGAGAGAGAGAGTAAACATGCGAAAGAAACATGAAATTGACAATGAGCTAATAGCGAATAATTAGAAAAAGACAGATGGAACATATAATCTAGAAAAAAGTACGGGAGACTACATTTGTGTGCGTGTGTTCCGTTTTCAATTATCGACAATAAGGCAATTGTTTTCACCTATGGCATTTACCATTTTATGTAACCATTATCACGACACTACCGTGAAACGAAACAAAATCGCGCGCATGACTTTGTTTACATATCGTATGTAAATACAATATACAGTGGCGTACCAAAGTTTCCGGCCGGTGACATTTCGTACTTTACTTTATTAAAAAAAACTTATGATTTTTAATCATTATAAGATGTGAGTATGAGATATAGGAAACAAAATAATATAGTAAAAGAA
Organism: Anoplolepis gracilipes; assembly: GCF_047496725.1. Lineage (NCBI taxonomy): Eukaryota > Metazoa > Arthropoda > Insecta > Hymenoptera > Formicidae > Anoplolepis > Anoplolepis gracilipes. Next base: position 372,859 of record NW_027328668.1, read on the forward strand.
TATTATTTATGTTCGTGAATATATTTGTTATTATAATTGTTATATTTACACGTGCAAAAGTTTCCGGCCACATAATATATTTGACGCAGTAGGACTTCAAAAACGTATTTACTATATAGTATCGCGTTGAATGTTTACATTTAGTTCATAGGAGGTCGTGGAAGCATAAACATGGCTCGGCATACGCAAATTCAAATTTGTGAGAGGGTAATAAAATTTTCAAAAGAAGGAAAGTCTTCTCGTCAGATTGCTTCACTATTATCGATAGGTAAAGCAACCGTGAATGATATTATTGTAAAATATCGTTGTGGATATGGTTTAAAAGATCGTGCTCGTAGTGGAAGACCAAGAAAAACATCTAAAAATGTAGATCGTATCATTAAACGTAAATCAGTTGCGGATGTCAGGAAAACTGCTGCCGAAATTGCACGTGAGCTAAAGGAAACATAGCTAATGTTAGTCGTAGTACTGTGACACGAAGACTACATGTCGTGGGACTTTTTGGCCGTATAGGTGTTAAAAAACCATTAATCAGTAAAAAGAATAAGAAGGCCCGATTACAATTTGCCAAAGATCACCTAAATTGGACAGTCAAAGATTGGAAAAAGTAGCTTTCTCAGACGAATCTAAATTTAATCTTTTTGGAAGCGATGGTAGACAACATGTACGACGTCCTATTGGTACGAGAAATGACGTTCGGTACCAAATTCCTACTGTAAAACACGGTGGAGAAAGTGTGATGGTTTGGGGAATTTTCTCTGCACAAGGAGTCGGTCCATTCGTCGAGATCAATGGAAATATGAACGCTGCTAATTACAAGGACATTTTAGAAAAAAATTTATTAACATATGCTGAAGAAACAATGCCGCAGAATTGGATATTTCAGCAGGATAATGATCCTAAACACACATCCAAGTTGTTAAAACAGTGGTTTTTCTGCTTCAAATGTGAGAGTTTTAAGTTGGCCATCTCAATCACCGGACTTGAATCCAATAGAACACTTATGGGAAACGCTAGATCGTCAAGTTCGAAAGCATGCATATTCAAATAAAGCCGCATGTAAATATAACAATTATAATAATAAATATATTCACGAACACAAATAATATTCTTTTACTATATCATTTTGTTTCCTATATCTCATACTCACATCTCATAATGATTAAAAATTATTAGTCTTTTTTTTAAATAAATTAGAGAACGAAATGTCACTGGCCGGAAACTTTTGCACGCCACTGTATATATATATGCACACACGTACATATGTATATATATAGATATACATATACACGTACTTACTGTCGCCGATGTAATGTGCACATTTCTCCTCTTTCGCGTTAATGTGTGTGCGACAACGAATGCATGCGCTCGCGCACTACAGTTGTGCTGGATGTCATCGTCGTGAGAACAGTTTTTTGACAGAGGTGAAAGAAAACGCGGCAAATTGCGGACGACCCGACGTTTCGATTAACTGTCCACGATTGTGTCGATGGACAAGAACATTTTCCATCGGTATTTGATCTTGGTAGGTTGTTTATGGTTCTTTGCGTACTCTTTTTCTTTCTATTGCGCGTCTATATTTTCTCTCCCCCTCCTATCGTTCCGATATAATGATGTAACTTCTGCGCACCAAACAAACTTTACAGTACACGCGCGCGTGTGTAATGCGTCGTCTACAATGGCAGCAAGCAGTACAGAGTTCAGAGTAGCAGTAAGCAGTACGAAATGGGATTCGTTTATTTCGTCGGGAGGAACGACGAAGCATTTTCGAAAATGCTTGACTGTCATTGGTCAATTTGCTTGCGACCTTACATTCTACGGCTATTGTAGACGAGGCCTAAAGGCCTTTGCACGTAAAAATTTTTTAGTCGTAATCGTAAGACTGTAAGCAAATCGACCAATCACAGTGTATTAGTAACGATTTCGCTCGCCTTACTACGCACTATGATTGGTCGATTTGCTTACAGCCTTACAGTTACGACTAAAAATTTTTTACATGCAAAGGCCTTAAGTGATGGCATCCATGCATTTTGTTTTAGGCGAACGTACGAGTACTTTCAGCTCGCCGGATGACAACTTGAATGATCGGCAATTGCTACTAAATTGCGGCGTTTGTGATCAGCAATTTGCTTCCAAAAAATAAATACGTACTCACATTTCCACCCATCTGAGGAAGCCTTGCATTGTCCTCAAGAGAATGGCTAATCTAAAAGTGATAAAGGTAAAGAAGCAAAGCGAAGACACATATTGGGTAGATCCTGAGAAAAAGGGTCTGCTGAAGCTTACTTTGAAGAGGAATACAGTCGAGTCTCTGAAACTTACGTCGAAGAAGACATCTTCAAAGTCGGAAGATTTTACTGTTGTGAATAGTAACATTAACCCATTTATCAAAAACCATCAACAAGGAGACGTGGCAGGTTAGGTGCAGCGAGTTTGACAATTGATTATGAGGAGTTCTGTAACTAAGAAGTCAATATCTCTTGATCGAAGCGTTTGCGAGCATACTTCCAGAAATTTTTTTTTTGTTTTAAGGTCCTAAATTCATAAAATTCCTAATTCTAAAGAGAATGATCAAAGAAATAACAAGACAGCGAAAGGTTCAGTTTATGAACCTTTTGAAAACGTGATGGTGGATCAACAAGTGAGTTATTTTGTTAGTGCTAAAATTGAAATTTGATTTCTTTTCTATAACAATTTTGTTTACAGGATGATTACGACAACATTAAATTTGGTGCGGAAGATCATATATCATAATCCGTTGGAAGAGAATGGGTGCATTCAGAAGCACAACCGCTCACTGAGCGCTTACAGGTAGCCGCTCAGTGAGTGCTTTTTATCTACTGCATATATGCATCGAGATCATAGGGATAAATGCAGAAGTGAACGGAGTTAGCGGAGTGAGCACGAAGTGAGCGATAGAAAATTACGATCACGAAAATGGCGACCGCTCACTGTGAGCAGCTTAGGGAGCATTTGCATCCAATACACAGATACAGTCTAGCGAATTCTCTGAGCGCTTAGTAAGCGGTCAGTGAGCGGTTGTGCTTCTGAATGCACCCAATGAAAGACCATCCATAAATGTTAATGAGGGTGATTCTGTAGGAAGTGATATGACAAATCCATCCATTGAGAAAGAAGATCAAAATGTTGCTGATATACAAAGTAGCTATGACAATTCTGAGAAATGGTTGTCAGAACTTGAAAATTCCGAGTCGGATGCTTTGAAAGCAACTTGTAGAGAAACTATTGAAAATTTGAAAAAACTCGGAGAACAGTCAAAGTAAGTTGATTATAATATTAGATAGATTATATAATTGAATAATGCAGATGGCAAACATTTAAGATGAGAACGTCAGTATAGAATTCAGGAAGAATTTTAGTGCTTCAGTTGATTGTAAAATTTTCTTTTTGATAAATTTCCAATTTATCAATGTATAAATTCAATATACAGGGTGTTCCCGGGTTAAATGGCCAAATTTGAAATATGAATTTAGGACCTTAAAACAAAAAAAAATTTCTGGAAATATGCTCGCAAACGCTTCGATCAAGAGATATTGACTTCTTAGTTACAGAACTCCTCATAATCAATTGTCAAACTCGCTGCACGTCAATCAGAATTCATCATACTTGAGTCAAACGTCGCACTTGCCTCATACCGTACCTGTAGATACATCATCAACGAACAGCTCGCAACAGCAACAGCTCAGTAGAAACTCGCCGTTAACATCGCCGCATCAAACTAATTCGCCGATCTTTAATGCGGCTGCGGCTACAACGGCTGATCCTCAAATGCAAATACCGCCGATAAACTCTGAGCAACTCTCACTACCTGTGCAGCAACTGGCACAAGTACAGCGTATGCCTCTTCCACAGGTACAAATGCCTCCTAGTCTACCTCCGGGCGCAAACACAATGATACCTGGACCGAATTATTTTGTACAGCCACCGGGTCGACCGCCCTTGTACAGAGTACCCGGTCCGCAAAGTATACATTATCCTCCACACGTGGCGCATTTATATCAGTATGGACCAGGTTCATATCCTTCGATAGTTGCCCTTCCTCCGCAGATGCAACCACAATTATCCCAACAAATTCCACGTGGACGGCATCCACCAACGACAGCTGTTGTCCAAAATAGCAGGTAAATACAGAAACACATATTACATGTATTTAACATATACATTATTACATTTAAAGATCTTCACTTAATAATAAAAAAAGTTCTTATATATTATTAACACAACTTGCGCGGGTGTTTTCCCGTACAAAACGACTTTAGTCGCTTCCCGCGCAAGATGTGTTAAGATCTACAAAGTAATATAAAAGTTATTTAAGAAAAATGATTCTCAAATGTAAACTTTAGAAACAAGTATCTTGGTAGAAATAGTTTATAGAAAAAAATTTTATAGGAACTTATGGAGTGATTTTTACCTGCTCTATATGCCCACCTTTAGAAGGCAGAGATTGCCTACCTTTACCAGGACACCCTGTATATTCGAATTGTTTAGTGTATATATTGTTTTTGATTGTTAGAACGCCAAGGTTACCACAAACTAGTTCAGTTCCTCGTCAACGCATGAAGAGGCCCATGCAGCAATCTATGCAAGTTCAATCGCAAAATAACACTGTGAAGCAAAGGCGTATGAATGGTCTATTGCGTGATAGAAACGAAGACGCGAATTATCAGGTCATAGCGCAACAGAAAAGAAACGATGAATTACCCGTTATTCAAAATGTTCAGGGAGCTACTACCCAGCAAACCAGTAGAAATGATTCTACGATAAATCTCACAGATTCGATCAATCTAAGTGTTCGACAATCTGGTAATTTTAAATTTACTAATCATAGAATTTGTTATTAACAAAAAATCTTTTTTTTATAACTGTTTCCACAGCTATATACAAATCCCTTTTATTTACGGACGGCATATTACCACGAGCTTATGATTTACCAAAAGTCCACAAACCTAACATATCATACAGAATGATAGTATCATCCATAAACAGCCCCCTTTATTTTTTAGCTCTATTCTTACATAAACTCATGGTTAAAAATTTTCTTATTCCTCCTAGTCACATAAAAAACAGCTACGACATTGTCAAAAACTTATCAAATACTCATATAGATGACGACATTAAATTGATATCGTTGGATGTGACCTCATTATTTACTAATATTTCTCTAAATTTAGCTCTTGACAGTATTTCTAATAGATGGGAGTTTTTAAACAATAATTGTGAATTTTCTGAATCTGAATTTTTAAACGGAATAAAGTTGATTTTAAACTTTACATTTTTCACGTTTAATAAAGTCATATATCGACAAACCTTCGACACTCCCATGGGTTCGTCTCTGTCCCCAATTATTGCTGACATCGTTTTGCAAGATTTAGAGAAGAAAGCTCTAAACACATTATATTTTACCCCTCCATTTTACTACAGATACGTGGACGATATCATAATGGTGGTTCCATCCGTTTCTATTGACTTGACTCTTTTTACTTTTAATTCTCAACATGATAGATTACAGTTTACTCTCGAAGTAGAGGAGGATCACAAAATTACTTTCCTTGACGTAACACTTATGACTGAAAATAATTCTATAATTTTTGACTGGTTCCATAAACTTACCTTTTCTGGTAGATACCTTAACTTATTTCTCACAACATCCTCTTCACCAAAAACGAAGCACCATTATCGGACTTGTGGACAGAGCTTTCTTTCTTTCATATCCTAGATACCAAAACAAAAATTTAGATCCACTATTAACAAATCAGGAGCGAATAATCCGGTCTATTTCACGATCCCTTATTTACCGTTTGTAACGGAGAAATTCAATAATATAACAAAAAACACGAATGTGAAACTTTCGCACGTTAGTCTCAATAAAATGAATAAATTCATCAAAGCCCATAAAGATATTATTCCGAACGATTCAAAAAGTAACGTAGTATACAAAATTAACTGCAATAATTGCGACGCCTCATATGTTGGTTAAATTCATCTCGAATGTTAAAAATTACAGTTCCTGAACATAAACGACATATCAATAGAAATATCAGTAATAACTCTGTAATCACGAATCATAGACTAGAATATAATCATGACTGTGATTGGACAGATGTCAAAATACTTGATGAAATTTCGTTTTATAACCAAAGGCTTATCTCAGAAATGCTTTTTATAAAAAGACAAAAGAACGGTTTGAATTTGCGGACACTGAAAATTTACCGAACGTGTATCATGACGTCATTAACACGCTCCCAAAAATATAGTAAGTAGAGACACGGTATATAAACACGTATCTCATTATTTGGTTTGACAGTAGCCGATCGACCTCTAAATTACACACTTGCTCTAGTCAAGATTTTTTGAACGCCTGTATAGAATACTGTGACATCGTAAGTAACCATTTGACAATTACCACCGTAAGGATTAGTGATTCTGATTATTTTAAATTAATCTATACGAACACCTATAATGTTTCCAGGATTCAACTGGGACTGAAATCGAGTCACTATTCTCAAAATATAAACTATATCTATAAATATCATCTTGGCTTAACATCTTGCAAATATTCTTTGAAGACTGTCAAACCCTGCTATTGCTCTGTTTATTTATGTTTCAATTATAGTCTTAGCGAATTTATATTACGATCAATATTTTACTTATTAGTTATATTTATTAATATACGCTGAAGAAGATTCAAAATGAGCTCGAAACGTTCGATTTTATGTTTTTGAAATCATACTAATTCACTACACATGCGTAGATTTCGTTTATTGTTAATATACTAATTTTGTCACTACATAAAATATTCTATTATATCTACAGTTGTAATTATTCTCAATTACCACCTAACTCCGTTTATACGTTATATATTTTGCTCTCTACTGCCTTTATTGTTTTTTAATTTTATTTTATTTACACAGAGAACCTTGCTAATTATTTATAACTGTAATTGTCATTTTCTTTAAGTTCTGGTACTGCTTTATATCTCTCCCTTTCCCCTCACCTTTTTTATGTCACTTTTATGTAAAGTGTCTCTTTCTTTGAAATTTAGTTTTTATGATTTTATTCAATAATATTTTGAGTTATGCTTTTACAAAATCTAAGTTTGTATTACATTTGCAACTTTTCAATTTTTAAATATTTGTTTTGCTAAATTTGTCTATTAATTTTACCGCATGTAGATATGTTTTATTGTTTAAATAAATATAGATTTTTTAACAAAACTATACACGTTATATTCACAAAAGGGGTGCATTGTAATAATGTTACAGCTCTCAATCTAGATTCTGCTATCATACCAACTAATTCACAAAGAAAGCAACAGGAGCAAGGACAGTTTGCTGTTCCGCAAAACAAGCAGAACAAATCGTCGATTAATGAACAAGTTGAACGACCGCCGCGACCACCGACTGTGGACCTTACGCAGGACAGTCCACCACAAATGCCAGTCGTTAGACATGATTGTCCACCTAGGTAAGATCTGTCCATTGTTTTTTGTCGTTATCTAATGACAAAGAGTTATTAATTAATAATTACATGTATATACTTTATGACCATATTATATTTGTATTTTCCAGATCATTATTAACATGTCAGGTATGTGCTAACTTTCAAAATCAAGACATGTTGACACAACACATGGCAACTTATCGAACGATTAGTAAATTGCATCATAGGTGAATTAAATTATACCTTTTTATACTTTCCTCTTTGAATAGTGATAACAGACCTAATTAATATATACAATATACACAATTTTTTTTCTCTTTTTTAAGGTGCAACCTCTGTCCTGCTCAGTATCCTACAATTCAAGCGTTGACAACGCACAAACAAACTTGTCACAAAAAAGTTGACACTGTGGCACAAAATAGAGGCGCGGAATTGGCTCTACCGGTCGTGGATTTAAAATCGCCACATGTTTTAAACCGTTGGTCAAATCTGAACATTCAGAGCTGCATACCATTGTCGCAACTGAGTGCTCAAATCGGCGGTTACTTCGGTCTGCCGATCATTACGATAGACAGTGCAAGAAACTCAAGTACCTGGAATCTAGGTGCTCTTGGTGCTACCTCTATATTAAGACTCGGTCCTCTTAAGCATTTATCAAACAGGTAACTGTGGACGAATTTGGCCTATTTCAACGTGTGCAATCGCATTCGTAATTATTATTATCTTTACATTCAAATCTATTACTGTATTGCCACTGACCATGACATGTATTAATATTCGAAATGACTGTGATATAGAATTAAAGTAAAATATAAACGCGGGATCTTTTATATAAAAATATACGAAAGTATGCTTGTGTAAATATATTTGAATATGTGTATGTAAATATACAAGTATATTTTATATTCTTTATATAAAAAAATATAGAGAGAAGATATATTTGACATTTTTTTTCCTTGTTGCAAAAAATACGTGATAAAAACTTTCAAAATCAAGACATGTTGACACAATACTGAACGATTAGTAAATTGCATCATAAGTGAATTAAATTATATCTTTTTGTACTTTCCTCTTTAAATAGTGATAACAGACCTAATTAATATATACAATATACACAATATTTTTTCTCTTTTTTAAGGTGCAATCTCTGTCCTGCTCAGTATCCCACAGTTCAAGCGTTGACAATGCACAAACAAACTTATCACGAAGAAGTTGACACCGTGGCACAAAATGGAGGCGCGGAAGTGGCTGTACCGGTCGTGGATTTAAAATCGCCACATGTTTTAAACCGTTTGTCAAATCGGGGCATTCAGAGCTACATACCATTATCGCAACTGAGTGCTCAAACCGACGGTTACTTCGGTCTGCCGATCATCCCGCTAGACGGTGCAAGAAACTCGAGTATCTGTAATCTAGGTGCGCTTGATGCTACCTCAATATTAAGTCTCGGTCCTCTTAAGCATTTATCAAACAGGTAACTGTGGACGAATTTGGCCTATTTCAACGTGTGCAATCGCATTCGTAATTATTATTATTATTTTTACATTCAAATCTATTACTGTACTGTCACTGACCATGATATGTATTGTCTTAATCTTCGAAATGACTGTGATATAGAATTTAAGTAAAATATAAACGCGCGATCTTTTATATAAAGGAATATACGAAAGTATGCTTGTGTGAATATATTTGAATATGTGTATATAAATATACAAGTGTATTTTATATTCTTTATATAAAAAAATATAGAGAGAAAATTTATTTGACATTTTTTTTACCTTGTTGCAAAAAATTGGTTGACGACTGATTAAAATTTGTTAATTTATTTATAGATTTAGAGCAATACAGTATTTTTTCATATAACTTCTCTATAATATATATTAAGTTATATTATTTTGATAAAATAAGACCCTAATTTAGAATATTAAAAAATTTAAAGTTTGTAATGTAATATTATAAACAAAGTCTTAAATAATCAATTATTTTGTGTATATTTTTTTAAATAAAAATGTATTATAAATAGAAAATTTTCTGTGCTAAATTTATGTCTTATATGTAAATTATTCAAGAATCTGGATCTGTTATTGTTATTTTAATTTGAGATATATATAAGAAAATCTAAACACGGATTAACGGTATCAAATATTAAATAATATTATTTCGTATGTAAAAAGTAGTATTTCGATTAGTTTTATATGTAAAATATTTAATTATATTAAAAATATTTTTGATAACGCTCGCAATCAAGTTTTAACAAAAACAAAACAATGGTTAGGCCAATTAACGAGCAAATATGAAGGGGTGTTATTTAACAATATTTATTATTCTTTTGCATTTAATCTGAATAAACTAAATATAAACGTTTCGGCTGTACGCAGCCTTCCTCAGTATTAAAAAAAGAAACATAAAACAATATAAACGCATTGAAGCTTAACAATTTGATATTCTTAATATTATGTTGCATAGCAACCGCTAAGTTGAACTGAACTTTCTCAAAGGATCCATCGCAATATCTAACTAACTTCTAAACACGGGACCGCGTCAATTGACTATTAATCAATGTTCCAAAAAAATATATAGGCATTATGATCATCATAATGTAACTGCGATGCTCTTCAACAATTATTGTTACTTGAAATTGCACGGTGACCGATTAATCAATTCAACGGTTGAAGGCGAGAATTTTCGACCACCGACCTGCAATCCGAGTACTCGATTCCATACTTTTCCAGTCAAATTTGTGCATTGAGATAGTGTGTTCTGTCAACAAATATTAGGTTTTCACTAAAACATCGTTATATCGGCAACTATCAATGCACATTCACATTACCTTATTATTTAACATTGTACCAACTGTCACATGATTGATATGAAATTCGCAACTAACTAGAGCGGTAGTCTGTTTCCAATAGTAACTCAACAGGAACTATTATTGTATTTTCAAAAACATGTTATGTTATATACAAAAATGAGAGAGCAAATTTTCGTATGTATCCGACAAGCTTCGTAAACATCTATGTGTGTTGTCATGTAAATAAGATTACCATAATTTATCTGTTTATCAATTCGCGTAAAATATCAAAATAAGCATCACTCAACAATTCCGTGTCCTTATTTAAATTCAATCCATTTTTTTGTTCTTTAATATGTAGCATTTCTGAAATCAATCTTTTGTGATAGTTCCTTTCAACGTCAAGAATTTTAACCTCCTCTCAATCTATTGTATGTTTCTCTTTTTTAACGTGTTCCGAAATTACCGAGTGTTTTTCAGAATTTTGTTTTATATTGTTCATATGCTCTTTCAATCTTGTTCCTATTTGTCTTTTCGTCTGTCCCACGTATGTCGCATCACAGTCATTACAGTTTATCTTATAAACAACGCTGGAATTAATCATAAATGGTTTTTTATCCTTCTGTGCTCTGATGATTCTGTCCAATTTATTCAAACAACGATATCCTATCATTAAATCCGATTTTTTAATTGTAGAAGCTATCTTATCAGACATGTTGTTGACATACAGTGAAACAAAAGTCCCTATTAGTTTCCTATTATTATCACGATCGGAGAATTGTGTTAAATCTATTCGTTTTTTTGTGTTAGATTTGCTGGAAACAAGCTTCTCTATTCTTCTGTTTATCAATCTAAATATCCAATTTAGAGGATAACCGTTGTCCAATAAAATATTGATTATAAGTTCAATGTTCTTTTTGTGGAATTGCGAATGTGATAATCTTAACGCTCTATCAAGCAAATTGTAAACAATACCGATTTTGTGGCAATATGGATGGCACGAAAAAAACGACAGAACTCTGCCTGAGAACGTTTTCTTGTAGAACCAATTAGCATAGATAATGTCTTATCATGATCGTTAAGTCTAAGAAATTTATGCAACGGTTTTCCTCATATTCTACAGTAAATTTTAATTGTTCATGGTAATCATTAAACGCCGCGAGAATCGTGGGTACCATACTTGATGGCACCGCCATTACAATGTCATCTACGTATCTGTAATATAGCGAAGCATGCAAATTTATGGAATCAAGCACCATTGTTTCTAGATCTTGCATGACTATGTCCGCTATCACAGGCGACAAAGGCGATCCCATAGGGCAACCATACGTTTGTTTATATATTTTATTGTTAAATGTAAAGTAGGTTGACGTTAAAATGCCCAGATAGCCAAATGTTCCAATTTTGCAACCATGTTGCTGATAACCGTTGCAGTAACTAATTTTGAAAAACTAGGGACAAGGTGCGACAGCATTATGCTTGTCGGGTTGAGCTCACGTGATTTCTAATTCTCAGAACAGCAAGCTGATAGCAATATGGTAACATCAATTGCTGTGATAATTTTTCATGGGATCAATCATGTATTTTTTGTTTTAGTAAGACAGAAACAAAAAAGTTAAAAATTCTTATTAATCATTCAAAGATAAGAAATTTTAACTTTTTGTTTCTACCCAGACAACATTATGTCGTCTTAAAGACGTCTAAAAGACATTCTAAAATTGCTAAGACATCTTAAAAGATTATCAGAAAGACGTATTTATGACGTCTTTAAGGCAAATAATCTACTTATTCGGACAATCTACCCGAAATGTTACAATTTTATTTATTTGGATAGAAACTATCCGAAATGAAATTGATCGAAATGGTTATTACAATAATCTTATTAGTCGTGCTTTTATATACTTTTGGTAACTCAATTTTAAATACGAGATAGATACCTCATGCAGCGCTGCATAGCGGTAAAAAAATGAACTTTTTTTTGTCCGAAAAGACATCTTTTAGTCATCTTTTTGCTTTGTCGGAAAAACAACTATAAAAAGATGATGAAAAGATATCTTTTTTAGTAAGTTGTCTTTTCAATAAAGCAAAAAAATATATTATAACAATCTTTCAGATGTATTACAGACATCTTTCAGATGGTGTCTTAAATTAAATGTTTTTTAGACATCTTTAAGACATCTTAAAAATGATGTCTTAAATTACAATGTCTTTAAGACGTCAGAAAGACGTCTTTTGGTCAAGTCTTAAAGGCGTCATAAAAAAAACGTTTTTAATACATCTTTAAGACATGCATGTTGTCTGGGAATATTATACATGTATTGTTGCTATTATAATGCTGTAGTCAGCTGTAGACGAAATGGCAAATTATCAGATGTTACCATATTGCTGACAATATAACGTTTCAGTATCTCAGATCGTTTGCTTTAAAAATTTCGTAAATTAATTGTTTGTAATATGCTCTCATGTTGCTTAATTCAGTAGCGCGTTTTAATTCGATGTCAGCAAACGTACAACAAACATATAATAACTCATGCATTGCATTAGTTTGTTTTTAATGATCAATCACGCTTGGCTATCTGGGTGAATTCAACCGCGCATATAAATTCAACCTGCGGCAACGTTGTGTTTGCTCCTATGTGATCCCATCTCCTATTGATACTGTCTATCGCCAGATTCAACGGTGCATTGGTGAATAATGAAACTACATCCAAAGATATCATAATGTCTTCCTATCCAGAATCTTGCCCAAGATTTCACTGTATAAATCGAAACTATTATTTACATGCTATTGGGCAACGGTAAACTATTAAGTAATATTTTGTGTATGAATGTGGCTAAAGAATGCAAAGCGGTGTTGACCGATGAGACTATGATCCTGAACGGAATATTCTCTTTATGTATTTTGGGTAGACCATAAGCTTTAGGGAATAAAGAATCACTAGAATGCAACCTATAGTATTCTTTTTTTGAAATTAAATCTTTTTTTAACCATTTTTTTAACAAGTTATTCAATCCTCTCTCTATTTTTGCGCAAGGGTTGTTTTTTATCATCATATGGCTATTTTTGTCATCTAGTACGTTCTCTACTTTTTTGATGTAATCTGAAACGTCTAATGCAACTGTAGCGTTACCTTTGTCCGCCCGCGTAAAAATAATGTTAGGATTATCACGACAAAATTGTTTTGTTACTTTGTACATCTGGATCAATTTTCGTTCTAATGATTCATTATTTCGATTTTTTTGTAAATATTTACCGAACTGGACAGTGGTCGCATTGCGAATTGTTAAGAAATTCAAAATGTTGTTTCTTTTGCCTCCACTTTCTATGTCTTTAATCGATTCGTGAATAGCTAATTTTTTATTTATATTTGGAAGGCAAAAATTATTGCCCATTTGTAAGAGGTTGGAGACCGTTGGAGGAATTTCTACATTCGACAAATTTATGAACCATTTTTTATTAGTGTACTCTAACGGATGTTTTGTGTTCTTGGAAAAGTTTTTTGCCTCAATATGAATACCTAACGTTGATCTATTACTAATAGTTAATTGATTTTGTGAACGAATTTTTATACACATTTCCTTGTTGTCTATAGCTACACAATAATTTATCGGCTTTATTTTTTCTATATCAATAGATGATTTTTTCCTAATTAACCAATGCAACTTATTTCTATGAGCTGTACGTGATCTGTCAACATATTTTTTGATCGAGTCTATGTGAAAATGATAGATCTCATTCCATATGTAACCCGGCAGGGACCAAGATAGCGTTTTTGTCAACTTATTAATCTTCCTATTGTGTGCTTCGATTTCCCTGTTTAAATTAAAAATTTTTATGTTTAACGCCTGCCTTTTAAACTTATATATTAATCTATTAATTTTTTTAAAGGATTTATAGTGGTGTAAGTTAAATTTGATCCTACAAAAGTCCAACAAGTGTGAAGGAAAGACATTATGACCTCTACACGTCTTCAAAAACATTAGCTTCTCTATTGCTCTAACCCTAATTTGTGTCTATCTGAAGTTTTAAGCAATTGACCAATCCCATGCCGAAATATAATGTCGTATATAATTAAAATTAAACCGTTGGGTTTTAAACTTCGCCATATTACTCAAAGTGTAACGCATTATGAGGCCTGCGTATAATTAAATTAAAAATATTTTTGATAACGCTCGCAATCAAATTTTAACAAAAACAAAACAATGGTTAGGCCAACTAACGAGCAAATATGAAGGGGTGTTATTTAACAATATTTATTATTCTTTTGCATTTAATTTGAACAAACTAAATATAAACGTTTCGGCTGTACGCAGCCTTCCTCAGTATTAAAAAAAGAAACGTAAAACAATATAAACGCATTGAAGCTTAACAATTTGATATTCTTAATATTATTATGTTGCATAGCAACTGCTAAGTTGAACTGAACTTTCTCAAAGAATCCATCGCAATATCTAACTAACTTCTAAACACGGGACCGCGTCAATTGACTTATTAATCAATGTTCCAAAAAAATATATAGGCATTATGATCATCATAATGTAACTACGATGCTCTTCAACAATTATTGTTACATGAAATTGCATTTAATTATATTAATTGATATTAGTAAAAAAAATTTATTTAAGAGTTTTGTTAATTTATATCAAACATTGATTTTTTAATATTTTCTTGTGCAATATATGTGATGAAATATGCTTGTTGGAAATACGAAAACTTGCACGACAAATTGTATGCTATTTCGCAAAATTCCATTTCCTTCAAATTAAATTTGTCGTTATATGATTTTTAATTGCTAGAGTGTCCTTCAAGCCAGCAAGAAAGTTCTCGATCATAAAAGTCAAACAAGTCGCACAAACAAGTTTCAAAATCAAAGAAACAAACAACTTTTTTCTGGAGCCAATGACACTCTAGCAATCTCCGCAAACATAAACAATTACAGCCGGTACGTAACCGCTTCAATTTTCATCAAGCATGCGCGACTTCGTAACATAATCGGGAACAGCTACTGGCAAACGCCGAGTCGGCTCTCGCGCAGGGCAAATTCGTATAGCACGCGTCACAACCCTTCGGCAGCCAATAAAAACCAACACTCTGGCATTGTCTCGATACTTTTAAAATAATTGGCCAGCACACCAAGTGTCAAATCTATAAAGCGGCGCTGACTAAAAATTCGAGAGCTTTTTGCTAAACCGCTTTTCCCTCATCTCTTGCAACATCGCTGATTTGTTCAAAGTACGCGCACTATCGCCGTGTCAAACGCATCGCTTTGCGATCAACCGCTGTTTCACGCATCACTAACATCATCGCTTCCGACACGCTGCACTCTCGCGATTACTCACTTGTAAAACTTGTTCATTATTTGTTTATTTGTTTATTTGTCAGTGAGTTGTTGAGTTTTATAAATTTAATAAAGGAATACAAAAAAAGGACAATTTTGTGGCGTAATAACGTAGCGTTGACTCTCGCCCATTGCTTCGCCGTGACAATCGAAAACGATGCTAATGTACTTAATTAAGCAGAATTATTCTGCCGGATAATAAACAATGCTTAAAAAGATTATATTAGTACAGTTATATGTATAACACCTAATATTGTTATATTTACAAGATGTTTCAGGGTTAAATATCCTAATTTAAAATATGAATTTAGGACTTTAAAACAAGAAAAAAAATTTTTTTAGTGATATCTCTGTAAATGCTTTATTTCAAAGATATTGAAATCTAAAGTTATAGGTAAGAATGATAAAGTTAATATACGATTACTAATACGAACTTGTTTTTGTAACTGTCAATAAATTATTCATGCACGGAAAAAAATTAAGGTTGCCACAACAGAATAGTAATGTTAATTTTCGCTCATCCATATAAAAAAGTTATGGGAACAATGATACTCTGGAAGTAATCTTATACATATACGGGGTGTCCCGAAAATGCCGGTAAATATTTTAATGGCAGGTTCTTTAGAACATTTTAAGACGAAAAGTTTAATACAAAAATGTCGAGGCTACAATAGTTTTCAAACTGGAAGCAATTATATTTCACGAATGATAAGACTGAAATTTCGCGCTCTCAGGTGCGGCAAAATAACAAGTGATAAAAGTATGTAAAGGATATAAATGCTATAAATAGCGCTCTTTTCGATATTATGAATATTATGTTATCACTTGTTATTTTACCGTATTTACCTGAAAGCGCGAAATCTCAGCCCTATCATTTGTGAAATATAATTGCTTCCAGTTTGAAAACTATTGTAGCCTCGACATTTTTGTATTAAATTTTTCGTCTTAAAATGTTCTAAAGAACCTACCATTAAAATATTTACCGGTATTTTCGGGACACCCTGTATATATGTGTATATATATATATATATATATATATATATATATATATATGTATATATATATATATATATGTATATATATATATATATGTATATACATATATACACATATATATGTATATACATATGTATATACATATATATATGTTTTAAAACTAAAATACAATTATTAAATATTAAAAGTACATTACATTTTAACTGAAAGTGAACACTATTAAACATCTTAACTTAAATATATTTAACTAAAATATAGTTTAAACATTAAAATAAAAAAAACTTGAAATTTTAATAAAAATATGTTAAATTTTTAAAAATATGTTAAATTTTTAAAAAAAGGTGCTTTTTTTAATTTTAATACTTAAATTTATATTTTAATTATATTTTAATTGAAATATTTTAAACAAAATTAATCAGTCTTCTGAAAATTTACAACCAAACATAAAATGCATCTAAATTTCAAACATAATTAAATATATTATTATTTATAATAAGAAAATAAATACTGGTAAGACAACATTAATTAAACATTTGAACGTTAGTTTAACAATTAATAATATATTATTTATCACTTTCTAAACTTCTTCATATTTTTTCAAGATAGGAAGTAGTTCAATCAAACATGTTAATCGAGAAATAGAAGGTGTTCTTCCTAGAGAACCTTTTAAAATTTGAAGAAATCCTTCGATTTCTGGGTTCAACATTTCTGCTGGTCCACTGTGAGATTCTTGATTCATGCGTAGTTTTGGACTGGTGCTAGCAGAAGTGCTAGTCAATGTTGCGGTCATAGTTCGTATGGTATCAGCCATATCTTTGAGCACATTCATATCTTCATCATTCTTTATTTTCTTCTTTTTAAAAAAATGATCAGAAGGAGGAGTTTGAATTTTTATTTTTTTTTTGGAAGTAATTCTTCTGATTTTGTAACTGTAGACATTAGAAAACCTGCATCTGATATATCTACGAAATAAACAGATATATATAAATAAATTTTTATTGATTTAAATCTGTTGATTTTCCTGCAACCAATACAGACAATAAATACGTCATTCTATTTCAAACTCTAGTGAACAAAAGATAAAATAAGTGCATCGCCTGTATTGTTTGCTGAAAAATTCATATTCTAACACATATATTGTATAATATATTAATAAGAAACACTTACCTATCTGAGAATCATGGAATGAATGATCAAAAATAACAGATTCAGAAGAGGAATCATCAGCTAATGTTGATTTATTTATATTAGCAGATGATTTATCCAATTGTGTACTTGATGATAACTTCATAAAATTAGATTTTGTTCTACAAAAAATGAAAAACAAAGAGACAATCATGTGCATAATCAAATCATTTTCATACATTAAAATTTACTTTCAAGAAAAATCTTACAAGCTTACGAGCTTGATTACATCTTTTAGAAATAATAATTTGTTGTATAACGGCCAAGTAAGCACATATATACATTCATCGCCAGAAGATCCTGATTTGGGCTGACTTTTTAAAACTTTTTTATGTAGACGACCAAATGTGGATCACCAGTTGGCAAATTTTTTCTACACTTCAGGTCCTAGAAATGACAATGATTAGATCATTAACCTCAATAATTTTGAAACAAAAATTTACGCTTAAATAACTTACCTGACAAAGGAATGGTTAAGTTTTTTCCTATTAAAACCCAAGTTAAATTCTTATCTTCAACTTTAGAATATATTTTTAAACCATTATTTCACAAACCAGTAAAGTTTTATCATTTCGATTAATTCTATATTGTCATAACTAACATCGCTAACATCTCTCACTTTATTTAATTCTTGGTCTTGTTCTAATTCTTCCATATTTATTTTTTTTTTCAAACAGTCACGTTACGAAAAATTTACTATCACGAGCTTACACACATGCACCAGCATAATTCCGGTCACCGGTCAAATAATCAGCCCATATTTATAAAAAGAGGATGTAGCCAATGAACGCACAGTCGTAGTGCCGCAAGATCGTAAAAGTTTGGATTTCTACGACAGCCTGCAACTACCAGTTACGACAAATCGCACGACGCTTTACAATGCTTGCGACGCTACGATACGACCAATGTAGACTTAACTTTAAACCTCTGATCTTACGATAAAAATTTGAGAGTGGGGGTATAATTCCCCTTTCGCGGTCGTAGCATGAGAGGATTTTTTGTAGGATAAGAGGTTTCGTAGCATAAGAAGGTTGTAGGATAAGAGATCCGACTGTAATTCTAAAAAAAAATAGTGAAATAAAATTATGGTGCATTGTCAGACCTGTGGCATAACAACAACAGCGCAAAATTATGAGATAACATTTCATCGGTTAATAATTGTTATCAATATAATAACAAGAATTTAATGTTTTATTTAGATATACTATTTAGATATACTATTTAAAGGACAGTAAACAATGTGTTAAAATTTCAATATTATTAATATATATTATTTTATTTGTTGCATATTAAAATTATATATTTCAATTTGATTTTATTGAGTTGATTTTATTAAAAATATTAAGTATATTCCATATTTATATTTAAAACTTTGTTCTTCCAGCATCTCCGAAAAGCCATTCAATTTTGGCGCCCATAAGCAGCCATTTTGAGTGTCCACTTTTATACTGGTATATATAGGCATTTCCGTCCGTTTAGCTCGAGCCATATGCTCCTTCCTGTTTCTTTTTACTCTTTGGACAGTAGCGTCGACACTTTTGATGTTGTGGTTTATGAATCACATGACCCATCGCCATATTCTTGGTTGGAAAATACGCCAAATTTAAATGTAAAATTAAAAGTAAAATATTTTTATTTAAAAACTATTTATTTAAAAAATATTTTTATTTAAAACATACTAAAAATTTAAAAAAATAATATTTTGAAGATTTATTTATAAATACTTTCTTACATATAAAATATATAATAAGTAAGATAATAAAAAAAAAACATACTAAAAAGTAAATTATATTTATTTTATATACGTAGAGGATAATGCAAATGAATAAGATTTATATATACATTTTATAAAGGAATATATAATTATAAAATAATTTATTTTGTTCTTAAAAGTATGAATAAAAATACACATAAATAAAAAAGTATAAATAATTTCTAAATTCTTTTTTTATTTTTTAATTTATCAAAAAAGTTACAAATAGTTGAAGTTGAAAAACCGCTCCGCTATTGCTCGAGATATCGCTGCCAGAATTAATATAGATCGCGAATCGAATAATTAGGATGATGGAAAAATATTGCACTCGAATTTAAAATAAAATAAAAGAAAAAAAGCTTTATTGAAACTACTGAACTCGGAAAAACTCTCAGGCTAAACTATCTATCTTCGCCCTTCTCGAAAGAGAGTCGACGCTCTCGATCGATCCTCTCTATATCCTTGCTTTTTCCTCTTCTTAAAGACTACCCGGTATATTTCAAACCAAGGCATGCGCTCTTGGTTTGAGTTGCGCGCGCCGTTCTACGTCATATGACGCGTATGACGTCGCCATTTGGTGCCTTACATCTCGGCCCTCCTGGCCTATAACTTCGTCCCGAAGTTTGTGCGGAATTTTTAAATGGCGCGTCGTGTGGTCAATTTACCGGTTTCTCGCTGTATCGATGGTGATTGCTGTAAACAGGTACATGAGGTTATTGCGCATTCTTATCTATCATGCTTATTCTACTAATTTTTACAATCTTACATGCTAATTTACACTTAAACTTATGACTATTTTATATCTAATTTAAAAGCTTTATCCAATACTTGATTTTATCGGACGACAATAACGTGTTCATTGGTTTCGCGCCCTGATTATGACCCGGTATATCACGGCCAACGTATCGGTTTCCTAGGCTTTTAGCTATTAGGTAAGGCCCTTTATAATTTGGTTTCAATTTCGTATTGACGCCTGGTTTAATTATTCTATTCCTTATTAATACGTAATCTCCTTCTTTATATTTCGTCGGACTTTTACTATGCTTGTCTTTATATTGCTTATTATAATTACGCAATAAATTGATCGCACACTCCGCTGAGTCTTTATTCGTTTTTCTTTCCTTTTTTAGAATTTTGTCCACATTGGTCAAGGATTGTGTGAACCTCGCAAATAAAGAATCTGTATGAGCTCGCTGCTCATATCCTAACAGCAATTTTGACGGTGTACAATTTATCGCTGAATGGTGTGTATTATTAATTATGTACTGTAATTGTCCTAAATATTCTTTCCATTCTGAAGGAGAATCTATTGCCTTAATTAACGAACTTTTTAGGAATCTATTGGCCCTTTCCGCGATACCATTAGCCCAAGGTGCCGCGACTGCCACTTATCTATAGTGAATTCCATTACGGTTAATGAATTCTTCAAACTCTTTGGAAGTGAAAGCTGTTCCCTTATCGGACAATATATTTAAGAGTTTTCCAAAGGTATTAATTAATGATTTTAAATGTTCTATCACCTCTTTCGATCCCGTCGACTTCGTCAGAAATAACCACGTAAACCGAGTATATGCGTCTACAATTATTAATATATGTTTATATTTGTCCTCAGATTCTTGAAGCGGTCCGAAATGGTCGATGTGCATAATTTCTAAAGGTGTTTTCGGCAACGGATACAAATGTGTTTCGCTTTCTAACTGATTCGGTGAACTATTTGACATTAGGCAAGTAAAACAATTTTCGGTATATTCATAAATTCTCCTTCTCATATGTGGAAACCAATAATTCTGACTTATTCCTTTCAGAGTTTTTCCTACCCCGCAATGGGCCATTTCATCGTGGTGCGCACGCAGTAAAGTTACAACCATTGAATCAGGTACAACAAATTTTACATCACCGTCAATTTTCTTATAGACTAAACCTTCTATTAGTTGAAATTTATCGCTGTCCGCAAACTCTAATTCTTTACTTATTTCCAGTATTCTGGGGTCCGCTAACTGTCTGAATTCGAGCTCTCTTTCTAACGGGAGAGCATTTACGAACGCCACGCTTCGACTCAGTGCATCTACTTGGCACATCTGTTTCCCTGCTCGGTGCGCAATACTAAAATTATAATTCTGCAGGGTGAGTGTCCACCTCGCTATTCTCGAGTTTAAGTTCGCACGATTTACAGTATGTACTAATGCATTACAATCCGTGACAACTTTGAATTGTATTCCATATAAATATAAGTGGAAACGCTCTATCGCTCTTACAATTGCTAACATTTCTAACTCAAACGAGTGATATTTTGTTTCAGCCTCATTTGTGACTTGATTAAAGTACGTCACTGGAGCCCACTTATTGTCTTTTTGCTTTTGCAACAGTATCGCTCCGAGGCTTAGACTACACGCATCGGTATGCAGTTCCGTTTCCGCCGCAGGATTATATAATTTAAGCACTGGCGCAGTGGTAAGTTCTTTCTTCAATAATTTAAACGCTTCTAAACAATTTTTATCAAATCGGATTTCCACTGTCTTCTTTAATAAATTCAGCAACGGTCTGGCTTTCAGCGCGTAATCCTTGATAAATTTTCTAAAGTAATTCGTCAATCTTAAAAATCGTTGAATTTCTAGTACGTTTCTCGGTTGAATAAAATTTTTGATCGCCTCTGTGTGTCTTTGACTTAATGTTATCCCGTTTTCAGAAATCGTATATCCTAAAAATTCTACTGTATTTCTCAAGAATTGACATTTGTGGTAATTTAATTTGAATTTGTATTGTTTCAGAATAGAGAGCACTTCTCTCAAGACTTCAAAATTTTGCTCGACCGTTTCCGTTGGGATTAAAACATCATCCATATAAACCACTATTTTATCCTGCCGAATTAACGGGTTGAGAATTTGCTTCAGTCTTTTTTGAAATTCGGCTGGTGCTTCCGAATAGCCAAAGGGTAAGTATTTATACTCATACTGCCCATCGGGCGTCGCAAATGAAAAATATTTAGTTGAATCACTATGTACTTTGATTTGATGGAAACTATCTTTTAAATCGAGTAACGTAAATACTTTTTTATTACCTAATTGCAATAGACAATCTTCAATTAACGGGAAAGGATATTTTTGCTAGTCAATTCTACTGTTTAACGGTCGCAAATCCACACAGAGCCTAATTTGACCGTTTTTCTTTTTTATATAGACTACCCTCGCGCAATAAGGAGAAATGCTTGGCTGAATTATTCCCTGCTGTAATAATTCATCAACGATTTTTCTGATCTCGACGCGCTCGGTGTATGCAAAACATAGTGGTGCATACGGATATATGGAAGGGTCTCGAAGGTGAACTTGTACCGTATAGTCATCTTCCACTAGTAAGATATTTATATTTTCTATCTCAAATAATAAATCTTTAAGTTGTTTTTCGACCTTGTTATTGTAATCTATTTTAACCGTTTCTATTATCTGTTCTAGGTTGTTTGTTGGATTATCTTCTATACAATACGTCAAACACGTAAACAAGTTGACCTTCTCACCTTCACCCGCCGGTTTATACACTAAAGTAAGCTTTTCTTTGTTTAAAAAATCACGACCTAGTATCAGGTCACTTTCAAAATTATTTTCTTTTAATACATGCAAATTAACGGAAAATTTCGAATTTTCCACGCAACTCAACGCGACTTCGACTAATACAATGCCTATAATATTTAGCGAATTATTACTCAAATTTTTTAGCTTCCTTTCGGCCGGTACTAATTTACAATTATACAGCTTCAGGAACTCTCTACACACTAAATTTAATGAATGAAACTGGGCTCCCTGTATCAATCAACGCAATTAACTCGCCTTTTCTATCATCTAACTTATCTATTTTGACGAACGGATTTGCAATTTCTATTCTAGATTCTACCTCGTTAACGGTCGCCACTGCGCTCGAGGACGACGACTCTACGGAGACGCTTGCTGCTGCCGTCGTGGATGCCGCCGAAGGAGATGTCCTCTGTGACGAGCCTTTCTTCTTGAGGATGGGGCAGTCGTACCGGCGATGTCCTTTCTTCTTGCAATAGAAGCAGGACGTCTCTCCTCTGCATTCCTGGTGCGTGTGCCCCTTTTTGCCGCAATTCCTGCACGTGTCCTTCGCCATTCCCGCGCTCGCACCATTTGCGCCGGGACGCCTCTTCTCCGTATCCGAGACTCCTTCCGTCACTCACCTCATGGACTCCAGAAACCCCTCTAGAGTGTCGGTCTTTATGGAGAGCACCACCGCCTTCAAGGAGCTCTGAGTGATCCCGCCGATCACCAGATTAATGGTGTCCTTGGCCGATAAATCGAGGCGATGCATCAACGCCACTTTCTCTATGGCGTACTGGTCGAACGTTTCTTTTCCTTGGATCCACCTCCTGGCCTCAACTTTCTGCATGGCCTTGTAGAAGGGAACCTTCCTCTCGAACATTTTCGTCAGCTCCTAGCGAAGTCCTATCCAGGACTCCACTGCTGCTCCGGTCTGAACCTCGTACCACCGTCGAGCCGATTTCACCAATCGACTGGAAGCTGCCAGAAGTGTCACCCTGTCGGTGGCCCCATGGATCAACGACACCTTCTCTACCCTTCTGATCCAGGTAACGATATTTTCGTCCTCTGTTCCTCCGAATTCCGGGATTTGAGTCGATAGCCAGTTAATCATATTTCCAGGTAGAAGCCCATCCTGCCTGGATTGACCTTGAGAAGATCCGGTCGGGGAAGAATTTACTTCTATTCGGTCCGTCGTCTGTCCAGCATTTCCTGCCGCTGGAACGGGAACCTCCTCCGCCCTGACTACCGGAACTTCGTTTCGTCTCGCACCCAGCACCTGGATTAACTGCGCGAATTGATCCTGCTTCTGCTGAAGGAACTGCTGGTGTTGCCTGGACAGCTCCTTCTGCTGCCTTCTCAGAAATTGTTGCTGCTGTTCCTGCAGCTCCAAATAATGCCGATTCAGGTCAGCGGTCACCGAAGTAAGTGCTTGTCGGACCCTCAGCATGGTCACCGGACGATCCTCGTCGTCTTCCGCTGAAACCGATCCTTGCGTCTCAACGTCGTCCTGCTCCGGAACCAAGTCTGTCCAGTAAGTCTGCCACTGGACCGTGTTGTTCCAGATGCAAAATTATTACGTCGAGTAATTTTTCTCGATCCCATCTAACTCTTCGGTCTAAATTTATTCGGAATCGAAGAGCTTCTTGCTTCAACTCCCTCAAAGATAATATGTCTAAACGTGCCCTATGTTCTTCCATTTTTCCAGATATAGCGGCAGAATTTGAAAGTCGTACCAAAATAATCACAGAGGTCACGAGCCGCCCAAGGAACACGAATCTAATCCCACTTCTGAAGTTGAAAGACCGCTTCGCTATTGCTTGAGATATCGCTGCCAGGATTAATATAGATCGCGAATCGAATAATTAGGATGATGGAAGAATATTGCACTCGAATTTAAAATAAAATAAAAGAAAAAAAGCTTTATTGAAACTACTGAACTCGAAAAACTCTAAAAAGGCTAAACTATTTATCTTCGCCCTTCTAGAAAGAGAGTCGACGCTCTCGATCGATCCTCTCTCTTTATACCCTTGCTTTTTCCCCTTCTTAAAGACTACCCGGTATATTTCAAACCGAGGCATGCGCTCTTGGTTTGAGTTGCGCGCGCCGCTTACGTCATATGACGCGTATGACGTCGCCATTTGGTGCCTTACAAAGTGTTAAGGCACAAATAATTATGTTCATATCCTGATGTTTTGCATTCAGCAGAAAACTAAAAAAAACAAAAATAATGAAAATAAAAAATAATAAAATAATTTAAACTAAAAATAAATAATAAAATTATAAAATAACAATAAAATAATAAATTAACAATAAATTAAAATTAAAATTTTACCTTTTAGGATCTTTCGGAAATCAAAAAAAACTAATTCCTTTTATACCCGTAACATTTTTACAATTTGTTACTGCACAAATATATCTGCTCATTTATATTTTATATGAATAGGCCTAACCTGTTCTCCATTCACTCTGACATGAACCAACAACGCTGCTATATTGTTAGTTGGATTTTTCACGCGTGCGCACTGCAACTCAGGACCCTGATTTTCGTCTACTGTCGTAACTGGTTAAACTGTGCTTAAATATAAGATCGTCTTAAGATCCTGTTCAACCAATGAAGTAGCCGCATAACATCATTTTATTAATTGAATGAGATCTTAAAACGACCTTAAATATGAAATCGGACTATGAATACCGGCTTATGTCTATTTCTTTTGCTAATCTATGTTTTATGTCGATATTTCTGATTGGTTAATCAAATGCTACTGCATTCTAAAGAATACATTTTAGAACGCAAAGACCATTAGAATAGAGTTTTGGAACTTCGAATAACACGTGATCATCTGTGGTGTGGCTCATCAGCTGATGTGTGACAGAACTCTCTGTATATGATCATCAATTGACTACAAAATTGTTTCGCTTAAAAACTATTTCTAAAATTTAATCTACTTTTAAAAAAGTATAATGGCACTCCATTCTGCAGGGAAAGGAAAACTTCTAGCAGTGATTGGCGATGAGGTAGGAGTGTAATTTTTTCATTTAACTTGATTCATAATAATAATGGTTGAAATAAAAGAATCTTTCTTTTTAAGAACTTCTTTTTTAAAAACTTGCATTCACATTTATGTATCGATCAATTTCGTGATGACAGATAAGATATTTTGTAAAATATCTCAAAGATGTGACCTGATATTATAATTTATTTGACTTTTATATTGAAATGACTTTGCTGCTGCTTTTGACGAATCATCTTTAAATTAATAAAATATTAACTGAGGTACTTTGATACTTAGCTACTTTGATCAAACTTCAATTGATTTAAATAGCAATTAAAACAGTAGCATTATCTATAACAAAATTTGTAACTGTAATAATAATAATAATAATAATATAATTTGTCACTTTTCTCTAATCTAATTTTTCTTTTTATATGTTCAATAATGAAAAATTATAATTCTATATTCATATTAAAATAATATTAACAAAATGCTGGTATTACAATATATATATATATATATATATATATATATATATATATATAATCATTGATAAAATTGATTGTAGTTTGCTTCTGAAGTGTTAATTACATAAATTAAATTTATAAAGAATCAATATGCAGTTATATATTTCTATTTTATTGATTTTTTTAGACATGTAAATGTTTTTTTTTGACATGTAAATGTGTTTTGAGATATAGAAACTGATCCATTTGAAAAAAATCAGATCAGTTATAGTTTATCTGCTTATAACTTGTATTTTTCTTTATTTGTTTTTCTATTATAATATATATGTTATAATATGTTATTGCATTTGATTATTAATATTTAACTTTATACAAATATAAAATATAAAATTTTAATATTTGTAAATATTGCTATATTATATGTAGCATAATTTTTGTACTGTAGCTTTAATATGTATATTTTTAATATTTAACATTTATCAAAGTGTTTTAATATTTATATATTTATATTGTTATATTTATTATTACTTATACTTTTTAATTTACTTTTTATAATGTGCTACTTGTTTTTTTACAAACACTCATAAAACAATACAAATTTGTATTGCACAATAACAATGTAGATATACAATTTAATT
This sequence comes from Anoplolepis gracilipes, assembly GCF_047496725.1. Lineage (NCBI taxonomy): Eukaryota > Metazoa > Arthropoda > Insecta > Hymenoptera > Formicidae > Anoplolepis > Anoplolepis gracilipes. Next base: position 400,030 of record NW_027328668.1, read on the forward strand.
TTTCAAGTTTTTAATATTTATATATATATATATATATATTTTATTACAAAAATATCAATCAATAATAGCTTTTGTATATAAATTTAATTAATAAATATTATTTTAGGATACTTGTGTGGGCTTTTTGTTGGGTGGAGTTGGAGAAATTAACAAACACCGCCAGCCTAATTTTATGGTTGTTGATAAAAGTATGTATAATATTAAAAATCTCCATGTGTTCTATATGCATAAACTAATAAAACCTAGATAGAACAAAAAGTTGTCACAATAATACGTTAAAATATGTCAAAATGACAAAAAAATGATTGAAAAGTGAGTTTTTGTAATCATATTGTCGTCGTTTTAACATTATTTGACATATTTTGACATTATCATGACTTTTTGTTCTACTTGGGAATATACTTAATTAACATATAAAATATACTCTTAACTGAAATTGAATTTTCTGATTATCCTGTTTCAAAACTTTTGTGCACAGAATAATGAGAGGAATTTATGTAAAGAAAACATATAGTTTTAAAGAAAAAAAATGTGTAACTGCTTGTTAAACGTAAAAAAGTGTATTTCTCTTATTAAACTTTCTTGTAATTTGAATGAGTTAAGAGATATTTGCTCAGATATTTATGGACAGATACTGTATAATTAAATATACATGTATATTATATATATATATTTTAAACAAAAATATTTAAAAAAAATATAGTGTTAAAGTAAAATTTTGTTATTTACTTACATTTTCTATTTTAATTACTGATAATTTAAACTATACATATGCAAATATAGTTTCATTAAAAAAAATTATATTAATTTTCAGAAATATACAATTACTTCTTGCAAAGTATCTTTTATATTATAATGTAAATTATAAGATTACAATGGGGCATAAATTAATGTTAAATAATGATTCTTGTAGACACAGCGATAAGTGAGATAGAGGACACGTTCAAGCGCTTTATTAAGCGTGATGATATCGATATCATTCTTATTAATCAGAATGTAAGTAGTCAAAAGACATAATAATTATTTTTATATTTTTTCTGCTAATTTTTATTTTATTGATACCTGTCAATATTTAAATCAATAAATACTTCTTTGTAAAATTTGATATCCAATTCTCGTAAAATTTCTTTAAAAAAATTAATTTAAAACTGTAATACATTTTTATATGGAAGCAAATTTTTATTTTATTGCTTAATCAAATATCCAACTAATGCTTAATTGCATTACTAATTTTATGCTCGATATTCAATTTTAGGTAGCTGAAATGATTCGTCATGTAATTGACAGTCACACTCAACCAATACCCTCTGTACTAGAAATTCCGAGTAAGGATCATCCATATGATGCCAGCAAAGATTCCATCTTAAGACGTGCTAAGGTATGATTTTTTTCGTATGCATTCAATAAAAATTTAACAGACATAGTAAACCTTTGTTTAATGTAACTTACAATTAGACATTATATTCTACAAGAAACTTATTTATTGCAATTATTGTTTACAGGGAATGTTCAACCCAGAAGACATTCATTAATATAAATGATATTATATACTGAAATGGCATTATATACTGAAATTATATGTTACATGTGTACAGTAAAATAGAATTATTTGATTGATTATTGCATTTACGTATCTATCTCAGTTTTATGTTATTCAATAAATATAATGTAAAATTGCTGTAACACACACATATATGTGTTATATATATATATATATATATATATATATATATATATATATTATATATTATATATACAGCACTTTTATAAAAATAAAAAATAGTTGAAAGTGAAATTTTTTGTCGCATTATCGTGTGTATACATATGTAAATATATATGTATAGTTATAATATTAATAAAAATAAATGACAAATATTTTCCTAATTGTAAGATTAGAAAATATATTGTAATATCATACTGTATATTATACTTAATTTTTAATTTAAATCCCAAAATTACAAAAAAAATTATTACATACCAAATTTTCTATTGTTACAAATTTCTATTACGCATTAATTAATTCGAAGTTGAACACTGAAAATCAAAACAATATTACGAAGGTAAATCCGAAAACAAAGATCAGTTACGAATAACGATTTATTCAAAATAAATAAAGTAACTATACATCAAAACAGCTATTTTTTTAACTCCCATATGATTAAAGTATTTACAGTGGAAATTGCTCTCTACAAAAAATCTGAATTTTATGATTTCTTGTTATAATTGATCTATTTTTTAATTTTAAAGTTAATTTCTTTTAATGAAGTTTAATGAGTTTTTATTCTCCCAGGAGCTCTTCAATTCCATCATCCTTATCAGAACTATCCTGCCGTTCCACTGTCATTTTATATCCCAATAGCTCAAGAAGATTTACGTTAAAATAATAACTCAAATTAATTCCTGGTACCAAGCGTTTCAATTCTTCGATGGTAACCCAAGCTTTCTCGGTGTCTCCTATATTAGCATAATGCTGTGTAATTGTCGCGAATAAATCACCGCGACGCACCGATTGTTCCAGATTGGACCCCTGGGAATCCAGTAAATATCGGACCTGTTGCATTGCCGTCTCTGTCTCGCCTCTTTCGAATAATCTGCATAACAAGAAATAAAGAGATATCCGAATGTGTACAAAAAATACTTTTATATCTTATAATTAAAACGCCATTTACAGAAATAATTTGAGAAAAACTTTCATTATTTAAAAAATAATTCCACTTTTTATTTTATATTTTCATTATATTTTTTTATTATTTAATTTCTCATAAACTTTAACATCATATTTAAATGAATTTACGCAGATTTTACCTTTTAATATCCAAATAGCGTTTAATCGTTGATATTCTATTGTTGACTAATTCCACCGCTCGTTTGTGAACATCCGGATCACGCGGTGTTACTACTTTAATTAAACATCTGCTAGCTTGATTCAATGCGTCCAGCGCTTTCTCATAATTCTGAAATTCATCTATTTCCACCTGTGCACATGCCACATAAAAATTTGCTAACAAATCCATCGCTTTCCCCTTAGAATAGAAACTGATAATGTTTTTCAGAATCTCCGGTTGATTCTGCCAGTCTAAGGATTGCAGATAATTGCCTGCCATAATGTAGATCTCGCTATTTCTCGAGACTTGCGCGAAGAAACAGATCTTTTCGGTATCGCCTGACTTGAGCAATGCCTTCATAGCGCGCAGCTTGTTCCCAGCTTGTGTGAATTTCTTGGTCGCGAGATGATAGTTTCCTTGGTCGAAACTGATCTCTGCAATTTTCTCAAGCGTAGAAATTCTCAAACGTTCATGCTCCACATCGTCGTCGCTCTTCTTTTCAACTGTCAACTTTTCCGCGAGTTCTTCGCTCAACACGATGTTATGTTGCTGGATCAGCTCTAAAGCTGCTATGTAGTCTTTACCAATTGCAAGCAGGTCTACCGCTTTGTCGATCTGATCGTTTTGCATGAAATAATCGGCGCACTTGCGAATCAACGCTGGATCAGAATCTGCATTTACATCCATAATAATTAGCTGTAGCGCGCTATATTGTCGCGTCTTAAACGCAACATCCAAAGCTTTGTGCAAGAGATTAGCCTTATGGTACAGCAGCACTGCACGATCTGATTGATCGTTATCTTCGTAGAACTTGGCAACGTCTATCTGTGAATGCCGTGGCGCTAATATAGCGAGTGGCCAAAGTTCTTCCAGCATATCATGTTCCTGTAAGATAAGATAAAAATCAAAATAAATTCCAGTAAAATAAATTCTAGTAGTATTAAACATTTCACCTTGCACAGCCGGATCGCATTGGTGTAAGCTTTAGCGACTGTATAAAAGTGGACCGCTTGTGTCACGTTATTTTTCGATTCGTAATGCGCAGCAAGATGATATGCCGATGCGGCATGACCTGTTTTAGTTACTAGTTCGCATGCCTCGTCCTCTCTTTTGAAGTAACAAAGCAGTCTTGTCATTGATAAAGTATCCTTTGCCTGCTCGTAAAGATATAAAGCGGTCTCCATATCGCCAGTTGACTCGATGTATTGGGCATACCAATTTTTAATGTCCCTAAACATGACAGTATTAAAGTATAACTCAATTATGGATAATTTTTTTCTAATTAATGTCAATCACATCACTTACAATTCTTCGGAATTATTGAGATATGCGAGCAGCTCCCGAGGTCTCATTAAAAGCATCCTAGGCACTTCGAATCGATGGCAATCGGCTTTCGTGTACATATCGATAGCTTCTGCCACTTTATTTTGCTGCTCCAGTGTACGAGCGTAATTATAGTAGCTTGTCTTTTCGCGAATCTTATTCTCATTGCTGGCTAATTCAATTGCTTCTTTGAACTTGTTCCGTGCTTCGAACAGTTGTCCCAGCAGATCCAGGCGTTTTGCTTCTCGAAACAGATGTTCGGCATCAGTCTGCGATTTGGAGAGATCATAAGTATTTGCAAATATTAATTAAAAACATATTTAAATGTACATTTAAAGGCCTTACATAAAGACCAAGTTCAACAGCCAGTATTCCTACTTGCGCTTCTAAATTCAGAGTATCATTTTGCATCGCTTCACGTAAAGCCCGTGCGGCATTCGCTTGCTTCATGTGACCCAAACACAGAAGAGCCATGTTCAATTGTTTTGTTTTCACACACATTTTGGCTAAGCTCTTCCAAACAGCTTCGTTTCTTATGGATTTAATGGCTTTAAAAGCCTCCTCCATATTTGCCACGCTAATGTGATAACTAAAGTCCATCACTGCCTTCCTCGTGGCAGAATCGCAATCTCCCAATTCTTCGAAGTCTCTCATTAATAATTGCACAATCTTACTGTTTCTATCCAAGCTCTTTTCAGAGTTTAGGATAACGATATATGGCGAATGCACACCTAACAATCGGCAGTTCTCGTCAGCTATCGGTTTTACGTCTTGCACGACAATACCATGATCTGATGTCGCGAATAACGATACCAACACTACGGGAGCTTGTGTAATCTAAATAAAAAGAATTATGAACTAATAACAGTAATCATTGTAAATTAAAGATTATAATTACTTATATACTAATCTTCTTTTTAGCTTTATGAATTTATAAGTTATTCAGGGTGTCTACTCAAATCTTTGTAAAAACGTTCTCTAAAAATTCAATAATATTCCAAGTATTTTTACTAAAAATTTCAGTTGAAAAGAATATTTTTAAGGCCCTTTTTATGTACTTTTCCTTTTAAATGAATATTACCTTATCATCACCCTTATAAAAGCTCTTAGAATCACGGCTTTCCAATCTTTGAGCTCGACATACCAATAATCTGGGATCTTCCATATCCCAGCAATGTGCTGTAACCAATCTCCCTCTGCATTGTGCAACTCTAAAAAAAGAAGATAAATTTTTTCACGCTAAATTTTTGTGTCTTTATATATTAACATGTGTGTATAATATTGTATTACTGAAATATACAATTAATTCTACATAAATAATTGCATCTATGTTACACATTGTAAATAACATATATGTTTAATTTTAAAAGTTATATCTAGATAACTCCAAAAAATAAATCTTATAAAAAAATTATTCAAACAAAAATTGAATAGTTTTGAAAGTATGTAAAATGATAAGCAAAATATATACAGGGTGAGGAAAAAGTATAGAAACCCTAAAAAATCTTGAAAAATATAAGTTTTATAGAAAAATGTTTCAGACAAAAATTATATAGTTTCAAGAGAGACATAAGATGGTGTCATTGATTTCACCTTGAATAGTCGCTTGAAGGTCACGTTAAGATCACTTAATTTCCTAAATGGAACACCCTATTTTTAATTGCATATTCTTATAGTTTACCGTTTACCTCAAGAGCTTTCCAAAACACTATAATAAAACTTATTTTGGTTAAGAATTTTCTGAGATATTTTAAAGTTTGTCATGACACTTTTTAATATAAAATATGAAATAAATGAGAAAAATAAATAGATCTTGTTTTAGTTGGTTGGATCCTTCCTCGATCATGCTTTAGTCTCTGTAAAACTGATATTTTTCGAGATTTTTCAGAGTTTCCATACTTTTTCCTCACATTATATACAGGGTGTCCCCGAATTGGCGGATCAACTCTCGTGGGTAGATAGAGCGTGTTAAACTGAAAAAAAAATCTTATATCATTTTGCTAAATTCGCAATAATTAATGAGATATAAATTAATAAAGATCGGCCAATCCGTGCCAATATAAGCGCGCGGCGCGAAGAAACCTCCCAGTTGTTACTTGATACTAGGCACGCGGCAAGACATAAACGCAGAGAGCACTGTACGTGTCTCTTTCAGTACGCCCTTTGTAGAGCGCTCCGTCTACTGTCTCATCGCACGCCTAGTATCAAGTAACAAGTAGGAGGCTTCTTCACGCCGCGCGCTTATCCTAACACATATTGGCCGATCTTTATTAATTTATATCTCATTAATTATTGCGAATTTAGCAAAATGATATAAGATTTTTCTCTTCAGTTCAACACGCTCTATCTACCCACGAGAGTTGATCCGCCAATTCGGGGACACCCTGTATATGTATATATATATATATACAGTCGAACCTCTTATCCTACGACCCTCTTATGCTACGAAACCTCTTATCCTACGACAAAAAAATCCTCTCATGCTACGACCGCGAAAGGGGAATTATACCTCCACTCTCAATTTTTGTCGTAGGATCAGAGGTTTAAGGGGAAGATTCCGGACCGAAAATGTCGTAGGATAAGAGGTCCGACTGTATATATACAGGGTTGGGTAGTAACTAGTTAAATAGTTAAAAGTTAAGTTAAAAAGTTAATAACTTTTAACTTAACTTAGTTAATTTTAAATGCCATAAACTTTAAACTTTACACTAGTTAATTTTAACTTAACTTATTAACTTTTTTTATATCAGTTAATAAATAATTTATTAATATCAAAGTCATATGAAAATTGATGATCGTAATGTATAAAATATATATAGGGTGTTCGATAGCTCGCGCAACACCCTTTAAGGGAAAATAGAGAGTGTTATTCTGAACAGAAAAGTCCTGTATCATTTTGCGATTTCCGCAATAATTATTAATCTATTAATTAAAAACGCTCAGCGAACGATATTATACATATATATATATATATATATATATATATATATATATATACAAAGTGTCCGGTAATAATCGCCCCACCTCTAGGACTAATAGAGCAGGTCAAACTGAACATAAAAGTCCTCTACCATTTTGCGATTTGCGCAATAATTATTATAATATTAATTAAAAACGCTCAGCATATGAGTGCGCGCTGTATATAGCACTCAGCATATGCTGAGCGTTTTTAATTAATATTTTAATAATTATTGCGTAAATCGCAAAATGATAGAGGACTTTTATGTTCAGTTTGACCTGCTCTATTAATCTTAGAGAGATGGGGCGATTATTACCGGACACTTTGTAAGTATATATAATATCATTCGCTGAGCGTTTTTAATTAATAGTTTAATAATTATTGCGCAAATCGCAAAATGATACAGGACTTTTCTGTTCAGAATAACACTCTCTACCTTCCCTTAAAGGGTGTTGCGTGAACTATTGGACACCCTATATATATATATATATATATATATATATATTTAATATTTTATTTGTTTATATGTCGATTTGTTATTAAATAAAGAATTATTAGAGTGCTTGGGAAAGAAATAAATTAGGGACTTTAGAAGAACTCTATTTAAAATTAACCAATAATTTATAAATATTTATAATTAATATTAAATTTTAATGAAAATATTTATTTAATAAAAATATTCTGCCTTTTTCTTGTATTTTATATCTTTTTTTTTGTATTTTATACATATTTTAATAATGTTAATTAATAATGTAATTTACCAATTAATAATATATAAAGAAAAATAAAAAATAATAAAAAGATAGTCTTTTATAATTTATAAGAAAGAAAAATATATTTTCTACTTTTTTATATATCTTTTTATTGTAGCCTAAATTAAAATATCAATTAAAAGAATAATTATACAAAAAATGTAGTTTTATATAATTAACGTTAACTTTTAACTTTAATTTTTAACTTTTTAACTTAACTTTTAACTAAGTTAGTTTTTGTTTCTAACTTTAAATGTTAACTTATTTAATTTATTACCAATTAACTTTTAACTTAACTTAGTTAAAAAAAAAATTAACTTCCCAACCCTGTATATACGGGGTGTCAGGTAATAACCGCCTCACCTCTCATATACAGGTAGAGCAGGTCAAACTGAGTAGAAAAGTCCTCTACCATTTTTCGATTTTCGAAATAATTATCGAGAAATTAATTAACAAAGATTGACAAATCTGGGTGAGTACAAGCGCGCGGCGAGAAGGCCCATCCTACTGCTACGCGGTTACTAGGCGCTCATTGAATGATAGGAGGAGCGGTCTACGGCTGGAAATGGATGCGTATGAGTAGCGCGCCTAGTAACCGCATAGTGGTGGAACGGCCTTCTCGCCGCGCGCGCTTTACTCGCGTGGATTTGCCGATCTTTTTTAATTAATTTTTCGATAATTATTTCGAAAATCGAAAAATGATAGAGGACTTTTCTACTCAGTTTGACCTGCTCTACCTGTATATGAGCGGTGAGGCGGTTATTACCGGACACCCTGTATATATATATGTGTGTGTATATATATATAAATACAATATTTTTTATATTGAAAATATTTGTAATAAATTTTGTATATACTTATCATACAGTTTCCTGTTTTTTTTACTCACAATGTGGAATCGTCATCAATAATGTCGTTTGATTCTCCGAAATCGAACTCGTGAACCTGATCACTTTCAATGTCCCAAACATATAAAATCGAACTAGGCATAAGATTTGCCATTGCGACGGTGATCGACACACAACGGCAATCCGAATTACATCTGGCCTCAATGATTTCGGCAAAGTCACTGATCGCCTCATATGTTGCCATAGCTCGAGTATGAAGTTTAGCCTCATGCTTACCTAGGTCCCAGATCTTCAGGATGCCATTCAATGACGCAACGGTTAAATATTGTCCTATAAATAATTATAAAAATAACATTTATAATATAATTAAAATATACACAAATACTTGTGTGTGTGTGTGTGTGTGTGTGTGTGTGTGTGTGTGTGTGTGTGTGTGTGTGTGTGTGTGTGTGTGTGTGTGTGTGTGTGTGTGTGTGTGTGTGTGTGTGTGTGTGTGTGTGTGTGTGTGTGTGTGTGTGTGTGTGTGTGTGTGTGTGTGTGTGTGTGTGTGTGTGTGTGTGCGTGTGTATAATATAAGGTGTCCCACTTTAATCTATGCTGCTAGTTGCAAATTTATACATTTTTTGAAAACAACTAACAATAAGTGTTTTTTGACACGAATTAATATATTATTTTGTGCATAAAAATTGAAGTAAGATAATAAAATCAATCTAATTTTTTAAGTAGAACTACTTTAATTGTTTTATATAAATCGATTCCTTGTAATATTCGACATATAAAGTTATAAAGATAAGATGGCCAAAAATTGAATATTTTATACTTTAAGACAAGATACCGAAGTTTTCTAATACCCACGTGGTGTATAAGATTAAATACAATGACTGTAACGCATCGTATGTGGGACAGACCTGTAGGAAACTTAATACTAGAATTAAACAACACAGACAACACATCAATAGAAATACGAATACTAAATCCGTGTAACTGACCATAAGATTAATTTAAATCATGACTTTAAATGGAACGAGACCGAAATTTTAGACATAGAGCCCCATTACAACAAACGACTGGTTTCTGAGATGCTGCACATTAAAAAACAACAGCCTCAATTTGCAGACAGATACACAATACTTACCGACATATATATATAATACCATTTTGAAGAAACTCTCTGCCCCGCCACACCGCTACTAATAGGTATAAATATTGTGTGTACAGTTAAACAACGACATTCGTTTGCCGTTTCTTAACTTTGTTGTACTATCGAGAAAACTATCACCCATTCCTTATATAAGGCATTCAGTATGTAAGTTTAATTTACTTTTAAATTAGCAATCAAGTTCATTTTATTACATAACCATATTCTAAGGCTCCAAATTTATTATACTCTATTTTTATTTATTCAATTTTAATATTAATAATATTTATGAATTCCGACTTTTAACCTGTAAACAACAGTTGCGGTCCTACCTAACATATTTTTACATTACATATATAAATGTGCGTTTATTCTCACGGAATACAAATCTTTTCAGACTTGTACATCTATTAATTAATGTAGTGCGTCTATTCCTTTACCAATAAGTACAAGATGCTGACTACTCATAGTCAAACTATTGTACACGGCACGTACCGTCGGAATAAGACAAATAATCTTGACACACGTTTTTACCTTTATACAAAAAACTTTTTTTTATATCTTTGACTAACTTGCGTTATTAAAAAAATTTAACTATGTACTTTGATTATTATTGCGTCTTTTGTCCACGTATACTTTGCGCTGAAGAGGGCCTGAAAAATCAAGCCGAAACGTTTGCGTACTCATTTTTACTTATTACTATTGTTTAAAGATTTCTGTTGCGCTCGCTTATTGTATCATTTTACTGATTTTATATTTTGCTTATTGATGTAAAAATAAAGTGTGTATTTATGCCGTTTTTAAGATTTCATTGTTATATTCGGCTCGTTCACGCCTACATTACTAAGTTATTATTTTTTTATACTTTGACATAATATTTTACATAAACTGTAAAATAAAAAATGAATATTTTATAATTAAAGTGGTTCTACTTAAAAAATTCGATTGATCTGTACATGATCTTAGAGCCTATACCCAAAGTCAAACTTAATATCCTTATCTTTCTTCCTTTTCAAATCAAATTTTTATTCGAACATATTTTTGACTCGATTTTATCTTAAAAGATAAAAGAAATGATAGATTAAAATGGGACTTCCTGTATACGTATACAAAGTTTTAGTTGTTAAAAAAAATTATATATTGTTCTAAAAATTTTTACCTGTTAACTCCATCGTGATTGGTTCACCCTCTTCTGGTAAAGTGGGAAGTGTCTGAATGACAGAACCTTCTACAGATCGCAGTTGAATGATTATTGGCGTCAACACAATCAATGTATGCTCATAGATGAGCATCTTTTCGGTATCACAACTAAAGGTCGCCAATACAGTAGTGTTGAAATTAGGGCTTTTGTTAATGCGACTGACAATAATTTGTCGCCCGGAAGAAACAGCGACGTACTCTCTTGTGACGGCAATCGCCTGCACTTGGATCTCGGTTTTTAGCGTATAATTCTGCTCGTCCATCTCGAGCAGGATCTGTGTAGGTGTGAGCTGACTCGTACAAATGCCATTATTGTATACAGCACACATCGGCTGTTGACGCAAGATAAACACATTAGTGATGCAGTTAACGGCCAGAAGGGAATTCCGTGATAAACTGATGCCCCACGTCAATTGTTTCACTGTTCCATGAATCGAACAAGACTCTGGCACGCTCGGCCAAGCGTTTTCATCATTCTCGGGGGAGGATTTCCGCTTCCACAAATAGATTGTTCCCAGATTGGTACCAGCAGCCAAAGTATCTGAGAAATGTGAGATATAATTCAGCTAATTGTTTTTAAATTCGCTTTAATAAAATAATAATAATACGAAGCGATAGTAATTGTGCAACAGTATATAACTGGTTATGAGTGTTGCTAAGCATTCTTATATAAAACAATCGATTCGAATAGATCTGATAAAAAAATTTCGAAAACACACGTTGTTTAACTTTACCATTGTTTTTGCAAAATGCTAAACTGGTACACATTTCCTGAGGAGTGGCAATGTTTCCGTTAGATGAATCTGGAGGCGACAGAACGTATGTGTCACCTGTATGAAGATCCCAACATCGTATAGCGAGTTCTCCTGTGAGCACAGCCAAGGTGTTCCCACTAATCCAACATAGAGTGGTACTAGTAGTACGTGATATATCATTTCTGGCATTTAATTTTACCTAGAATAATATACAGCATAACATTGATGTATATAGTCTCAAGAAAGACATGATAATCTTGCACTAATGTACAATAAGTCATACATAGCAATAGCAGATCATACATAAATCGACCAGTAAAATACCTTATTAGATTATATGTTATATATATTAGAAAAATATACATATTCAATTTTTCTCCATCATGATTATAACTTTTTACGTAGAATATTGTAAAGAATTTTTATACATATATATGTATATATATATATATATATATATATATATATATTTAATTTTTCGCCATCATATTCATGATTATAATTTTTTACATTATATATATATATATACATAATGTAAAAAATTATAATCATGAATATGATGGCGAAAAATTAAATATGTATATTAATAATTACGAGTATGATGGCCAAAAATTAAATGTATATATTTTACATTTTTCTAATAGATGTCAAACGATTACTAAATAAAAAATTTATATTTTTGATAAAATTTAATAGTGTAAATCAGTACCTTTGTCAACTCAGTGAGCTCTCCGCTGATTGAACCTGATTGAAAGTGCCCAATATTTAGTCCCTCTGTCATGATGATAATAGAGTCCCTGGTTTGATGATATAATAAACAGTATAATGCTGCACCGTCAGTACTGAGAACTTCTTTACATTGTCCCTGAGAATCAACAAAATATATGATACCATTTGCAGTACCAATATAGAATGCATGATTGTCCCGTTGAGTTGAAACCACTGTTGGTGCAGCAGTTCTTGGACGCCACGAACTGAATAAATCTAAGGCTCTTTCATCACCAGCCACTGCTGCCTTGGCTAAACCACTACAAACATAAATTGTTCTAAATAAAAAAATATAATCTAAAAAAAATTAAATTAATAAATGAGGATTAATTTATTTATAAACTATATGATGTTTTTATTTAAAAACTTTTTTTTAAGCTCAATACTTTTATCAAGAATATTAATTTTGAATAATATTTATAATAAAATAATTTTTACATTAGAAAAATATAATTTATACTATATGTATATGTATATATACATATATAGTGTAAGGAAAAAGTATGGAGACCCTGAAAAATATCTCAAAAAATATAAGTTTTATAGAAAAATGTTTCAGACAGAAGTTGTATGGTTTCAAGAGGGACATAAAATAGTTTTATTTATTTAACCTTGAATAGTCGCTTGAAGGTCACTTTCAATTTCTTAAATGGAACACCCTATTTTTAATTGCATATTCTTGTAACTTACCTCAAGAGCTTTCCAAAACACTGTAATAAAACGTCTTTAATAAATGAAAAAAATGAATAGATCTTGTTTTAGTTGGCTAGATCCTTCCTCGATCATGCCTTAGACTCTGTAAAACTTATATTTTTCGAGATTTTTCAGGGTTTCCATACTTTATCCTCACACTATATATATATATATATATATATATATATATATATACACTCAACTGTTTTTTAATTTGCCTTATTTAAAAATATATGTTAATAATGTGTGTATTATACCTAATATCAATAGATGGTTTTGGAGGATTAGTTCTAAATGCAATTTGTGTAAAAGACTCTTTTAGTTCGTGGTGGAAAGTCATGAAAAGTTGTCCTCTGGAATCTATTTTCCAGCCAACTATAGATCCACCAGCATCTGCGGACACTAAGCGGCCACCATACTGACTCCATTGAAGAATGGTGATAGACTCTCGATGAGGAGTTACTATTACACTAAATTCTTGAGTTCCAGTATCTCCTGGCCATACCTATAACAACTATGATTTAACATTCTTCCTTATTTTATAATAAGTCAAAAAAACAATTCATTGAAATAATAATCTTGGACTAGATAAAAAAAAGAAAAAAAAAATCTTTGCTTTCTATAGTTTATACTACTTGTAATACTAACTCGTAACTCTCCACTCTCCCATCCTGCTGCCAACCATGTCCTTTCAGGATGCCATCCGAGTGCAGAAACTTGCGCTACAATATGTCCTGGTGACTCAATGTCCTGCACAGGTTCACCTTGATCATCGTAAATAGTTACAAAGCCACCCTTGTCTTGAGAATATGCAGAAACAGCTAACAAAGGATAGTTATTGTGCCAAGTTGCAAATGTATTTATTGAAGCAGTTTCAGGATTTTGCACTCGTATATCAAAATATAAGGTCATTGTTTTTTATAATATTAAATTATATCTATATATTAGATTAAAAATTATAATTTTTCAATATCCCCATAACTGGATATAAATAAAATCAGACAATTTATTACTACATTGCTTTCGAACTGTCATTAATATTTTAATAAATAAATTCTCTCTTGACAGTGTAATTTTTACACGTATATACATATATATGTTGATATATTGCCATGGATACGCATTGAACTACAGACGGCATCATTGGCTGCGTTTAGCAGAGAAAGCAAATTAATGCGCGCTTAGTGATTCTTTATTGTAATTGGTTTCTGCACTTAGATCCAATGAAGATCTAAATGCAAGAACCAATCACAATAAAGAATCACTAAGCGCTCACTGATTTGCTCACAGCTTCTATACTATAACTAGACCGCTAACTTCCTTATATATTAGACCTAAAAAGTGACCCTGAAAAATATGTACAACATTAGTAGGATAGAGAAAAGGAGGGGATAGATATGTAATATGGCTGCTATAGAAAACTCGTTTGTGACATTGCTTTAAATTCAACCAATCAGCGTGACTGTCATCCACAGACTTCTATACTATAACTAGACCGCTAACTTCCTTATATATTAGACCTAAAAAGTGACCCTGAAAAATATGTACAACATTAGTAGGATAGAGAAAAGGAGGGGATAGATATATAATATGGCTATTATAGAAAACTCGTGTGTGAGTGACATTGCTTTAAATTCAACCAATCAGCGTGACTGTCATCCTACTAATGATGACGCATGCGCATAAGTTTTGTACATACTTTTCGGTGTTATGTATTTTGCCGGAGTTAGCAGTCTAGTTATATATAGAAGTCTGTGGATTTGTTTTCTCTGCTGAATGCAGCCATTGATACGTCATAATAAAGTCACTAGATATTTAGTAACTACGTCCATAGACTTCTATATATAACTAGACTGCTAACTCCGGCAAAATACATAACACCGAAAAGTATGTACAAAACTTATGTGTATGCGTCATCATTAGGATGACAGTCACGCTGATTGGTTGAATTTAAAGCAATGTCACTCACAGACGAGTTTTCTATAGTAGCCATATTATATATCTATCCCCTCCTTTTCTCTATCCTACTAATGTTGTACATACATATTTTTCGGGGTCACTTTTTAGGTCTAATATATAAGGAAGTTAGCGGTCTAGTTATAGTATAGAAGTCTGTGACTACGTCATAAATTATAAGCAAAGAGAAACGCTGTGAAGATAGCCAACTAAAGTTAATTTTTCAAACTTTCAATACTCTTTTTTCACCTACAAGTACACATGTCAGCTTTTTGCTCAATAAAGATACGCAACTATTCTCATTCAATTACAGTCGGACCTCTTATCCTATGACATTTTCGGTCCGGAATCTTCCCTTTAAACCTCTGATCCTATGACAAAAATTTGAGAGTGGGGGTATAATTCCTCTTTCGCAGTCGTAGCATGAGAGGATTTTTTGTCGTAGGATAAGAGGTTTCGTAGCATAAGAGGGTCGTAGGATAAGAGGTCCGACTGTATTTTTAATAAAATGTTAAGGTGCCTTTTTATGCTGACGCTCAACGCTCATTTTTGGCGTCAAAACAGATCACGTGATCAAAATTGACGAATTGGTATTTTTATTTTTGGTCACGTGATGTATTTTGACGCTGAAAATGAGCGTCGAGCGTCAACATGAAAAGGCACCTTTAACGATAGACTTATTTTTTCTTCGTAAAGCCTTGTGGCCACGATACTAGAACTCGGTCCGAGTTGTCGATCCGAGAAATATTTAGCCAATCAACTTGCAGTTTTTATAGAAAAGCGATAATCTTATTGGCTACTCGTTTCTTGGATCGAGAACTCAAACCACCCAAGTAGCACATGTTTGTTTTATAAACGTTTTCTAAACGTATCTTTTCGTATTAGATACGTTTAGAAAACGTTTATAAAACGAACAGTGCTACCTGGCAAGTTCTAGGGTGCGTTCCATATGAACGCTCACGTAATCGCTCACGCTTATAAGCGCTATTTTCAATCGTTCCGTTTGCTGCTTAAACGCTTAAAATTGCAAACGGAAAGTTGTTCCTTTTGGGTGCATGAGCATCGTGAGCATGTCAAAGTGGCGGGAAAACAGATTGTTTTGTGTTCGCTAATTGGGATGGGAGTCTATTGACCACGTCGCCAATTGGCCAGTTTAAAATGAGGCTCTCTGATTGGTTAATCGTTGCTGATGACCTTAGGCATCGGTCGATATAAGTAGCTGTGGTCAATCGTGACGTGATCAAACGGGACGCTCCCGCTAATTGTAATAATGTTCGAAATATTGTTTGATGACGATGGAAATTCTTTAAAACTTAATACAGAAGTAGAAAACATTCTTTTAATTCTTAATAAGTATCACGAGAAAACTGCAATATTACGCCTAAAGAATTACGTAGAAAAGATTTTACCATCATATACCGATGTACAATTTAAATCACATTTCAGTTATTAATCATATATTAATCATATATTAATCACATTACAATTTAAATCCATTTTTCTATTCACCATGTGATATTAGGGGTACATTCCATATGAACACTCACGCGTTGTAAGCGCTCACGCTTTTGCTGCCCTACCTCGATGAAATAAGCATTTGTGAGCGCGAGTTATGACGTAACAGTGACGTCATTAATGCGTTTATAAGCGCTTATAACTCCAAATGGAACAGCGTAAGCAATACTTATAAGCGCTTTAAGCGTGTAAGCGTCCAAAAGGAACGCACCCCTAGTATTGTGACCACAAGAGTTAAGACCGGGTCTACAATAGATGTAGTAAGCTTTAAGCTGTAAGAAATTAACCAATTATAATTGACTTTAGAGAAGAATAATGAATATGATTGGTTTATTTCTTACGACTTAATGTTTACTACAGCTATTGTAGACCCGGCCTAACACCTTTAAACTTGGCTCAAAGTCTAAGGTTGCATACAGCGTACTGGCGTACGGAGTAAAAGAGCTTGACCAATCACAAGCTTTATGCTCGTTTTTGTTATGCCAGCACAAACATCGGATGTCCCATGGAACGTATTTATACTGGCGTAATGATCAATAAGTCAATCACAGTGTCTTTTACAAAGTTTATTTTCAAAATATTTAAGGAGTCTTGTGATTGGCTTGTTGATCATTACGCCAGTGTAAATACGCTCTATGGGACAGTCGATAAAAAGTTTTTAGCACAACTTTTAAATATATATTCATATATAAAAACAGTTAAAATTTAAATATGCATAACATCGTTAAAGTGTCAAGCTCTGAGTTTGCGTTAATTAATTTATTAAAATAGTTTAAAATTTATAAATGTCCGAAAAATACAATGAAAGATACTATGCAAAGAAACTATTCGACAAAAATTAGTTCAAATATATATCCAACAACAATAATAATAGCTTTTACTAAATAATTATGTTACTTTTATATAATTGCTTTTGTGTTATTGTAAAATTGTGTGCGATAAACCTTTATATGTATGCATTCCGTGCGCACTAGTGCATCCAATCGAATTCGCTATAATTGAATATATATATGTATAATAGCGGATAAGGCATATTTATAAGTGCCTACCTAAAATATCTTGGAAAACATACACATTATTCGACAAATATATCTGATAAAAGTTAATTGTTTCATTTTAAGTGAATATATATATTAGGCATTTAAAATGAGTCACCAGATATAAAAGAAAAATGATCAGCTTAATAAAGATTCTAAAAATAAAAGTTGACAAAAAATAAAATATATTAAAATAAAATGTATTTTATTTTTTAATATAGATATAAAATAAAGTTGACAAATAAATAAATAAGTAAATAAAATAAGTATATACAGGGTGTCCCAGAACAATCTTCCGTCCGTAAAATGACGAACTCCTGACACAATTCTAAGACAATTTTTCCTTTACCAAAATTTGATTTAAAGCGTAATTTTTGAGTTATAAGCGAAAATAGTTAGCAAATCACTCGTCGAGTACAGAAGGCAGGCAGGAGCGGCGCGGCGAACCGCGAGCGCGGGCGCAGCTGACCGTCCGACGAGTGATTACCGCCGCATGAGTCAAAATCGCTAACTATTTTATCTTATAACACAAAATTATACTTTAAATAAAATTTTGGTAAAGAAGAAAATGTTGTATAATTACGTCAGGAATAAGTGTTCCTTAAAATAACGTCGAACGCTGCGATCAGCTGATTGCTACACGCGATGTGTTTGTCAGCTGAGCTGGAAAATCAATATATCGATCGGTCTGAAGTCGACGACAATGTCGATGACAATCGAAGGAGTGTCGCCGTCGCGGAGACGGTTATTTCTCTCTCCCTCTCTCTCTCCCTCTCTTTCTCTCTCTCTCTCTCTCACTCACTCACTCACTCTGTCCTTTTCTTTTACACACACACTCAGCCATACACACATCGCGTGTAGCAATCAGCTGATCGCAGCGTCCGACGTTATTTTAAAGAACACTTATTCCTGACGTAATTATGACATTTTCTTCTTTACCAAAATTTTATTTAAAGCATAATTTTGTGTTATAAGATAAAATAGTTAGCGATTTTGACTTATGCGGCGGTAATCACTCGTCGGACGGTCAGCTGCGCCGCGCCGCTCCTGTCTGCCTTCTGTATTCGACAAGTGATCTGCTAACTATTTTCGCTTATAACTCAAAAACTACTTTAAATCAAATTTTGGTAAAGGAAAAATTGTCTTAGAATTGTGTCAGGAGTACGTCATTTTACGGACGGAAGGTTGTTCTGGAACACCCTATATATATATATATATGTGTGTGTGTGTGTGTGTGTGTGTGTGTGTGTGTGTGTGTGTGTGTGTGTGTGTGTGTGTGTGTGTGTGTGTGTGTGTGTGTGTGTGTGTGTGTGTGTGTGTGTGTATATGACAATTAGAAATATCCTCAGGTAATCCTCAGGTAAATTTAGTTTCAATTACAGTACATATTTAAGATAATTCCGATCAAATAAGGATATTCTACGGAGATCTTATGCTATATGAGATTAGATATCCACAAAATGTCCAATACTGGACATTCTATGGATATCTAAATATTGTCCAGTGATGGATGTCTCAAATTGGATATACTATGGATGTTCATTTTATGTCCATGGACATATGGATGTAAAATGGATATAAAATGAACATCCACAGGACATTCTGTGCTATGTGGGTTGCAACGTATACGCGAAGCAAGGTGGACGGGGTGGGTGTGGGAGGCGGGCCGAAGGCTCCCCTGTGTGTATGTGTGTGTATATTATATTGTATATTGTATAATTTTATTTAATTTATTTCATTTATTCATTTATATTTTCACTTTGAGGGTACTTCATAGCCATTACTTCGAGAAAAGTATCTAATCGTTTTTCAAAATCAAATTTCTTTTTAAATGTAAACTCTGCTAAATAATGATTAAAATGTTCCTTTTTACGACCATACTCTCAGTGAATAACATAATACGAAAGGATACAGTCTATACACATACATACACACACATATATATACATATATATATATATATTGTTGCGTTTGCCGGCAATCTCACAAACACACTCTCACTCGCGTGCGGAATAGAGGACTCACATAAATTGAAAAGGTCTTTAATGAGCAAACCAATATATTACAGCGATAGAATGTTATAATAATAATTACGTGGAAATTATCAATGTTCAGAGACACGTCCGAACGTTGACGGCTCCAGACCAGAAATTCCAAAGTCTCCGAAAAACAACAACAGGACGGTACACAATAAACAACTTCTTAACGACGAAGCTCGATCCGTCATAACTCGAATCCAAACTCGACATTCGATGATCAATTCAGGGACGAATCAACGGACGGACGCAACACGGACGTAACAATATATATATATATATATATATATATATATAATCTTTTAGTTAAAAAAAATTGATATTATGTCCAGAGTGTTTACTGAAATCTTGTACAAATATTCCTCAAAATTCCTGAATTTTAAGGTATTTTTTAATTTAAAATTTCACATAAAATTAGATTTCTTTTAAATAAATATAAGCAACAAACTATATATTGTAATTTAATAGAAGACATAACCAACAAACTATATAGTCTAAATTAATAGAGGATATCAGGGATTCTATGAAACTATATCTATTCTTTTCTACAATTGGAATAGCGAAAAATTTATAAAATAGTATAGAGAGGCTGACTACAATATAGTATTAGTATCAGTAATTTATATATATATATATATATATATATATATATATATATATATATATATATAATATTCTTTTATGCTTTTGTGGTTTACGCTTTTGTGTATATTATCTTCTGCTGTGTGTTTGTATTATCACTCTGACTTTTATTTTAAAAATTCATAAAACGTACGAAAATGTATACAAATGTGTATGCCATACTTATACTGAGTCGGCATTTTGCAGTATTAAGAAAAAATGATCAAAAAAACTGTTTTCAGAAAGAGACAATTAAAATTTAAAAGTAAAATTCCAAATATTTTTCTAAATACCGATAAAATTCCATGAAAATCCTTGATATCCTTAAAATTAAAGAAAAAAAGAAAATTTTGAAAATTCCAGGTTTCCTAGTTTTTCTCTAAATAGTAAACACTATAGTTATTTACATACATAGATAAATTACATACCTGAATTAGTGCTCGTCAATAATTTATTAATCGGTCGGCTCGGTGAATTAGATTGATATCCGCTTTCTATTGGTGGAATATAATTCGAGGGGATTAAAATTTTCTTTTTTTTTTATTCATTTTTCCGATTTTTCCGATTTTTCTATCCTCGATATGAGAGCACTTCCAACGTGCGTGCGAGACATTCACATACATAGAAGTATATATAATATAGATGCGCGTATTATCGCATCGGTAATACGATCGATAAATCGATCGTTATATAGTCACGCGCGTTACATAGGCTACGGACTTATGATGGCGTGTGTCTTACACCGCGCAATATTTAAATATTGTCAACACGCCCCCTCAAGATGCACGCCACTAATAATCATATAAAGTCTAATCCATGCCCCTCGACGCATCTTCAGTGTGGGTCTTTTGACAATGCCTTAGTGAGTATATCCACTACCATTTCGTGGGTAGAAATATGCTCTAAGACGATCAATCCTTTCTCAATGACTTCACGTACAAAATGATGGCGAATATCGATGTGCTTCGTTCTTGAGTGATATACTAACAATGAGTTTGATGCTAACTGTTGCGCTCCACGATTGTCGACATAGAGCTTTATGTGTGAAAAGCTTATGTGTGAAAAATCTCTTCAAGCCCAATTTCACACAATAGACTCTGTAAATACAATGCTTCTTTTATGGCTTCTGACAAGCTAACATATTCCGTTTCAGTCGAAG
This sequence comes from Anoplolepis gracilipes, assembly GCF_047496725.1. Lineage (NCBI taxonomy): Eukaryota > Metazoa > Arthropoda > Insecta > Hymenoptera > Formicidae > Anoplolepis > Anoplolepis gracilipes. Next base: position 421,615 of record NW_027328668.1, read on the forward strand.
ATAATGCAATAGTCTGTTGCTTTTGCGATTTCCAAGATATCGATACTCTTCTTAGAACGAAAGCATAACCGGTAAATGAGCGTCGATCCGTTGCACAACCTCCCCAGTCCGCCTAAATAGGCGATTAATGCCTCATCAGTTCTGATGTACATCAAGCCAAGATTTTTGGTTCCTGCTAAATACCTCAAGACTCTCTTTAATGCTGCCCAATGTTGATTACTAGGTTCATTAACAAATTGCGCAAGCCTTAACCTTTATTTACAATGTCTGGCCTGGTACCTACGGCAACATACATTAACGCTCTAATCAGCTCTCTGTAAGGCCAGTTTCCGTTCTTGACTTCTCCTAGCTGACTTACTTCCTTGGCTTGCAACTCCGCAGGCGTCATTACCGCATTGCACTCACTCATCCCATATCTTTCAAGTATGTCCTGGATGTATCTCGTTTGGGTTACACGAATTCCGTCATCTCGTTGGTCAATTTCCAATCCCAAACAACTTTTCGCTTTACCGAGATCCTTGATCTCAAATTCCTGCAATAGCCGCGACTTAATTTTGTTAATTCAATTTCGATCCATTGATGCTATCAAAATATCATCTACATATATGATCAACAATAGCAGTTCTCCATTCTGCCTAGCGTGATACATGCAAGGCTCTCCCTTCGTAGGGTTGAGTCCAATACTCAATAACTTCTTCGAAATGCGATCATGCGACTGTCGACCAGCTTGACGTAGTCCATAAATGGCTTTTGCAATCGACATGCATTTCCGGATGGGAGTCTATTGACCACGTCGCCAATTGGCCAGTTTCAAATGAGGCTCTCTGATTGGTTAATCGTTGCTGATGACTCTAGGCATCGGTCGATATAAGTGGCTGTGGTCAATCGTGACGTTGTCAAACGGGACGCTCCCGCATTTCCTCCTTGCTGTAATTGTCTAAACATCTTTGCAGTTGTACTTCTTGATCAACTTTCCTGTCATGGCTTAGTCTTTCAAGCATTTTTGGTAACATTTCGGGTACTTCCATGAATATTTTCTCTTCAAGAATCCCGTTTAGATAAGCTGTAACAACGTCAAATTGTTGAACTTCCATTTTAAATTCTGCAGCAAGAGCCAACATGAGACGAATCGAATTCTTGCAACGGGAGCAAAAGTTTGTTTATAATCTATACCAAACTTTTGTATCCTTTAGCTACTATCCTTACTTTACTTGGTTCAAGTGATCTATCCGGTTTGTACTTGTTTGTCAACACAATACGTGGCACTTCCCGTGGCATCTTGACCCTCTGGTTTTCGTACAATTTCCCATGTACTATTTTTCAACAGGCTTTCAACTTCTAATTGAATAGCTCCTTTCCATTCATCATTTTCAGAAGATTTCATGGCTTCGTCGACAGTTACTTCCACAACGCCGGCAAAAACATCGTTTTCAACATCATCAATTTGGATGACTTATGACTCTTCGTAACTACTACTACGTGCTGACGCAAACAGCTTCCTGGGTCGTCCTCTACCACCTGTACGAATAATCCTCGGTCTCCCTCGTCTTCTTCTCTCTTCTTCCAGTAGTATCAAGCATGGCGTCTCTGAGGTAGAGGATTGTCGTTTCGATGTAGATTCCTGTCTTAGTATAGCCTGTCCTCTAGATGTAAATGTGTGGTGGTTGTTCATAATCTCAACCTCCATTTCATTTTCAGGTCTTTCAATGTCGTCATCTAGAGATATTTTTTCTTGATTTGTTGATACCCTTGTGTATTCCTCTTGAAATTTTATGTCCCTAGAAACAATGAACTTTCTTGCTTCGGGTAGCCACACCCTGTAACCCTTGGTCCCTCGTGGATAATCTACAAATATGCCTCTCATCGATCTATCAGCAAATTTTCCTTTCGCTGGATTTTTATATAAAACGTACACAATAGATCCAAATGTCCTCATGTAATTTCACGTAGCTCTCTTGCCTGTCTATTTCTCATATGGTATGCCTCCAGATAGACTACTTGACGGATATCGATTTCTAATATGACTTGCGGTGGCAATTGCTTCTGCCCAAAACATTTGTGGTAATCCAGACTGAATCAACAGACAACGCGCCATGTTTAAAAGTGTCCGGTTCATACGTTCAGCAACTCAATTTTGTTCCGGGGTTCTCACGACGGACGGGATCCGATAGCGCACGAGCCCGATAACGCACGAATGTTACTAATTAGTCAGTTAGAACACTAGGACCTTCTGATTGATCAACTGTGCTGGTTACCTTAAGGCCGATATGTGTGGTTGTGCGCTATCGGGCTCGTGGGCTAACGGGACCCTCTTCTCACGACTGTCAATCGACGTTCAATACCCTGACAACTCAAGAGTGAATCAAGTTCATCATTACAATATTCCTTACCGTTATCGGATTGGATGCATTTTATTCTCTTTCCAGTCTGCCTTTCAACATGAGCTTGATATAACTTGAACGCCTCCAACACTCCATCTTTTTGCTTTAAGAAAAATACTTCGCACCACCTGGATTGATCGTCAACAAATATGACGAAGTACTTAGCTCCGTTTGACGCTCGTGTCCTGAATGGTCCCACATCAGTATGAATTATTTGCAGCACCTCATCGCTTTGTCGTTCGCTCGTAGGAAATGGCATCGCGGTCATTTTTCCTCGCAGACATACATCACACCGCGACAGACAACTCATGTTCTTTTCACTCAGTTTCTGATTGCTAGCTCGCTCCATGATCTTCAGGAGATCTCTTGAATTGAGATGTCCTAGGCGACTGTGCCATTTTCTTACTTCAAATTGATCCTTCGTTTCTACCATGCCTGTTATATCGCTCTCTTCATTAATATAGTACAGATCACCTCGACGTTCAGCTGTCAATTTGCCCTTTCTGATCAAAAACAATAGCTGACTCGCGTCTAAATAATACGTCATGATCCTTATTAGTAATTTTTGTAACTGACATCAAATTTGATCTTAGTTCTGGTACAAATAGAGTATCAAGAAAGTCCACCCACCAGAGATCCTTTCCATTTGCTACGGACAAGTCTACTGTGCCCACTCTTCTAATTTCACTGGACGCTTGACTCGCTAGGTTAATTTTTCCACATGTAGACGCCTTAATATACTTGAAGGACTGCTCATCTCCACACAAATGTGCCGTGCAACCGCTGTCCAAGATCCACGATTTAGGAGATTTCTTATATAACATTCTACTATTAGCGTGATACGCAGCAACGGTATCATCTGTCTTCGAGCTTGGTTTCTTCTTGGAATTTGTCTCCTTCTTCTCGTTTGTTGGACAATCAGGCGACTTGTGACCGTACTTACCGCAATTATAGCATCTCCCTGAAAATGTGTTCACAGGCGTTCTTTTCTTATGGCTTTTGAAACCTCGTCTTGGACGTCGAGTACCTCCAGTGCTTCCAATACTCCTTGCTGCAAGAGCTCCGGCGATCTCAACATCGCCCATCTGTTTTCTTGCATTACTCTTCTCTAAAACCTTCAGAGTATCTGCAGACGGAAGATCATCCCTGGACTCAATTGCACATCTGAAGTTCTCGTAACTGGCGGGAAAACTATATAGTAACAATATCGACAAAACATCCTTATGTACTTCCACATCCATTGCGGCCAAACGATCAACATCGAAGAACTTACTTATATGCTCTCTGACATTTCCACTCTCAGTCAATTTTTGAAGCATCATCTGCTTAAGTAACATTATCTTCCTCGCAGGCCCTTTTGATGCATAAATCGACTCGAGTTTTAACCAAACTTCGCGAAATGTTACACAGCCACGCACATGCTGTAATTCCGATGGGTGTATTGACAATATTAAATCGGATCTAGCCTTCTTATCCGCTTTAATCCATTCTGCTCTCGCTCGCGCATTCATCGAAGCCGCAGCAGCATCAGTTGTTTCAATTCCTTCTTCCGATAATGGTTTTTCTCCACTGACATATTCCCAGAGATCATTCTTGATCAACAGTGCTTCCACATGCATCTTCCAAGTTTCATAATTATCCTTGGACAGAGGCTCATTTCTTGTGGAAATCGATGCACTTGTCGTCATCCTTTTTAGTTCTGGAATATTCTCAACACGTGGCAGTTTAACCTCATACATGACAAGAGTTCTTTATTCAATGATACAAGCACTTTGGGCCTATAACCTGTTAGGGTTATTCAACACAAAAAAAATTATGTCTATTGTAAATTTGCTTTATCTAATTATTTTCTGAATTACACTGGTACAAATCGATTTTTCTATCCTCGATATGAGAGAACAACGTGCATGCGAGACACTCACATACATAGAAGTATATATAATATAGATGCGCGTAATATCGCGTCGGTAAAACGATCGTTACATAGTCACGCGCGTTACATACGCTACGGACTTATGATGGCGTGTATCTTGTAGCGCGCAATATTTAAATATCGTCAACACATGTACATGAGGATGTCATACGATATGATAATTTAAAGGAATTTTCAGCTTTTCCGTTTGAGATTATATGATACAATTAAAAATATAATCAGAAAAAAAAGAAAAACCACTTGTACAAATAATATGTCGTGTTTCCAAATATAATAATATTCCAGGATTAGAAAATCACTTTAAAAATAATATTGTTGCCAAAGAACATTATAACGCCTTTTATTACCAAATTGTTTAAGTCAATATAAAGAATTAAAATTAAAATTTTGTACTTTTAAATTAACTGCTGATTGTTATGTACAAATCAGGGATCCGGACCGAACCGAAATTGAAACCGAAAACTGTTCCGTAACCCTTTTTTTAAATGAACCGATATTGAAACCGAAACCAAATTTTACAAAATTTATAACACCGAAATCATAACCGAACCAATAATATTATTTACGGTTAACAGTTTTTTTCGGTTCTTTTTTCCGGTTCTTAATCTATATATGTATAGATCTGTTTTTTATAGTTGAATCAATATGACGACTTAATGCTCGATTGAAAATGCTTAATTTTTTAATAATAAGTTTTTAGAAATATTAGTTTGGAGTAAAATAACATTATGCTTTTTTAAATTTTTTAACTGTTCTAAATTTTTTATTATTATTGTTAATTATCATCTCTACGTCGTTTATATTTTAATTCTTCTATCTGAATCCACTAAATTAATCACATTTTAGTTTATCTTTTACACATGTATATGCATAAAATAAAACATTGTATTAAATACTATAATTTTTTATTTTTATTTCTCGTCATCTGCAAATGTACAATTTAATAAAATAAATATTAGAAAAAGTTATTTTATTAAATTTATCATTACACTTCAAACTCTTTCCGTACAAGTAATTATAACCGAAAAAAAGTTTTAAAAACCCATAATTTTTTCGGTTTCGGTTTTGTTCACTGGTTAAGAAACCGAAATTGAAACTGAAACACTTATTCGATGTTTTATTAAACCGTAACCGGAACCGAACTGAAAAAAAGCTTTCGGTCCGGGTCCTTGGTACAAATGTTGAGTAATGACATTGAGATATTCAGATATGCAACATAACTTATTGTAATATTATTTTTACAAAATATTGATTGTCATAAAAAAATAGAATCTTCAAAAATTCTCTTTACAAAAATTTAATTGCTATCAAATAAATATACAAACTGTTCTTTATAAAAAACATATATATAAAATTTAATTGTCATCAAATATAACTTTACAAAAAATGTATTGCCAGCCAATGCAAAATAAAAATGTCTTCAAAACTGCTGTTTATAAAAATTTAATCCTCATAAAAAATAATGTCTCCAAAACTGTTCTTTATAAAAAAAATTAATTGTCATCAAATACAAAATAAAAGTACATATAAGCTTTATAAAAATATGTGAAATCCGTTTGAAAATATATAATCAAAATATAATCAAAAATATAAAGTAAAAAGAGTCGAAGATTCTAGTCTAAAAGTATTCTTCACAAAAAATTTATCGTCATCAAGAATAGTATTTTCAAAAATATTTTTTCAAAAATTATGTAAACCTTTACACAATATAAAATTTTTGAGAAATGTATTTAAAAGATATATAAATTAATAATATGAAAAAGTACTAAAATAAAGAGTCATCAAATATATTTTCTAATGTCTTCTTCAAAACTCAAATATTATATTTAAAACATAAAATTGGAAACATTCAAAGCGAAATAAATTCTTTACAAAAATTGCATTAAAAATATACATATGTTAATGACATGGGCAATATGTTGATGAAATTACAAAAGACTTTACAAATGTGTTATACAAAAATTTAAACACTTTTGAATAATAGAAATGACATTAGAAAATATTAAAATAACAGTCTCACTAATGAAATTTGAAAAACGTAGGACAAGAAGAAAATATTTATTATTTAAATGTTATTTCTTTTTAATTTTACTAGTGAGTACAAACCTTATAAAAAGGTAAAATTCGGACATGACCGAAATGTCCAAAATCGACACACTTAACGTGCCTGTTTGCTGGATATAAGATTACAATTATAAGAAAAATATTTTTATGTATGTTGGATATGTCTAGCGTGCTTAGAGTGCGTTCCATATGAACGCTCACACGCTGTAAGCGCTCACGCTTATAAGCGTTATTTTCAATCGTTCCGTTTGCTGCTTAAACGCTTAAAATTGCAAACGGAAAGTTGTTCCTTTTGGGTGCATGAGCATCGTGAGCATGTCAAAATGGTGGAAAAACAGACTGTTCTTTTGTGTTCGCTAATTGTAATAATGTTCGAAATATTGTTTGATGACGATGGAGATTCTTTAAAATTTAATACAGAAGTAAAAAACATTCTTTTAATTTTTAATAAGTATCGCGAGAAAACTGCAATATTACGCCTAAAGAATTACGTAGAAAAGATTTTACCATCATATACCGATGTACAATTTAAATCACATTTCAATTATTAATCATATATTAATCATATATTAATCATATATTAATCACATTACAATTTAAATCCATTTTTCTATTCATCATGCGATACCACAGATGCGTTCCATATGAACGCTCACGCGCTGTAAGTGCTTACGCTTTTGCTGCCCTACCTCGATGAAATAAGCATTTGTGAGCACGAGTTATGACGTTACAGTGACGTCATTAATGCGTTTATAAGCGGTTATAACTCCAAATGGAACAGCGCATAAGCAATGCTTATAAGCGCTTTAAGCGTGTAAGCATCCAAAAGGAACGCACCCTTAGTATCAGTATGAGTATGAGTTCGAATGCGCATGCGTGACGCTTGTAATTCGCAAGTGGTAACGGCACAGACTTCTATATAATACTAGACTGCTAACTCCTTATGTATAAGGCAGCTCTAATTTTATGTACAAACAAGTATGTATAACATCCCTTTCTGCGCATGCGCTATGAAGGCGCGTGTTGCACGCATGTATATACATACTAAGTATGATAAACAAGCTTATATAAAAGATATAAAATAACTGCACATTTGTATCCCATAATTTAATATTTATATTTCTTACTTTTTTTAAATAAAAATTAATAAAAACAATGCTCTCTTAAATATAAAATAAGAAATAAATTATAAACGGCAATAGAGAGCAAAAATTGAGTCGTGTTAAACGAGTTAGGTAATAATTAAAACAATTCTTATAATAATTAAACAAATTAAGGTGTATTATAGTTAATATCAGAAATGTGATTTAATCTTACATATGTCGCAATATTTTTAAATATTAAATTACTAATAACGGTATTATATATCGCATTTTTGCAACGTTAATCAATCAAAGATACTAAAACGACAAATGTTAAAAAAATTATATATCACATTTTCGCAACGTTACTCAATCAAAGATATTAAAACGACAAATGTTAAGGGAAATTAAAAACCAATTATATGCATATTTGAATGCGTACGTTTTGAGCTCAATTTTTGAGTCTTCATCAGCGCAATAAATAAAAATACAATTGCAAAATTTAGTAAAACGAGAATATTTAATAATGAGTTATAAATATAAATATAATAAGCTATTGTCTTAGTTGTTTGGACCAACTCCGATAGATGTTTTTTATTATGATGTGACAGACGGCAGAGTCAACAATAAAAAGAAATCACTGACCTGATAATATTGTATGTGAATAACAATGATCGTTGATATCTGTAAAAATGATGATGTTTAAAAGAAAGTAAATTATGACTTATTAATCATTGTTCATTAACTATTAGGCGCTCACTCACTCTTTAACAATATTAGTGACGGCTGGTAACAAATTGTTGACTCGTGTACTATGGAGTTCGCTTGGAAAATGTCAAGGCACAATACGAGTTTCGTGTTTATATAATGTGTTTTCACCACTAAATTTTAGGAAGAGTATTGACAATATCATGATAGACAACTGGTAAATTTTCCGTGTCAATTTGTAAATTTAGACCTTTCTTTTGTCTTTTGATAAATAGCATCTCAGAGATAAGCCTTTTAGTGTAAAATGGAGCTTCATCAAGTATTTTGACATTATCCCGGTCAAAATCCCGCCTATAATTAGTAATTACAGAGTTTGTGTTAGTATTATGGTGTATATGTCTTTTATGCTCTGTGATTCTAGTTTTTAACTTGCGGGATGTTTGACCAACATATGAGGCCTCACACTGGTTACAATTTATTTTATATACGACGTTAGTTTTTAATTCAGTTGGAATGGTGTCTTTGTGAGTTCTAATTATTTTATTTAATTTGTTTAGACTATACTGTGCAAGTTTCACTCTCGAATTTTTAGTTATGCCAGTGAATTTTTCTGTTAATCCCTGTATGTATGGAATCGTGAAATAAACCGGTTTCACAGCATTTGGTGTGTCACTAGTAAGGATTTTATTGTTAATAATAGATTTTAAACGTGACCGGATGACATTAAAAATTAGTTTTAATGGGTAATTGTTGTTTAACAGAATTCTGATGATCAAATCGAAATTTTTGCTGTGATATCTGGGATTTGAGAGAAAAATTGCTCTGTCCACTAAACCAATGTTTGACCGATTGTACCCCGTTTTTGGTGGAGTGGGTGGTGTGAGAAGTAGTTTAGGTATCTCCCTGAAAAGGTGGGTTTGTGATACCAGTCAAATATTAAAATATTATTTTCCGTCATGAATGTTAAGTCAAGGAAATTAATTCTATGATCCTTCTCTACTTCAATAGTGAATTGTAGTCTGTCATGTTGTGAATTAATTCACGTTGTGAATTAAAAATAGTAAGTGTGTAATCTATAGAGTCAGAGAGTACAGCCATGATTATATCATCCACGAATCTAAAATAAAACGGGGGATTAAAATATAAAGTGTTCAAAGCTTTTATCTCTAAGTCTTGCATAACTATGTCCGCTATAATGGGTGATAATGGCGAGTCCATGGGAGTCCCAAATGTTTGTCTGTATATAACTTTATTAAATGTAAAATACGTACAGTTTAAAATCATCCTGATCCCATTTAAAAACTCTGCTTCGGTAAAGTCACAATTATTGCTTAAATATTGCCATCTATTTGAAATGCTGTCAAGTACCAAATTTAAAGGAATGTTTGTGAAAAGTGAGGTCACATCTAACGAAATAAATTTCATATCATCAACTATGCGGGTGTTATTCAACTTGTTAACAATGTCATAACTATTCTTCACATAACTAAGAGGCCTCGGAAAATTATTAACCATGAGCTTATGTAAAAAATGGCTAAAGAGTGAAGTGGGCTGTTTATGGAAGATACTATTAGTCTATATGGTGTGTTTGATTTATGTATTTTTAGCAACCCATAAGCACGTGGTAATGTGCCATCTGTGAATAATACGGATTTGTATGTGGCATTGGAGATGTATCCGCGGTTCTTCCATCTGACTAATAGGTCCTTAAGATCAGAGATTATTTTATTTGTCGGATCTTTCTTAACTATTGTGTATGTCGTTTCATCTGTAAGTAAATTTTCTACTTTTTTGATATAATCATTTTTGTCGAGGGCTACTGTTACGTTTCCCTTATCAGCTCTGGTAAGAATTACGTTTTTATTGTTTTGCAGGAATTATAATGTAGCAGAATGTGAACTAATTAACCAATCATCTGATTCATTTTTTGGATAAGTGTGAGAAGGAATAGTTTTTATGATGTCTCTAGAAAAACCCCTCATGTGTAATCTCTCCTCTGTAGGAAGTTTATTTATGCTATTCTCTACATTTTTTATAAACTCAATCGTTAATGACGTTTTGTTAGAGAAAGGAAGACTGAAATTACCTCCTAGCTGTAGAAAACATTGAATATAGGTGTTCCTGAGAGATTGATAAACCACCTATCTCTGATCTTATTTAAACTAGGGTGTATGTTTTCATAGTTTGCGGATTCAATGTGAACTTTCGTAGTCTTGTTTGTCAGAGTATTGTTATGAGTCTCATTATGCGAAGAAAGGATATACCCGGTTCGAGTTTTGTGGCAAACATTGGTGACATTGTGGTTGTAAAAATAATAATAATGTATAGGTTTAATGATGTCATTTGTCAAATCATTGAATATTGAGAAATTCATTTTAAATGTTTATTTAAAATATTTTGAAAAAAATACGTTTTTCGAAAAAATATTTCAAACAAAAATTGTTAGTTTTGAGGAAGCAATAAAATAGTAATAATCTTGAGTAACGTTGAAGACTCCAATATTATTATTTTTTTTTAAACCCTGGGTTTTAAGGAGATGCCGTACCGTCCTACCTTACCGATAAAACGCTAATATTTTTTAAACTCACCGATATCTTTGTTAATTAAAATGATTGATAAATCCTTTTCTACGATTGAAGTATTTTTAATAACAATGCATGACAGCTATATTTCAATAATAAAAAATCAAACATTTACAATTTTGTTATGACTTTCTTGCGTCAGGTTACAAGAATATTTATCTAATATAAAAGTTCTGCAGCTTGTTCATACTGCAAATGTAGCTGGTTCATTCGGGATAACATAAGAGAGTATTAGTAAGCTTTTAGAAATGAGTTCGGAAGTCTAACAAAAAAGATAAATGTACCTGAAATTTTCGTGTATTATGTGTGCATGAGCTAAAGGCAAGAGAGAGAGAGACAGAGCGATAGATTAATTCGCTGAAATTACAACAAATGGAGCTTAGGGATATCAGTCGCTAGGGACCCTCTAGTAAGGGATAGACAAAGCCGCTAAAAGTCGCCATTAGTGGGATCCCAGAAATCGACGGGTTAGTATGAGCGCGTTTTTCAAATTAATTCATATTGTTTCTTTAGATACATTTAGTCCTCAGTTTGAGACAGATATAAAAAATCACTCAAACTATAAAATTTAAATATCTGAATGCATGCCGTAGATAAAATAGATTTATGTTTCTGTATCAGTATCTATATCCAGTACGATTAACATTATCCAACCATTTTTTCCTAATGGAGATCTGAGGAAGTGGCACATTTTATATACATCTTTGCTTGAATTACTACAATTTTTTACTTCGCAATATCGCATTCTTACTAAATAAATCTAAAAATTGCAAACGTTTACTATAACTAAAAATTGCACAAGTTATTGGTTAGATTAGCTTAATGATGGCAAGTTTACCCACGCCTAACCCAAGCTTACCCACTTCCCACTCTTACAAGCGGAAGTATCCCACGAATGGCGGCCGACCAATCCGCAGCTTGCGGTCCGTTGTCCTATCCCTTACTAGAGGATCCCTATCAGTCGCACCGCTGACAGCAGTGACAGCACGCAGCACACGGCAGCGTGGGAAAATATACACACACTAAACTATATGCACATGAACACGGACTATGTGCACATAGCTTAGTGTGTGTATCCTCTCCACAGACTTCTATATAATACTAGACTGCTAACTCCCTAGATTTTGCTTATATAAAGTGTCCTCGAATTTTATGTACTAAGAGCGCGTTCGGGGAGATACTATTAGCGCTAAGGTGATCCTTTCTGCGCATGCGCTGACATGTGCCGACGCCATTATGATTAGTACATGTATGTACTTCTAACCTGCTTTTGGTCTCTAATTCTTGTCAGAACACATGTCGTGTTAGTAAAAAAAGTAAAAAATATAAATATTAAATTATGGGATACAAATATGCAGTTATTTTATATCTTTTATATAATCTTGTTTATCATACTTAATAGTATACTATGTACATATATGCGTGCAACACGCGCCTTCACAGCGCATGCGCAGAAAGGAATGTCATATATACTTGTTTGTACATAAAGGGGGTTGTCCAGCAAAGACACAGACGACACAGTGTAACACAGTGTCCATTAGTGTAAGTGAGACACAACGAATGTTCTCACACTAATAGACACTGTGTCGTCTGTGTCGCTTGCTGAAAAACGCCCAAAATTAGAGCTGCCTTATACATAAGGAGTTAGCAGTCTAGTATTATATAGAAGTCTGTGATCCCCTCACGCTATGCGCTGGTCGCGGAGTGATCTTGATCTGACATCCCTGATGGAAGTGTTTATTTGCCAACTTTTGACAAGGTTAGATTGACATAACAAGGTTAGAATGACATAACAAATAATTTCCTTTGAATCAAAAAGGAAAGTAATAGTGCAGACTCTGCCTGAAGATTGAATTAATTATATATATGCATATGTATAATGAATTATATTTTTGCATATGAATAGTGAATTATTAGAAAACTTACATATAATATGGTACGAAAAAGATTACGGAAGCCTATATAAAATTGTTGACAATTTTGTTGTGACATATACAAATAATTTTATGTATGACTCAAGGAGGAAAATAATAGCACAGACTCTGCCTGAAGATTGAACTGGAAAAAAGCGACCTTATAGTTTTTCATTCTCTCGTTATTCGAGAGCGTTCGCGAAATTTCTAGGTCAAATTTTATTATTATTGACGTGTTTAGTCAAAGTCGTTTATTGTTCGAGATCGCTTTTTTTTGTTGGTTTTATCTCCTTCGAACGGCCGTTTTATCTAATCATGATTTTGACGCCGAGTAAGTTGTCGATCCGCAATTTGTTGATCGGCGTCATAGCTCGCTCTGATTCGTTAGCGCAGAAGCGGCGCGCTCCGACGTTATGAAGCGGAGCGTACAAGGGTCTCGGAGCGCTTAATTTAAGTTCATTTTATTTTCAGATAAAGTACAAGTATACTAACAATATTATCTTAGTAATCGTATTACTTGTAAGATTATCTGCAGCAATGTATCAAGCCGAATATTTGAACGCATTTATGCGCTTGGGCAATTGATTGGTTTCGCAGCGGGGAGACATCCCCGTTCGCGAATATTTATGGCAAAACAAATTGACATACACAATTTGCATTCATACGCAAAAATATAACATCGCTTTTTCCCAGTTCAATATTTAGACAATCTGCACTATTATTTTCCTCTTTGAGTCATAAACAAAATTGTTTTTCTGAAATATGTCACTCTCATAAAATGGATACAGATTGTGTATGTCAATTTGTCTTGCCTGTTACTACAAAATATATCAGTGAAATATGTTAAAATAAAGCAGCAACAAAACTGTCAACAATTTTATACAGACCTCCGTAATCCTTTTCGCACCATATTATATGTTACTTTTTACCTATCTAGAAAGAATAAAATCTGAAAATTAAAAAAATAGTTTATAAAAAAATATTTCTTTTATATATAATACAATTATAGAGTAATAGTTATAATAATAATAATAGTAATAGTAGTAGTAGTAGTAGCAGTAGTAGTAGTTTCATCATAACAGTAGTTAGTGCCAGAGGCGATCTATTCGTGTGCTGGTTGTAGAAACAAAATCCAGAGGCGATCTATTCGCGTGCTGGTAGTAGAAACAAAATCCAGAGGCAATCTATTAGCGTGCTGGTTGTAAAAACAAAGTCCAGAGGCGATCTATTCGTGTGTTGGTTGTAAAAAAATCCAGAGGCGATCTATTCGTGTGCTGATTGTAGAAACAAAATCCAGAGGCAATCTATTCGTGTGCTAGTTGTAAAAAAAATCCAGAGGCGATCTATTCGCGTGCTGGTTGTAAAAACAAAATCCATAGGCGATCTATTTGTGTGCTGGTTTTAGAAAACATGCCAGAGACGATTACTTTGTGTGCAGGTTTTAGAAAACATGCCAGAGGCGATTACTTCGTGTGCTGGTTTTAGAAAATATATACGATAAAAATGTCGATCTTTATAAAGATAACAATGATTTCGTTATCGAAAATGGCCTGGATATGAATCGTATCCAGGGAAGCATACCTAAAGGCCGTTACATTGTCGACATTGTTACTCAGAGTATCAATAACAAATCCATTAGAAAATCAGTGGTATCACTGTCTGAAATGATGAATTCGAAGATTGATACCAGAGTAACGGAAAATCAACCAAATAAAGGAGAAAATATCGATCTTTGCGAAGATAACAATGATTTTGTTATCGAAAATAGTCCTCTAAATACAAACCGTATTCAGGAAAACATGCCTGAAGGTTATCGCATTGTTGATATTTTTTTTATGTAGAATGAAATTCACAGGACCTTTGATAATCACGCGCAAGGAATAGAGTGCCAATTTAATTAGATTGGAAACTCATAAATTTTCGTCGCATTGGATTAATGACACAATTGTTCTTCAAGTACTAAATGTGCTATTATGAAGCTAACATCTGGTCAGAACCCCAAAAACCGAAAATATTGGATATATAGCTGTTGTAGCAGGAACTATCACAACGGGAATTGGTTTTACCCAGTTTAAAGAGCTATGTGCAGCCATAAATGTTCGTTGTATGTCCGATAAAACCTATATTAAATATAGGGAAAGGTTAGTTAATACTTTTCAAGAAACAGCCATGGAAAATATAAAAATGGCTGGCGAAATTGAAAAGCAACTAGCTCTAGAGAAAAATGAAGTTATAAACGGTATTCCGTATATAACTTCATTTTTATATAACAGTCGTAGCGGATGTTTAGCAAGATGATGATTGTATCATAATTAGTTATTCAACTCACAATTGTGATATAACTGGAGATGATATAGCAAGACATGAAAAAATTTTTTATGCGATTGCTCCTCTTCCTGTTATTATGAATAACATCTTGCCTATCGATAACAAAATAACCGATGAATCATCAGATCGTTTTTTGCGTATCGTAAGAAAAACTTCAGATTATGAAACGCAAAGTGTGCAATACCTGGAGTTCCCTCATATGATTACAGTCAGCCAAAGTAAGAAAAGCTTACAAATCATTGGAAGGAATTGTAGTGATTACTGGCGATGTATTTTCTTTAATGGCACCAAACTTCGCGTATATGATAGCCTACCTGGCTGTACATATAATAAGTTGGTACCTAAGGAAAAAGACTATATTCGTTTACGTTATCCTACAATAAATAAAAATAATATTTTTTTTGAAAACGTTAAAAAACAACCTGATGGCACTAGTTGTGGCATTTATGCTGCAGCTTTCACCACAACTATAGCCTTAGGAGGTAATCCTTGTGAGGAAAATTATTCAAACAATGTTAAATGTATGCGAGAGCATCTTTTTAAAATTGTAGAAGACAACAAATTATTGCCTTTTCCTAGATAATATATCATTATCTTGATAATAGAAAAAAAAGATGTCTCTGTATTCAATGTCTCATACTGTATTCAATTTCGTAAATTGAAATCGGAAAGACGTAAAAAATGAATAAAATATTTTGGTTGCATTCTCACGGAAATGGGCGATGGAGGGGCATATTCTACACTTTCAATATTCAAAATATTTCATATTTTTACTGCTCTATCATCTTGTACACGTTCTAAACGTATGTATCTCAGAGTATAGATAACAGTAAAATAGAAGTATATCTGTCTTTATAGCATTTATTTGTCTTTATTTGATATACAATTCCGTAAAATTGCTTACAATAGTTACCCAGATAGCAATGCGTGATGATCAGATTTCATCACGTCATGATCTTATGATATTGATCGAAATATGATGTATATATTGTAATCATATCATGATGATACATATCATGAACACAAGTTACGCACACATGAGTACACAATAGTAGTACGAACATTATTTATGTATTCATTATGTCGTTCTTTTGTGAACTTTTATAGATATCATAACATGTCTGCATTCTGAGCAGCATGTGAGCCCGCATCTGTGTCTATGTTTGTCATCATGTTTGTCAAAATATGAGGACCACATAAACTCAGAATGCATATATTTCGCTATCTGGGTATATTGTAAGCAATGCAAAGCATATATATGCTTTTCAAAGAAGAATAAAATTCGACTATATGTGTATATATAGAGGATGTGCCAAAAGTGTGGATACACCCAAATATCTAATAAACGATACGTTTTAGAAAAAAACGTTTCACACAAAAGTTATTGGGTTCAGAGGGGGACATTCAACGGTACAATTGGTTTGACTTTGTCATTTGAAGGTCATGTGAAGGTCATCTTCAATTTTTATAAATAGAAAACAATAATTTTCATTGCATTTTCTTATAGCTTACTTCCGGGGCTTTCTAAAACACTATGATAAAGTATTTATTCATTAAAAACTTTTTGAGTTATAAAGTTTGAAAGTTACAAAATTTTGACACAAGGTATAAAATATCTCGCAAAATAATCATTTTTCGATTATCATACCTTAATAATTTTTTGCATAGAATAACAAGATGAATCGATTGGTGTAAAGAAAACACAGTTATCTTTTCAAAAAAATTAGCAACTGCATGTTGCAAATTACATATTTTGTTTATAAGCAACTATCTGTTTTCTTTACACTAATCGATTAATCTTATTATTCTGTGCAAAAAAAGGTATGATAATCGAAAAATGAATATTTTACGATATTTTGTACTTTATGTTAAAAGTTTGTAACTTTCAAACTTTATAACTCGAAAAGTTTTTAATAATAAAATACTTTATCATAGTGTTTTGGAAAGCTCTCGAGCTAAGCTACAAGAATATACAACGAAAAATAGTGTTCCATTTAAAAAATTGAAAGTGACATTTATGTAACCTTCAAACGACTATTCAAACCAATGACATTTTATGTCTCCCTCGTAACCATACAGTTTTTGTCTAAAATATTTTTTGTTATAATGTGTATTTTCAGAGATAATAGCTTGTAACAGGTTATCTGACCTACCCAAAAAAATGTATTATATAATACATTTTCAATTTTTAAAATAAATATATTATAAAAATATTATATTACTGACTATTTACTTACATTGTAATATATTGCAGCACTCTCAAAATGTTATTTCCTATTTATTAACAAGAAAAAACAATAATTAAATAATATATAATAGTAATCCATAATACATTTTCAATTTTTAAAATAAATATATTATAAAAATATATTACTGGCTATTTACTTACATTGTAGTATATTGCAGCACTCTCAGAATGTTATTTCCTATTTATTAACAAGAAAAAACAATAATTAAATAATATATAATAAAAATAAATCACATTTATTTACAAAATGTATATATTTTCAATATTTTACTTAATATTTTGCGAAAATGCAACTTGTCAAAATCTAACCTTGTAAATAGCTTATCGAATTTCGTTTCAGTGGTTGGCATCACTACATAACTACTAGTTAAACTAACTGGCCACTGTCGAACTGGGCCTAAGTCCCCAGCTTCGCGCTGAAAAGACTATTCCAATCTTTATTTATCTTTTTTCCTAATACATTGTTTTATCTTAACCTATATCTAATCTTAATCCTAGTTCGTCTAGGTGGGTTCGAGTCTGCGTTCCGCCATACTGGTTGTCTCAGACAAGCTCGAGCGATGCAGCGTGCAAGACTGCGATACAACCCTGACTTCAATATTATTATAAAATTCTCAAATCGTCGTGATGCTCACATGCGACCTAGCACGAAAACAAGTATCGTGTGTCATTGACTTATTAATACACAAAATAGAGAAAATATTAGGAATAAATAATATTTGATTCTAATAAACGGATTGAAATTATTATAAATGTATATGTATGTGTGCGCGTGCACACGAAATTAAAATTGGGAAATTAAATTCAAATTAGACAAAAAATGGCTTACATATATATATATATATATATATATATATATATATATATATATATATTTTTTTTTTAATGTAAAATATCTTTTGTTTAATTTGAACAGATATATATATTAGAAATATCCTTAGGAAATCCTACGGATAACTTTTTATCATATCTGTTTTATTTATTTTTTATCAAATTAGAATGTCCTATGGATGTCTTATATAAGATCTTCGTA
The DNA here is from genome assembly GCF_047496725.1 of Anoplolepis gracilipes. Classification (NCBI taxonomy): domain Eukaryota; kingdom Metazoa; phylum Arthropoda; class Insecta; order Hymenoptera; family Formicidae; genus Anoplolepis; species Anoplolepis gracilipes. The sequence goes on from NW_027328668.1 coordinate 439,887, forward strand.
GGACATGCTACATAGGATATCCTCAAGTAATCATACGGATAATTTTTTAGTCTGGATCAAAATGGGATCATTTCGATCAAATCAGGATATCCTGTGGAGATCTTATGCTATGTGGGACTATTCTTAATGGCGATTAATTTTTTGTAAAGAACACTTTTAGACTAGAATATTCGACTCTTTTTACTTCACATATTTGATTATACTTTGATTATATATTTTCAAACGGATTTCACATATTTTTGTAAAGCTTATACTTTTATTTTGCATTTGCTGACAATAAATTTTTTGTAAAGTTATATTTGATGACAATTAATTTTTTTATAAAGAACAGTTTTGGAGACATTATTTTTTATGAGGATTAAATTTTTATAAACAGCAGTTTTGAAGACATTTTTATTTTGCATTTGCTGGCAATACATTTTTTGTAAAGTTATATTTGATGACGATTAAATTTTATATATATGTTTTTTGTAAAGAACAGTTTTGTATATTTTTTTTATAGCAATTAAATTTTTGTAAAGAGAATTTTTGAAGATTCTATTTTTTTATGACAATCAATATTTTGTAAAAAACACTTTTAGAAAAAGATACACTTAACGCTTTCTTTTACATCTTTAATGTCTTTTTTAGATAAGATTTCACATATTTTTGTAAACTTATTTTATTGAACTCGATGACGATGAGTTATTTATTTATAAAGTACATTTTCAATGATACTATTTTTGATGATATTAATTATAATTATTTTATATATAAAATAAACATATTGCATGCGCATATATCGCACGTATAAATTGAATATATTAGCAAATATGAAATTGGGGACAGTGTGGCTACATTCGCTGCGTCGTCGGTTGCGAACAATCGCAACGTGGGTACAAGCCCACTAAAAGCCCATATGTCTCATTGAAGTTTTTTATAGGTATAAGAATGTATTGTAAATAGGAAAATGCAAAAACAACGAGTGTGTAGCCAATATTAAATAGCATATATATTGCACAAAATTCAGAAAAAATATAATAAATACTGAACAACGAAATTATTACATAAAACAGTACATTTATATCAAATTTTCACATAACATCAAATAATTAATTTTATTTTAAAACTATAAGTCTCTACTTTGAAATGCATTTTTCAGATCGTGAATTTATCCTTTCCTCCTCCACCGTCTCTTCAAAAATAACGTATTATTAAGTATTATTTTAAAAAATTGTATAGCTTAATGCACGAAATAAATTAATCTTTTTCGCAAATAATGATCGTAAAATTAAGACTTTATGTTAAAAAGAGCTATTCACACACACATACATATGCACGAATGCAAACACGCGCGCGCACACACGCGTATACACACACACACACACACGCACACGCACACACACAAATAGACACACACACACATTTCCTCAATCACTTACCCACACTGTGCGCGCGCACACTCACACACAAAAATATAAAACTTAGGCTATCAGTTGACGTCTAAGAGGACTAATTTACCATATACTAAAAATGTTCAGGAATTACTCTTTAAAGGTGAAATCTTATAACTCGAAAATACCGTACTGCAAAAATATGGGAGCACAGCAGTCAGCAATTTTAAGGGGGCTAATATAGTAGAAATTTTTAGAAACCATTCTTTGAAAGTAAAATTTAATATTTTTAAAATTCTATAATACAAAAGTATCTGTCCTGAGCTATTGTTCAATGCTTCTAAGGAGATTAATATGAGTCCGAAGCTATTGGTCAACGTTTCTAGGGGGGATTAATTTACAATTATATTTTAAAACTCAGTTCTAAGAGATAGTTTTCGAAAATTCTTATTATTTGATAAATTATCTGCTAAAAAACGTTAACTAACCATCTAAGTTATTTGCTATCTTTGCGGTATTTTTGAGTTATTAGATTTCACCCCTAAAAATTGATTTCTGAAAATTTTTACTATGTAATAAATTAGATCCCTTAGAAACGTTAACTAACGGCCCGGTTTCATATTTTTGCGATGCGGCATTTTTAAGTAATTAGATTTCACCCTCATGGGGTTGTTTGTTACAATTTTTACTATGTGGTAAATTAGCTCCCTTAGAAACGTTAACTAACGGCCCAGGTTTCATATTTTTGTGATACGGCATTTTTAAATAATTAGATTTCACTCTCAAAGGGTGGTTTGCTACAATTTTTATTATGTGGTAAACTAGCCCCCTTAGAAAAGTTAACTAACGGCTTAGGTTTCGTATTTTTATGATACGGCATTTTTGAGTAATTAAATTTCACCCTTAAAGGGTAGTTTGTTACAGTTTTTACTATGTGGTAAATTAGCTCCCTTAGAAACGTTAACTAACGGCCCATGTTTCATTGTATTTTTGCGGTACAGTATATTTAAGTAGTTAGATTTCACCCCCAAATGGTGATCTCTGAAAATTTTAACTATGTGGTAAATTAGGCCCCTTAGCGACACTAACTAATCATCTAAGTCCCATGTTATTGTGGTACACATTTTTTTAGTTATTGAAATTTACCTCAAAGAGATGGTTTTTTACAATTTTTATATTGTAAATTGGCTCCTTTAAAAACGCCCTTAACTATTGACGTAAGTCTCATATATTTGCGGTACGGTATTTTTTAGTTGTTAGATTTTATCTTAAGGAGTGGTTTTTTAAGATTTTTACTATATGGTAAATAAATTCGTCCCCTTAGAAATATTAATTAACTGCCAGGTTTCATATTTTTGCAATATGCCATTGTCCAAATTCGAAAGTTGCGCACGGCATTGCCGTTTTCGCGCGCGACAGTGCCGTTAGCACCACTTTCCAGCCTAGCAGCATTCAAGTGAATCTGAAAAATATAAACCCATTCTTTGACTATATAAGTATGGACTGCTAATACTCCCACTTTTCCCATTAGAGCACGTAAGAGGTCTTTCAGCCAACATTCATTGACAGGTCAAATACCAAAACCCCGGGAGATTCAAATCATAAAGTAATATTAATTGTAAAAACAGTAATAATACTTTAAATTTTATTAGATATAATATGAAAAAATTATTAGATATGATATTTATTATATTTTTTCTTTTATTTTTTACATTTTATAAAATTTTTATATACTTATCCTATTAACCAGAAAAGATAACAGTTTTCGCGTTTTAGCGTGTGCCTCACGAATATTTTGTACTGATTTAACGTACTTTCTTTGCCAAAATAACTTAATTTAACTTTAAAAAAAATGCTTAATATTAACTTAATTATGAAATATTTATGATTTTCCATAAGATTCATATCTTTTACATGATAATCAAAAATAATAAATATTTTGGACATATTAATGTATCTTAAGGTAAGTATAATCACTTTTGCATAACGTTCTTAATTTTTAATTCATTTTTTAATCTAAAAAAATTGAATATTTTTTCCGCAACTGTTAAAATTGTTAGTGTATCCACTTTCGGATATCCCAAAAAGCCGAAACTCTTTCTTTTTATAAATGAGGATGGTACTTCGTCACATTCATTTAATAATTGACAACAAGTATTACATTTAATCTTTTTTAATATTTGTTTTTCAATGAAACCTGCAATATATTCGGCTGCGCAGATACAGAATTTATTATATGCAAGGGTATGTCATCTATATCGTACCCTGTATTTATTTCATTTAATTTTTCAATATTTATTTTTTAGATAGCAACAAACATGACGTCACATTTTAGTTCGTTTTATCGTTGGTATTTTATAGCGCTGTAAGCACTTTACTGTTGACATCCAACCTAAAGTTTGCGTCAGCAGTCCATACTTATATAGTCAAAGAACCCATTGAAATATATACCATACTGGAATGAGCACTGCCATACCGCCACCACGGTTACCACGGCCACTAAGAGATAGCTGAATTAAGACGTTTCTATCATGCCTGAAAATATATGTATACTTCAATGATCTACACTATAAAAAAATTCTAAAAAAATTCTGTAAAAAATTTTTTTTAAATTTGAAGAAAAATTTATTTTAAATTATATATGGAAACGTTATACTTATATACAAATAAACTTAAATAAATAATCATTAAGAAAAACGGCCAATAATCGAGCAAAATTTAAATATGTTGGAAAAATTATATAAAATTTATTGTTTTAAATTTTGAAACATATTAAAAGTAAACGTTTCGGCTGTACGCAGCCTTTTTCAATATCATTTTTACGTGTATATAGTGAGACACAAAAAACTAAAGCTAGATAGCATGTCCACTGGGTCACATTAATATAAAAATTCTAACGTCAATGTACAAATAAAGATGAACCAACATTACAGATTCAACGCAAAACAAAGTCCACGCGAAACGCAGGTCTCACACAATAATTGTTTAGACAACACGCGACGATCATTTTTTTCTTCGTAGGACAATCATTCCTTCTTCGGTAGAGAGCGAGAAACAATAACCGTCCACTGCTGACGAATCATGTGTTTTTTCAAAAAAGCGCGAGGCCGTGATTTCTATGAAAAAGAAAAAAGCAAAAAGGAAGAGTCTCACTATAATGATCGCTCAAAATAATGTCGTGTTACAAATGTGAAGCTGAAATAAAGATTTCGAGCTTACTTTCTTTGTCCATAATGACTTTAAAAAAAAACTTATCTTCTCACAAAATGCTCTTACAAAAGATAGAGAAACAACTCATCTCTCCAACAAATTCGCAACTAAACTATTAATGCTAATCTAAAGGTCAAGGAACAACCTTTCTGATATTCAGACAAACATCCTGCTTTTCGAAATTATCATCGTCTAACAAACAAGTTTATTATGTGTTTTTTAGTTCCTGTAATATGTCAAAATACGATTCATTTAACAATTCTGTATCTTTATTTGAATTTAATCCGTTATTCTGATTCCTAATATGTAACATTTCCAAAATAAGTCTCTTGTGATAGTTAGATTCATAATCCAAAATTTCCACATCGTCCCAATTAAATGTTTTTCTTTTAATATGTGTTCCGAGTAGTAATGAGGCAGGTATGGCCCATCAAAACAAACCCCCACCACTGCGCCCTCGGGCACCGCGGGCGGTGTCTGGTGTTTTCCCCCACCACCACCAGGACTGACAGGAAAAAAAAGTGGTGGTTGGAGGGGGAAGGGTTCGCGCTCAGGTAAGAAAAATTTATTTTTTGGAAAAATTTTCTGGTTTTCTCGGGACTTGAACCTGGGTCCTTCGTATTGCTGATCCTGGTTCTGGTATGCTGAGTTAAATAAGAACTTACTAAAGTAAAGGTTAGATAAGGTATTTATGTTACGTAGTGGGGCAGGTATGGCTCTTGGGCCGATATCGGTTACGGTGCTGGTAAAGGGAGGAAAAAGCGCTTTGACGTTCTGCAAGCGGGGCAGGTATGGCTCTTGGGGCGATATCGGTTACGGTGATGGTGGTGGGACGGAAAAGCGCTTTGGCGTTCTGCACGTGGGGCAGGTATGGCCCGTCAAAACAAATGACGTCACATGGTAGTTGAGTATAACGTCATGCCTGTGAAAATGAAAAAAAAGATAATAACACAGGAACGTGCAAGTTCTGTCAAACGCGATGGTATGACGCAACGAAAGAAATAGTATTATCGGTGTCTTATATTACGATGAGCGCCTATTGTTGAAAGAGGTTGCGGAACATCCTCTTTCAACAATAAAAGTAACGGAACTACTTATATGTAAAATGGGAAAGAGAAGTGGGTGAAAGAAATCGACAATAGATTTAAATGTACAAATATGTAACGTTTATATTTAAAATTTTTCACAAAATCAAAATTATTCAAGAAGTTTTTACAAATTAAATAATTGAAGAAAATATTCCTGGGATAATGATTATAATTTTCGTTTTGTTACTATCATATGTACAATTTGATTGAGGTAAAGCGAGCTTATTTCTAAAAATGTTATTTCAAAGTATATATTGAGAAATAATAAATCTTTTAGCTGAATGCGAACGTTACGTTCTATTTCCTTGCTATTACTATTGATCAGAAGTTTTATAATACTGCTATTAATGTTACTATTGATAGGAAGATTTATCTCTATTTCGTTTATTAGATATCGCGCACATTCGTTGACACTGTTGGAAATTAAATTTAGTTGATTCAAACGAGCGTTTACACATCCAACTATATTTTCCAGTCCCAGAAAGGTTGCTTTCTGCATTACCGCAACGCTGTAAGTTTTCCGTTTCTTCGCTGTAGGTCCGTTTGCGTTCGTATCCTCGATGTTTTCAGAAGGAAGATCTTCTTGCACGTTTTCGCGATACACTACTAGCACAGCTCTAGCACCATATGCGGTAGTAAAATTTATAATTATTTTGTCGATGATAATCGTACTCTGTTTAATTTTATCACCGTTTAAGTACAAAGACATCTGTTCCATGTTTTCTTGAAATTTCTGCCACGATTCCATATCGAAGCAAATTCCTTCAGCGCTATGAGATGATAATTTAACAATCGGTAGAAAATCCAGTTCCTCTCCATCCGACGCCATAAGGCCCACATGAATTTTCTTCGTATAGGATGAATTCAGGCCATATGTTGTAGATAACAACATACGTTGTAGTTCGATTTTTCCCACGAAATTACATTCTGACTAAGAAGCGCTGACTGAATACAAGGATTTCTTGAAATTTGAAATTTCCTTACGATTGTCCATGATAGTTGCTTCTGCGTAGAAAATCGAAGTTCGAATAATCACGCTCAGAATACAAACAAAAACAACGAACTTTTACAGTTGAACTTGCTAGTTCGGATGGCAGGAAACGACTGAACTTAATTTTCCCGAATACTTAAATTAGAAAGATGAAATAGAAAAGTGGTGAGGAAAATGCGCGCGCAGAATAATAAAAAATTATATGTGTATGGAATTTTAAATCAATTTAAAAAATAGATTATAAAAATGTACGTTACCCTCCATAGTTTGCCTGTGTCGCACCTAAAGTTCAGAGAATAATATTTGTATAACGTAGTTTTACAAAAATCATGAAAAATATAATAAAAGAAAATTTTTCATATATATATATATATATAAATAAAATTGTATTCAATATAAATTTAGACAAAGAATTTCTAAAAAGTGCCAAAAAAAAAACAAAACTTTGCGTCACATATAAAAGTTATAAAAAAAAGATATTTATTTATTACTTGTTGGCTTTTCCAAAATTTTTTCACGACATATTTCTTATAGCTAGCCGCCGGGAAAATAAAGAAAATAATAAAGATTACTTCGCGTAACAAAAAAAAAAATAGGAATAAGTGTTTATTGTTTGTTGGGTTTCCCGAAATTTTTTTCACAACATATTTCTTATAACGTGCCGCCGGGAAAATAAAGAAAATAATAAAGATTACTTCGCGTAACAAAAAAAAAAAAAGGAATAAGCGTTTATTGCTTGTTGGTTTTTCCGAAATTTTTTTCACGACATATTTCTTATAAATAGTCGGCGAGAAAATAAAGAAAATAATAAAGATTACCGAAATTTTTTCACGACATATTTCTTATAACGAGCCGCCGCGGAAATAAAGAAAATAATAAAGATTACTTCACGTAACAAAAAAGGAATATTCGTTTATTACCGTACGTAACAAGAAAAGAAATGTAAACGTGGAAAATAGATTATTTCCAAAACTTTCTTTGAACTTACCGTTAATCCATCATAAAAGAAGAAAATATAATAATAAAACATTCTTTCGAAAGTTTTGCATTGTATTGTCCTATCGCATTTTGTTTAACAATCCGACCAATGCAAAATCAAAGAATTTTCCCCTCTTCCTAAAGAGGCGTTTTCTTTAAAATGTATAAATATGGTTCTCCGTATTGGAAAAAGTACATTTCAAGTTCCGAATTTGAATTTTATCCATCACGCGAGTTACAGTGCAAATAATTAATTATCATGTCGAATCTTAAAAACGTTGTAGAAATTTGCCTTTCACTGGTACAAAGTTTATGCGGCCAGAAATTTGACAAATTGTTATCGGGATTAACAAGCGACGACGAAAAAAATTATAGCGTCTTCAGAAAGTTCGCTGGCGAGTGTCCTAGCGTGGTGCTCGCAGTATTATTCCGCCTAGGGCATTTTTGCAATTTTCGCGAACTTTTGAATATCGCCGGAGAAGTTATCGAATCGCGGATCTGTTTTGATGAGGAAGAGAGCGATGCTGGTGGGCACATAGAATTTCTTCGGCTGCATTTTCATCGATTTCTCCAGAATTCGAATGGTAAGTTTTTATTTTTACTTTTATCGGGTTTAAAATTATAAAAATATGTTATTTAAATCAAACAATTTTTAGACTCAACGCGCCCGATCGCGATCGCGAGAGTCGAAGGAAATCGTCACCCTCGAATAAACGAAGATCGAACCGGTAGATTAAGTTTACGCAGGAGACATCAAGCAGACACGTCGCCAGAGGCGGGACCTTTACGTAAGTTTTAACACATATTTTATAGCGTTGGTGAAAAACAAAATATTATTTTTCAAATTTTAAAATACCGTACATTTCAGGACGGGCTCGCATAGTGTTAACTCCAGAACCTCCTGTTATCGATTTAACGGAGGGGGAAGAGAATGACACAGAGGAACCGCTTTCTGGAGAAGTTAGCTCGATTGATGAAGTGGTCATATTCTCCCAGATTGCAAGTAAGTAAAAAATATTACATCGAATAAAAAAAAATAGCGCGAAAAATTTTTTAAACAAGAGAAATAATACAATATTTTTTAGATTACATCGCAACAAATGAAGAAGTACGGAATGAAGAGGCAGAAATAGAATCGGATGAAATGACTGAGGAAGAAGAAGAAGAAGAAGAAAAAGAAGAAGAAGAAGAAGAAGAAAAAGAAGAAGAAGAAGAAGAAAAAGAGGAAGAGGAAGAGGAAGAAGAAGAGGAGGAAGAGGAGGAAGAGGAAGAGGAGGAGGAGAAAGAGCAAGAGGAGGAAGAGGAAGAGGAAGAAGAGGAGGAAGAGGAAGAGGAGAAAGAGGAGGAGAAAAGAGGAGAAAGAGGAAAGAGGAAGAGGAGGAGGAGGAAGAGGAGGAAGAGGAGGAAGAAGAAAAGGAGGAAGAGTAAGAGGAGGAAGAGGAAGAGGAGGAAGAAGAAGAAGAGAAAGAGAAAGAGGAAAAAGAGGAAGAAGAAGAAGAAGAAGAAGAAGAAAATGATATAAATGACGTGTCGATGATAGAAGGTAATAACTTAACATATTCTTTAGTTCTTCTCTTACGTTTAAATTTTATTTTAATTTAAAAAATTTTACTATGAAACTTTTACTCAACAACTATCGTCTCCGACATTTCATACACGCCGATGTACGATCCCTAAAGATATACCGGCGTAACAGAAGGTTGAAGAGAGAATATTAAGACGAGTAAGTTAGCTTAACATAAATAATAACATAAATAATAACGTAACAATTTTACATTATTAAAAAAATTTAAACGTAAGAGAGAAATATTTTACGAAATATTTCATCAAAATAATTTAATTATTCTTATTTTTCACAATACAGATCGGGGGTGGAAGAAGCGGCGAAATACAACGTCAACAAGATCAACATCAACAAGTACGCGTAGGAGAAGAAGAAAATCACTCGCATGCAGATGAGGAAACACTTGACGCTGTGGAAAACGAGCCTGATAGAAGAGAAGAGGAGGGTGTATATACTGGCGATCAGGTAGAAAATAATTTTAGAAGTATTGTATTATTATCGGAAAACGTGCGCCAATTTAGAAATTTCGGTATAGAGGGACGCGAAATTAGTTTTCGTATTCGACCCGTACCCGAGGGAGCTAATGTATATAACTGGCTAGAGAACGCGTTTCGGGAACTTCACACGTACGTAACGCGTTCATGCGTACCAGGTGATTACGTCGGGATGACTTTTGATTCCGGAAATTTTACGTGTGGACCCACAAGTATATCGTTCCGACCATTTCGCGACTTGACTTACGAGAATATTTGGAATCTTGTAAGTTCGTTAGCGCAAAGTTGCGACGGTCATGATATAGCTCTAGCGTTTAATATCCGCGTTTCTAAAGTTACTCCTCCTCAGGGACGCGGACGTAACGCACTTACGCGGGATATTATTGTTAAGCGTTCGATTTTAACGATTTCCAATTCGGACAATTTATGTCTCCCTCGTGCGCTTGTATCCGCTCAAATTTTTAACGAGCGTGGAAATTTGCGCACGGGAGAGTTACATGAAAAATGGAACGCAGTGAGACGACAAAACTCTGTGCTACAACGCGACTTAGCATTGTGAGGAATGCAGGTGTCACGATTCCTGAGGAAGGAAGCGGAATTCCCGAATCAAACGCTTTCAACAATATCTCGCCGGGGATAATATTGCTATAGTGATATATAATATCGTTACTTTTGGTCGGGGCGGTAAATCGTTGTACAACGGGGTTGAATTTTTAGCCTCTCTACAGAGAGAGACAAGTACGTGCTTAAATATATTATTTCATCTGGACATAAAGCATTTCGACGTAATTTTTAATTTAAGGGCTGCCGCGGGTGGGCGAAGAAGGTTACTACGTTCCGTATAATTTAAGTTATCGCTCCAATAAGGGGGAGCATCGATGCTCTAACAAATGTCCGCGATGTAACGCGATGCCGCCGTGCGAGCAAACAGATACGCCACATATTAGGTGCGATAATTGTGGACGGGGATTTTTTAATCGTGAGTGCTTGGAGCGTTACCGTGCGCGGAAATCATACGATGGAAAATCGCAAAAAAGCGTTTGCGAAATTATACGATTTTGTAATGATTGCGGCCGGTTAATTTAAAGAAATAAACAACACGAATGCGACATGGTTTATTGTGCCGTGTGTCATTCTTTACAATCGCTGAACCACCTTTGTTATATGTTACCTATTCGGCGCGGCGATAATTCCAATCCTTATTGTGCGGAATTTATCGAAGAGAATGGGGAGCAACAACAACGGAGGAACGGCGGCGAAAATAATTGTATACCCGCACGTAAAAAAAGCCGCGTAGCATTCGTGTTTTACGACTTTGAGACGAGGCAAGACGAAACGCTCCAAGGTACCACGAATGTAAAAATTCACGTGCCTACGCTCTGCGTCGCTCATCAAATTTGCGAGTCATGCGCGGAAATAAATGAAACTTCGGTGCGATGTCGTTGGTGCGGGATTCGGGAATATATATTTCATCGTAATCCCGTGCAGGAATTTGTAGATTTTGTAACGCGTCCGACAAAATATTTTAAACAAATAATTTGTATCGCACATAACGCTAAATCGTTTGATGCTCAATTTATTTTACATCATATCGTGGAAAACCGTATCTCGTTAGAGGCGCAAGTAATTTTAAACAGAACGAAAATAGTTGTATTAACAGTGGGACGTACAAAATTTATCGATAGTGTTAATTATATGCCGATGCGTTTATCCGAATTACCCAAGGCTTTCGGTCTGATGGATATTTCAAATAAAGGTATTTTTCCTCACTTATTTAATACTATCAATAATCAATCTTATGTCGGTCCACTGCCCGATGTACAATATTATTCACCTGATTCCATGCAGGTGAAAGAACGCGAAAAATTTGCAATACTGTACAATCGCTTGATTGTACGATTATTTAATAAAATTTTCTTTCACGAGAAACGTATTAAACATACCGACATGTAATGTTTAAACATGTAAACCTTTGTGTAATAAAATATAAAAAAATACATTGTACTATTACTTAATAAAAATTAATTATTACCTTAATTATATGTAATAAGAATATTGATTTTTGTAATAGAAATCTGCATCAATAAATGTGAGCAATTTTATTTTTAGTCATCTATTTCTTTCACCCACTCCTCTTTCCCATTTTATATATAAGTAGTTCCGTTACTTTTATTGTTGAAAGAGGATGTTCCGCAACCTCTTTCAACAATAGGCGCTCATCGTAATATAAGACACCGATAATACTATTTCTTTCGTTGCGTCATACCATCGCGTTTGACAGAACCTGCACGTTCCTGTGTTATTATCTTTTTTTTCATTTTCACAGGCATGACGTTATACATGGTCAACTACCATGTGACGTCATTTGTTTTGACGGGCCATACCTGCCCCACGTGCAGAACGCCAAAGCGCTTTTCCGTCCCACCACCGTCACCGTAACCGATATCGCCCCAAGAGCCATACCTGCCCCGCTTGCAGAACGTCAAAGCGCTTTTTCCTCCCTTCACCAGCACCGTAACTGATATCGGCCCAAGAGCCATACCTGCCCCACTACGTAACATAAATACCTTATCTAACCTTTACTTTAGTAAGTTCTTATTTAGCTCAGCATACCAAAACCAGGATCAGCAATACGAAGGACCCAGGTTCAAGTCCCGAGAAAACCAGAAAATTTTTCCAAAAAATAAATTTTTCTTACCTGAGCGCGAACCCTTCCCCCTCCAACCACCACTTTTTTTTCCTGTCAGTCCTGGTGGTGGTGGGGGAAAACACCAGACACCCTCCGCGGTGCCCGAGGGCGCGGTGGTGGGGGTTTGTTTTGACGGGCCATACCTGCCCCATTACTACTGTTCCGAAATAACCGAATGTCTGTCTGAACTTAGTTTTATGTTATTAATATGTTCTTTTATGCGTGTCTATAATTGTCTCTTAGTTTGTCCCACATATGACGCATTACAACCATTACAATTTATTTTATATATGACATTTGAATTCGTCATGAAAAGATTCTTGTCTTTTTGTACTTTTATAAATTTATCCAATTTATTCCAGTATCGATATCCTATTAGAAATTCTGCTTTTTCAATCTTTGAAACTATATATATAAAATTTAAATAATTTTAAATAATTTTTATATTAACTTTTAATTTCTTTACTCATGTTTTTGAAAATATATTATTTAATTAAAAATAAAATTTAACAAATTAAACTAGATTATGTTACAGATGATATCTTTCTTAATCTTTCTTAAATCAATGTTTTTAGAATGAGTAGTACATATAGTCACGTGGTTGCCTTAGTTAGTCAGATAAAGACAACAACGTCCTAATTCAACTATCGCAATCGCACAATCTTGGCCGCCAATCAGAAACGCAGTGCTCATTCCAGTATGGTATATATTTCAATGTATGAACCTGATTCGCCAACCTAGCGGCGTACCAGTGAAACTGGAAAACATGGCGGACATCCGTATGAATGACACATTTTCAGCAGAAAAATAAAATGAAAATCAAAATCTCTGCATCAGATGCATGTATCAATGTCATTTTGGTACCGTTATGTTCGGAAAAATTCATATTTTCGATTGATATGTTCAGCTTTCGAAAATATGGTCCGATTTACGAAATATTTTAATTCATTTTCTGAAAGTGTCCTCGTTCCGATATATGATACACAGTAGAGTTCGCCTTTTCAGTAAAAACGAAAGATTTAAAAAGATACACTTAACGCGAGACGCTACCGCATCTCTTGATTTGTATTATTGGGCAAACATTTCTCGAGAAAAAATCATTTTTTATGAAACCTTGTGATTCTGCAATTCTAGATATTTATACTGTAAATCTTGAACAAACTTAGTAGTTTAAAAATATATTTATTATTAGAAATTAAATGCAAAACAATGTTATTGCCATATAAAGATAATAATATGCAGTAATTTTTCCTTTGTTACACATGTAAATAAAATTTTAATATTTTTCAAACTATTTTGTAATAAACTCTCTCGCAGTGCAAAAACATTATTGTATTTAAATAATTAATTATTGAAATTTTGTATCAATTATTTCATTAAAGTTCTATTTATTTCTGATTAGTGCTAAATAATGGTGTGATAGTAACGATTTACTATTACGTATAGTTATCAGAATGTTGCTAAAATATTAGCATTTTAAAGTGTTAAATAATGTTTTATTATTAATTTGTTTGCAAATCTAAAACGAGATTTTGATTTATTATCTATCTATTTTTAAATATTCAATTTCAATTGATTCTGCTGTCGCAGTCTTTATTTAAATAACTGACAGTTTATATACATATATATATGTATATATATTAGAGATGGGCATTATTCGAATGCATTTTTATTTAGTTTGTTATTTAAATAAAATTTTATTTATTATTTGTATTATTCATTATTTATATTATTCATTATATACATTATTCGTTATTGCTTCATTCGTTATTTGCTATTCGTCATTTGCATTATATTATTTTACTTTCCGTTTATGTTATCTATTATATATTATGTAGTTTTTACAGAATAGTAATTAATAAAATTATAATATTAACATTATTGTTATTATAATATAGCAATATTATTTAAATTTCCTAAATATAAAAATAATTAAGAGAGAGAGAGAGAGAGAGAGAGAGAGAGAGATAGAGGGAGGGAGGGAGGGAGAGGGAGAGAGAACAGCAAGCATTATGTGTACTTTGATTTTCTTCCATTTTTTGATAAATTTATTTTAATAAATTTATTTCGGTTTTTATTTCTTTTGTCAGTTTTATAGTAATTTTTTTGTAATATTTTTTGAAAATAAAACGTTCTTAATAAAAAATATGCAAACAGCTTTATTATCATAATTATATAAATAATTGTTATTTTCATATTAAATGATTATTATTATATGTATTTAATATGATGCAATATAATTATTTAATTGTTTGTATTATTTATGTGAATAAAAAATAACACGAACATATTAGTTAAATAATTATTTAGATAAAAATTTATTTAAATACTTATTTAATTGAATATATTTTTATTTGAATAAAAATGTATTCGTCATTTATAAATAAATTATGTTTTGCTTCTATTATTCGTTATTTATTATACGAATAAAATTTTGCCCACTTCTGATATATATATATATTTTGCTTTTTTCAATTCAATGTTCAATAATTTTATAAAATAAAATAATAAAATATTAAATAATTTTTTGGACTTCCGGTTGGATCGTGAAGAAGCACGCAAGCGAGTTACGGATAGAGTGTGAAAAAACGATGAAAAGTAGAGACGAAAGATTATAGGCGAGAGAAAAAAGAAGGGATAAGAGAGAGGTAGCGATAGGGAAGCCGGGGAAAAGAAGGAAAGGTGGAGGAGGAAGTAGAAAAAACGATAGAGGAAAAAATAGATAAGGTAATTGCAGGAGAGGTTAAGTGAGTGTAATAACTATATATGTAATACTACTATATTGTTAACGGAAGTCGAGAAACTGTAGCCAACATTACGGTGCGGACGATACTTCGTGTCTCGCTCTAGCAAGGAATATTGTGCGATGTGCGCATGTGCTGATATATATATGTATATATATATATATATATATATACAGGGTGTCTCATAACTAATTTCTATTCCATTTAACCCGCTCTACCCACTAACGAGCCAACGCTCGTGAGTGGGTAGAGCGGGTTAAATGGAATAGAAAAGTCCTGTACCATTTTGCGATTTTCAAAATAATTATTGAGAAATTAATTTACAAAGATCGGCAAATCCGGCGCGAGTATCAGCCTGCCGCAAAAAAGATGGCGAGAAGGACGGCCCTAAGGACGATCGCTAAGCGCGCGCGGCGAAAATAGGCGCCATTGCCTCGCGGTTACCAGGGGCATAGACGAAAAGCGTTGATAAGAACAATAGATTAGCGATTATTATTTAGCGACCGGCCTAGCGGTGAGCTGTCCTTCTCGCCATCTTTTTTGCGGCGGGCTGATACTCGCGCCGGATTTGCCAATCTTTGTAAATTAATTTCTCAATAATTATTCTGAAAATCGTAAAATGGTACAGGACTTTTCTATTCCATTTAACCCGCTCTACCCGCTCACGAGCGTTGGCTCGTTAGTTATGAGACATCCTGTATATATATGTCCTTATTCATATCTCTCGAACAAGCCGCGTATAATAAGCCACGCCTCTATAGACGTCATCACGCATGCGCAGCACGGCAGAAATTCCTGCTATACTTGTCTCTTTTCAGCGTATCTTTTTTCTCTTTTCCTCTTATGAGTGTTAGCAATATAGTATAGTATTATATATATGGTAATAACGAGCGAGGGACAAGGGAGAGAGTAGTTGCAAGAGACACACACAGAGGGCGGAAGATAGTAGTTAGAAGGGACGGGATCCGATAGCGCACAATGCTAATTGGCCAATGAACAATTGAACCTTCTTATTGGTTAATTGTGCTGGTTACCCTAGACATCGGTCAATATGTGTAGTTGTGTGCTAACGGGACCCTCCCGTTAGAAGAGGCACGCACAGAGGGCGAGCTCCGTACAGTTAGCCGAACCAATTTTTTTATAATTAAAATTAACTAATCGTTTGGTCATTGTTTGGTGATGATTGGTCATCCAATTAAAACGTTTGGTCATTCATCGTTTTTTTTTAATTAAATAATTAAAATTTCGAAGTAAAGTTAGCCGAACATTTTTATTTTTCGTCCAATCGAGTTAAACAAGAGCTTATTCGATGCAGAATCGTTAAGTCGTCACGAATAAATCCTTTACAACGTTTGGTGATCCATAGTTTATCCGAAAAATGAAAAAAGTCATGTGCGGTAAAATGATGACGGGCGACATATAGTGACATGGACGTGCGCTGCGGTCACGCGCGCATGCGTTTTAGTAACTTATACAAAATTTTAAATAAATCTTTTTTAATTTTAAATAAATCCTTTTTAATAATGTAGCTATGCAAGTTGCAAACTCATGTGGAATCGTATATGCATTACAAAGTACATGCTTAGGTGGGAGTGCATAGGGGGACGGGGCGAAGCCCCATAGAAACTACCAAGGCTGACAGTACTGTATGGAAGTTTCAATGTAAAATCTTAATTCAACCTATGTCTGAACTCTTACACTACATTTATAATTTTTTATTCATAATCTTATAAAATAAATACCGAATGCATCGATGCACGATTCATTGAGCCATTTGCTTAGCTTCAGTCAAATAGCATTTGCTTAGGAAAATAGCATTGAAACTTCCACACAGTACTGTCAGCCTTGGTAGTTTCTACGCGCTCAAGTTTTGTTATATTTTTTTATGGAGTCGGGGCTTCGCCCCGTCTCCCTATGCACTCCCATCTAAGCATGTACTTTGCAATGCATATACAATTCCACATGGGTTTGCAACTTGCATAGCTACATTATTAAACAGGATTTATTTAAAATTAAAAAAGATTTATTTAAAATTTTGTATAAGTTACTAAACGCATGCGCGCGTGACCGCAGCGCACGTCCATGTCACTATACGTCGCCTGTCGTCATTTTACCGCACATGATTTTTTTCATTTTTCGGATAAACTATGGATCACCAAAAGTTGTAAAGCCTTTATTCGTGACGACCTAACGATTCTGTATCGAATAAGCTCTTGTTTAACTCGATTGGACGAAAAATAAAAATGTTCAGCTAACTTTACTTCAAAATTTTAATTATTTAATTTAAAAAAAACGATGAATGACCAAACGTTTTAATTGACCAATCATCACCAAACGATGACCAAACGATTAGTTAATTTTAATTATAAAAGAATCAATGTGGTTTGGCTAACTGTACAGAGCTCAGAGGGCGGCAGTAGAAGGTAAAGAAGAAAGTTACTAGATATTATCTAGGGACTTTAGTAAAGAAGTTGATAAGGTGAAAGAAAGTAGTAAACATAGAGGGCGGCAATGGCAGGAAGACCAGCGGGAAGCAAGAACAAACAGAAGGGAAACGAAATAGAAAAATATATAGAAGGAAGTGAACAGGTATGGAAGAGAGGAATAGAAAAAATTATGATGGAAATAGAGGAGCTGAGGAATGAGATAAAGGAGAAAATGGAAAGAATAAATGAACAAATACTGGAAGAGAGAAAAGCGAGGGAAGAGGTAAAAGAAAAGAAAAAGAAGAGTGATTAAGAGAGAGAAGAATGCTAGAGGAGAGAATTGAAAAACTAGAATGGATTAATGAGAAAAAGGAAAGAGAAGATAGTTATAGAACAAAATAGTTATAAGAAGAGTGAAATGGAGAAAAGAAAATTTGGAATAGGAAATAGTAAATTTTGTAAAAGAGGTGATGAATGTACATATAAATCTAAAAAGAACAAATATGATAACACTGAGGGAAAATAAGAACATAGTGATAGCAAAACTAGAGAGTTGGGAACAAAAAAGAAATGTAATGAGCAAGAAGAAAAAACTGGAAAAAGGCATAATAATAGAAGATGACTTAACAAGAAAAGAGAGAGAGATACAACAAAAATTGAGAGAAATAGCAAGATGAGAAAGAGAGGTGTTAGAAATATAAAAGAGGGATACAAGAAAATAAGAATAGAAGAAAAGTGACTCAAATGGAACGAGAAAGAGGAAAAATTGGTTGAAGAAAGAAGAAGAGAATGATGGTTCAAGAAACAAGAGGGGAAGGAAGAAGAGGACAAAGAGAGCGGAATAAGAGTGTGCTTCTGGAACATAGCGGGAGTAACAAACAAATGCGCAGAAACATGGGAATATCTGAAAGGATTCGAAATAATAGGATTGACGGAGACATGGATAGAAGAGGAAGTATGGAAGAGAATGAATAACAAGTTATTAAGTAAATATGAATGGCACTGTATAGAGGCAAAGAAAGAAAACAAGAAGGGAAGAGCGAAAGGAGGAATAATAATGGCAATAAGTAAGAAGATAAAGAAGGTAAATGTAAAAGAAATAAATAAAAGAGCGATGCAAGTTAGCTTTGTGTATAATAAGAAGAAGTGGAGAATAATCACGCTATACAGCCAGAGCATTAAGGATACATTGGAAGCCATAATGGAAGAAATAAAAGAAGAGGAGGAAGACTATTTAATTATAGGAGGAAACTTCAACGCAAGAACCGGAAATAAAGGAGGACCGATAGGAAGAGAGAAAGAAGAGGAAGGAAGAAGATCAAAAGATAAAGTAATAAACAAAGAAGGGAGAATGATGATAGACAAGATAGGAGAAAGACGATGGATAATATTAAATGGAAGTTATGAGAAAGAGGATGAATGGACATACATTGGAGAAATGGGAATGTCAGTCATAGACTACGTGGTGGCAAATGAAAAAGCGTCAGAGGAGGTGAAAGCAGTAAAAGAAGGGAATAGAAGTCAGATCATGTACCAAAAGAGGTGGAACTGGAAAACAGAAAGAAAGAGAAAAGGAAGAAGAGTGACATAATAAAAAAAGTAAGAAGTGTATGGACAGAAGAGGGGGTGAACCACTATCATGGTAACTGTGAAGGATGAACCTGCACGAAAGAAGAAAATGGAGAAATGTGGAAAGAGTTAGAAAAGAAGGTGAAGTCAATTATGAAGGTCAAAAAGAAAATAATTCCGTGGAAACTAGATAGAAGAGAATGGCATAGTAAGGAGTGGAGTAGGAAAAAAAGAGAACTAAGGAAAGAAATAAGAAGAATGAAGAAAGGAAAAATCAACAGGGAAGAGTATGTAAGGAAGAGGAAAAAGTTTAGAGCATGGTATGAGAAGGAAAAAGAGGAATATGAAAAGGAGGAAGAGGCAAAGATAAAAGCGATAAGAACGGAAGAAAAGGCTTGGAGATACATAAACAAATTCAGGAAGAAAAGAGAAAGAATAGATGAAAACATAAACATGGAAAGTTGGAACAAGCACTTTATGGAGCTGCTAGGAGGAACCAGAAAAAGGTGGTTAATGGAAAAAAAGGAAGAAGAAAAGAGGAAGGAGAAAAAAGAGAAAAACGAAGAAAGAAGGGAAGAAGTAATGGAAATGGAAATAATTGAAGATGAGTTAATAGAACAATTGAAGAAACTGAAGAAAAAAAAAGCACCGGGAGAAAATGAAATAAAAAATGAAGCATGGAGATTAATGCCAGTGGAGATAGGAGAAGCACTTTGGAAGCTAGTAAGCAAAATATGGAAAGAAGGAGAGATACCAAAGGAGTGGAATAGAGGAGTGATAAGTCCGATATACAAAAAAGGGGAGAAGAATAACGTAAAAAATTATAGAGGAGTGACATAAATAGACACGGCGTATAAAATATATGCAAATATGTTAAATGAGAGATTGAAGAATGAAGCAGAGAAGAAAATGGAAGAGGAACAGTTCGGATTCAGAAAAGGCAGAGGTACAATAGATGCAATTTATACTCTTAACTATATAGTAAACAGAGAAATAACAAAGAAGAAAAGAAAAGTATATGTGTTTTTTGCGGATTTGAAAACGGCATTTTTTATGGTAAATAGAGTGAAACTAGGAAAAATGTTAATAAAGGCAGGAATAGAAGAACAGCTGAGAAAAAAAATAATGGAAACTTATAAGGAAACGAGGAACATCATAAGAATAGAAGACAAAAAAACGGAGGAGTTCTGGACTAAATCGGAAGTGAGGCAAGGCTGTCCAATGAGCCCTACACTTTTCAACATTTACATTATGGATCTGGAAGAGGAAATGAGAAAAGAACAGACAGGAGGGATGGTAATAGGCAAAGAAAAGATATGGACAATATCATACGTAGATGATATTGTATTACTGGCTAAAAGCGAGACAGAATTATAAGGAATGATGAAAAGATTGGAAAAGTACATAGAAAGGAAAAAACTGAATCTGAGTTCAGAGAAGTCAAAGGTGATGGTTTTCGAGAAAGGAAGAGGTAATGTAAGAAAAAGAGAATGGAAATGGAAAGAAGAAAACGTGGAGGAAGTCAAGGAAATGAAGTATTTAGGATACATAATGAAAAAGAATAGAGGTGCGGAGAAACACATAGAAGAAAGAATAAGAAGAGCGACGATAGCAATGAAACAAACGTGGAGCATTGGAGAGAGGATATTTGGGGACGACTATAGGAGAAGGATAAAAATGTTCGATGCACTAGTAGGCAGTGTAGCGTTGTACGGAGTGGAAATCTGGGGATGGAGAAAGGAAGAAAGAATAGATAGAATAAAAAGGAAGTACATGAAATGGATACTGGGGCTGGACAGAGGAACACCGAAATACATCTTAATGGAAAAAACAAAAATGGAGGAATTAGAAATGGAAGCAGTAAAAAGAGCTATTAAATACGAGGAGAAAACAAGACGAACGGTAAAGAAGATAGTACTAGAATGTATAAAAGAAATAGATAAGAAGAATGAACGAAGAGAGTAAATAGGAAAAGAAGAGAAGAGAGATGTTAATAGGCAGAAAGGTCAGAGGGGAAAGGGGAAGAACTAGAGAAAATGAGGAAGGAGAGGGAAGTAGAGGAAATAGTAAAAGAAATAATGGGGAAAATAAGAAAAAAAGAAGAGGAAGAAAGAAAGAAAAAGATAGAGACTTCGAAGTATAACAGTAGCTATAAAGAAACAATGACAGAAGAAATACCGGGATACTTACAAGGAAAGAAGAAGAGGAAGGAAAGGATATTGATAGCAAGATTCAGATGTGGAAACGAATTGAAAGGAGGACAATATTGGAGAGAAGAAAATGATAGAAGGTGTAGAATATGCGGAGAAGAGCAAGAAAGCTTAATGCACGTGATAGGAAGGTGTGAGGCAACGAAAGATGAAACAGTAACAGCAGAGGAGTTTATAAGTGAAGAAGGAAGAGGATGGAAACTAATGAAAAGAATAAGCAAAATAAGAGAAGAGGGGAGAAAAGAGGAGGAGAAAAAGAAGGAAGAGGAACTGTACCAAAGGGATGAAACTAGTCTAGTCTAGATTCGATTTTAATTTGTTATTGGTGGCGTTGTAATATAGACGATATGGAGGTGTTATGTTATTTTATTTTATTTGATTGCATCTCATCTTATTTTTGTTTTATTTTGTTTAATTCAGATTATTTATTATTTATAGAGATTTATTGAGCTTTAGTTTTAGTTTAAGGTTAGTTACAGTTGTAATCTTAATTTTAAATTTTAAATTTTAATGTTGATTTTGGTGATTTTGATTTTGATTTTGATTTTAATTTTAACATTAATTTTAATTTTAATTTTGATTCTGATTCTGATTTGGATCTAATTTTCAATTTTGAATTTTGATTTAATTTAGATTTAATTTTAATTTTAATTTTAAGTTTGATTCTGACTGTGAATATGAGTTAATCTAATTTAAATTAGGTTTAAGTTTGAGTTTAAGTTAATCTAATTTAATGTAACTGAAATTCATCCAATTTATGTAACCGGAAGTCATCCTAAACCGTAAGGCAAGGATTAAATAAATAAATAAATAAAAAATAAAATAAATAATTTTTTATGAAATAAAATACATTCAATGAAAATGCATCCCGTGCATGTTTAAATTTCCCTACTCGCCGTATCATCTTTTTGATTTCAACGAAATACCGACATTGAGTTGATTAAGTGTGTATCATTGTGTCCAGCTTTTGATATGCAATATTGCAACTAGACCTATCTTACTGTAATGGTGCGAGAATACGATACGAGCAAAAAATCTATACGCAACTAAACTTCATATTGTATCTAAATAAACTATTTGTATTTTTCAGAAATATGGAATGATGCGTTTGCCATTTTCAAATAGATGACTCCGTAGAAATTGTCCCAAATAATTGGATAATTAGTGAAAATCAATGTGTATGGCCATTAACAACAAAAGCATCAAAATTATTTGAGCTCATTAAAAAAAAGAGATTCCAAAAGATGATTGGAAAACAATGAATGTCAGAATTTTAGGACGACATAGTAAATATTATACGTTATAATGTATTTAAATACTTTAATATATTTAAATTGCAGTTTCTTATGCTTATTTTTAAAAATTTGTATACAATTTTTTATAATTTAAATGGAAGTACGTAAAACAGAATAAATGTAATAATAAAGTTGAAACAATTGCAACAGTTTAGATCTTATATAATTTGTTATAGAAAAAGATCTTTTAAAATATATAATTAATAGATAAATTTGTTTTGTCTATATTTTTTATAATTTGGTTTTTAATTTATTTATTAAAAATTTTTCAATTAATTAAATAGCAGAACTTTATATAAATAAGATTTTTTAAATAAAAAATTTTTTTCAAGTAACTATAATTTAATTACAATATTTTTTTCTAGACGATTATAAAACTGCTCAAAGAAAATATAAAACAGCATTGAATAGAGATAATCTCTCATCTTTATCTGAATTTGCTGAATATGGAAAAGGATGTCGTGTACCGAAACGTAAAAGACAATACAGTGATTTAGACACCGATACAGAAAGCGATGAGTGTAGCGAAGAAGTCCATTAATTTTCCGACATATAAGGCAGCTAAGACTGTAATTCCATCAAATTCGGCACATAAAGGTACAGTTAATTAAGTAAAAATAATTATGAAAAATTTTGACGTTATTTTTCTAAGAAGTTTGTTCTTTCCAGATTCAGTTAATAAAGCACATATTAATAAATCGAATAATGTTTGCCAATTCAGTGAAAGCAATAAGAAGCAAAATTCAGACAATATTTTAGTTGAGATTCATACTAATAAATCGAATAATAATAATGTTTATCAAATCAATGGAAACAAGAAGCAAAATTCTGATAATATCTTAGCTGAGATCCATACTAATTTTCAAAGATACGCAATTCAAATAAAAGGTAATATGGAGAAAATATATTCTATGAATGGAAAAAATGTCTTAGCACATATTGCTATGCATACTTTCTAATTCATTTGCAATTCGTAAAATAAGTTAAGGCTGTTTCGTGTTCATTATATATGTATTTTGAATTTTTCAGAATTTCAACGCCAAGTTCTACGACACTTACATAGCATTAATGGCCGCATGGGAGAATTAAATGAGCACGTAGAATCATTAAAACAATCTAATTTTCTTGTTGATCAAGAAAATGCTAATCAAAATATTATAAATGAAGTCTCATTAGAATGCATAGAAAGTTTGCCAGTAAAATAAAAAATGGAACTTCAAGAAATTGAGAAAACTTTACAAGATAAACAAATATTCCATGATGTGGTAAAATGATTGTTATGTTACTAAAATTATACCATATAAATATACTAAATAATAATAATAGTGTAAGATAGCTTTTAATTAAAGCCAATCCGTTTATAAAGTCGTCAGGATGTTTCCACGAGAGAAAAATATTATTGATAATGTTCCGTGAAATATATTTTGAACTTGTATAAAAATAACACTCACTATTATTTAGAGTGTTAAACACAAGTATTTATTTATATATAAAAGAAAGTAAAAGTTAACACAACTTTCTTAAAATAATTATAGGACTTTAATCGATTAAAACACAGAAAGGATCTTAGACACAACCGATCACTCGCGCAGATATCGATAAAAGACGAATCTGCAGCGTGAAATGACGTGACGAACCCTCTTGTTATTTTGTTGTTAAACAACGTACTTAGAATATATAAATCCTATTTAATTTTACCGTGTATACAGACGCATATTAGAGTAGCCAATAGGAGAATAGTAAGTAAATGCGAACATAGATATACAACATCATAGATGATATCTTACAATAGTATATGTATAAATGAATATAAATACATATAATCATATATGTCTATAAACAAATATAATAAATATAATAAATATAATAAGAATATAATAATAGTATATAAATATAAATAAATATATCTTATATGATAATTTTTTAGATTACAGAATTGTCGAAAATGGCCGGTAGTAATTTACGAATCATTGTCAAGAAATTGATGTGCTGAATTTTAACATCGGAAATTGGAAGAGAATACAGCTGGGAGGGACACAAGGAAAACCTACTTTTTAAGAATTTAATTCTAGCAAAATTAGTTTTTAGTAAGTAATACAAAGGCTATAGCCGGATAAGATGGTGAAAATGCCCTATGCTTCAAATGATGGGAAATTATGATAATCTCTCTGAAAAAACATTTTTCACAAGATTTTTACCCTTCCTGCCCTCATCCTTCTATCTGCAGAATAAAAAATTTGTTTTTTTGAATTTTACTTTATTTCTCAGCAAGTTGTTATAGCACTTAAATGTAGCTTTGGGAAATTTTAGAGACAAATAAGGTTATTTGATACAATTTTTGTTTTAATTTATTGACGCCAAATTCAAGCTGAAAAAAATTCTTTAATATTTCAAAAAAATTTTTCCCTATTTTCTAATAAAGGTAACATCTTGAAAAAATTTTCAATTGTAGAGATAGAAATGCTGAATATTTCAGAACTTTTTCAGATTTTTTTGAGTGATGCGCCATATTAAAAAAATTAAAAACCTTATTTTTTAGTTATTTTTTACATATAAAAGCATGTAAACCTTTATTTATATGTACAAATTCGTTTAAATATATATCTTTTAATTTTTGTATTTTTAATTCATTATTTAAACTAGAATTTTTACATTAGTTATAATTATTACACTGCTTTAATTATATAATAGTTAATTTTGATCACCAAATATAAGTTATTCGTGATTATACAAGGTGATTTAAAACAAACCGTTTGTCCTTGAAATGTCGTATTCCTGAATAAATTCTGAGACGATTTTTCCTTTGGCAAAATTTTATCCGAAGCTTAGTTTTCAAATTATAAAAGAAAATCATTTAATATTATTTGACTTTTTTTTGGTACATCATTCTCGTCGACCATGATTTAATTATCTAAAATAAAAAGTTATAAATAATAAAGTTGATATTTCTATTTATATATTAATATCATTTTTTTTTATTTAAAGTATCTGTATACTTTTGTTTTATGTTAAGATTATGTTATATAATATTATATTTGCAGAATGAAAAAGACAACAAGTTGATACAGAAAAATATATTTTTATATCAACTTATCTTTTTCATTCTATTGCGAGCAGAACATATCCTCAACACAAAACAAAAGTAATCATAACGAGTTTTTCTTTACAAGAAACTTGAATTATAGAATCCTAACGTTCTATTATTTAATGCTTAGTGTTAACAGTGATAAAACACACATACACACACTGTCAGTTCTACTATAACACTTTCTGTTTACTTTTAGTTACTTCCGTTTACTAAAAGATTCCTGTTTACTTTTTAAACTGTACCACTACTGTCCTAAGTAGTAATGAACCAAAATCAAATCATAAAAAAGTATATATATATATACCTATATATATATATATATATATATATATATATATATATGTATGTATGTGACAGTAGTGGTAACAGTTTAAAAAGTCAACAGGAATCTTTTAGTAAACAGAAGTAACTAAAAGTAAACAGAAAGTGTTATAGTATAGTGAGTATATATATATATATATATAACTTATATTTGGTGATCAAAATTAACTATTATATAATTAAAATAGTGTAATAATTATAACCAATGTAAAAATTCTAGTTTAAACAATGATTTAAAAACACAAAAATTAAAAGCTATATATTTAAATGAATTTGTACATATAAATGAAGGTTTACATTCTGTTATAGCCCGATAGGCTACAACCAATATATAAAGTAATAATTAAATAAGTAGATAGGAAGCGATTACGGAATAAGGCGAGCGAATTCACATACCGCGATTAGAGCGATGACCGCGCGTGCCGCTGACTTAGCGATCCGCGCACGGAACCCGATACGGAAAGACGGAACACCGCGGCGAGAATTGCGAAAGGGTGCAAGCGAGGAATTCCGACCCTTGGACCCGCTGCGCTTACACTCGTTGCGAGTTGAATAACCCGACCAAATTTTAGCGCAGTCACACAACGATATAAAAAACCCACCCGCGCTCGGTCGCGCGGGCAGTCGTGAAATCGAATTCAGAATAATAGTAACTGCATTGGGCAGTCGACAATCAGAATTTTCATCAACCTAATCATCAGTGGAGATATCAACCGCACAGAACGAGAGACCGCGAGCTCAGACATAGGAAGAATTGTTGTAAAGAAGAACGTGTATTTTGCGATAAAGGAAAATATATTCGCTATTCAACTACATAAGCGTCTACAATCATCACACAAATATCCCAAGTCTCTGGTCCACTCCCGCAGCGGATATCCCGAATCCAGTGTCGCACAGCGACACAATACTTTTATATGTAAAAAATAGCTAAAAAATAAGGTTTTTAATTTTTTTCAATATGGCGCACTACTCAAAAAAATTCTGAAATATTCAGCATTTCTATCTCTACAATTGAGAATTTTTTCAAAACGTCACCTTTATTAGAAAATAGAGAAAAATTTTTTTGAAATATTAAAGAATTTTTTTTAGCTTGAATTTGGCGTCAATAAATTAAAACAAAAATTGTGTCAAATAACCTTATTTGTCTCTAAAATTTCCCAAAGCTACACTTAAGTGCAATAACAACTTGCTGAGAAATAAAATAAAATTCAAAAAAACAGATTTTTTATTCTGCAGATAGAAGAATGGGGACAGGAAGGGTAAAAATCTTGTGAAAAATGTTTTTTCAAAGAGATTATCATCATTTTTATACTTTCCCACTTTGAAGCGAGGGGCATTTTTACTATCTTATCCGGCTATAGCCTTTTATCTTAATTTCTTTATGATATGTTTAGGAAAGTTATATTTTATTTTTTGTTTTAAATTAATTAATTAGAAATTAATTAATTAATTACATTAGAAATATTTAAATCACATTCAAGATTTTACTAAAATTTATTTGTTTAGAAATGTTTAAATTGCAGTAAAAAATAAAAGAAGTTTCAAAGAAATTTGCTAGAATATCTATTTAAAAAAAAAATCAAAATAATATTCTTTATCATTTCAGAATCCGTAAGTAAGACTTACTACAAAGAAAAGTGTAAATATAACAGATGATGAAATTATAAACATCATTAAAACATGGTTGGTAAAAGCCAAATAAAAACAAAACCAACACAGCAAAATGAAGTCAATCGTTCATGTAATAGCGAACATGAAAAATGTTAAAAGTTCCTTGAAGTACTCTAAAATACAAATTTAATAACTGTGATAGTTTTTGTGAAGGTCTGGATAAAATTAAATATATTATACTGGATTTGTGATACTTACTATAAGTACTTTAATTTAAGTAAAATATCAAAAATGCAAAATCAAAGCAAATTTATTTCATGTTTTTAAATATAATGTATTTCAATAAGATTTTATCAACAATTATTATAATTTATTTTATTTTAAAATTAGTATGTTAAAAATAATACAAATATTTTAAATTTTATTCAAAAAGTACTTATGGTAAAATTAAGTAATATTGACATGTAGAGACGAATCGAAGATATATGTATTTTTCTTATTAATTTTATTTTCTTCTAATTTAAAAGGAAAATAATTCACATTATCCTCTTAAATCGATGATAATAATGATAGTTTTTATTGAAGATAAAAAATTAAAAAAATGTTTTTTATGTATAAAATTAATTCTGACATGTTTGAGAGAAAGATTATTTTACTAGTGAAAATTATTAAATAATGTAAAACAGTACATATCAATATTATTTCGTTTTACTTAAATGTGTATATATATATATATATATATATATATATATATATATATATATATATGTATATATATGGGGCATTCCATACGAAATCGACCACTTTTTTCCGCGAACATTTTTTATTTGCTTCATTTTTTTATGTTTTTGCACTTATTGAAAGTAGTTTCCACGATTTTTTTTAGATTTTTATCTCCATCCATACTCGAGTTATAAATTAAGAAAAAAAATTAATAAAAAGAAATTCAAATAGTTATTACTTTAAGAAGAATAAAGATATTGGCATTTATCAGATGGTCATTTTTTTTTGGTTTTGAATGTAGTTTTCGAAAAAAAACATTGAAAAAATTTTTTAAAATAATTTGACATCGTTTTAATCAATTTTAATCGAAATTATTTTTTTTTTTCTTAATGAAACCCCTTCGATTTTTTTAAAAAAAATTGATGACATTTTAGACTTAAATACAAAATTTTTGAGCCATGAGCGAAGAGGGGATTCAAATAACTTTGATTTTTTAAGACCATTTTGTGCAATTTTTTTTTCGAAAATTACATTTTTTAGTTTTTTACATTACTCTGACAAGAAAAAGAGTTTACAGACATAATAAATATTCATTCTAAAATATTAATAATAGAGAAAAAAATTTTAATATTTTTTAAAACTATTTTTTCGCTGTTTTTCTCAAAAATAATGTTTATTAATTTCTTAGACGACTCCTATCGAAAAAGAAGCTTTGTAAATAAAAGATTAATTAAATAACATTAATTAAATAAAACATATTTTATTAGAAAATATAACACAATAACATTTATTTTTTAATAATTTAAATAATTTATTAAAATAATTAATTTATTTTTTTTCCTTTTTCTTTGTTTTCCTGTGTTTTTAAATATTAGTATTTTAAATATTTTAGAATGAGTATTTATTATGTCTGTAAACTCTTTTTCTTATCAGAGTAATGTAAAAAACTAAAAAATGTAATTTTCGAAAAAAAAAATTGCACAAAATGGTCTTAAAAAATCAAAGTTATTTGAATCCCCTCTTCGCTCATGGCTCAAAAATTTTGTATTTAAGTCTAAAATGTCATCAATTTTTTTAAAAAAAATCGAAGGGGTCTCATTAAGGAAAAAAAAAATAATTTCGATTAAAATTGACTAAAACGATGTCAAATTATTTTTAAAAATTTTTTCAATATTTTTTTTCGAAAACTACATTCAAAACCAAAAAAAATGACCATCTGATAAATGCCAATATCATTATTTTTCTTAAAGTAATAACTATTTGAATTTCTTTTTATTAATTTTTTTTCTTAATTTATAACTCAAGTATGGATGGAGATAAAAATCTAAAAAAAATCGTGGAAACTACTTTCAATAAGTGCAAAAACATAAAAAAAATGAAGCAAATAAAAAATGTTCGCGGAAAAAAGTGGTCAATTTCGCATGGAATGCCCCATATACATTTAAGTATAACGAAATAATATTGATATATACTGTTTTACATTATTTAAAAATTTTCACTGGTAATAATTTTTCTCTCAAACATGTCAGAATTATTATCAATTGAAAAAATATATATATTTTATGTACATAGTACATATATCGAAGATTCAACATTTATTAAAACAAATACAATTTGATGTAATATATGTATTAATAAAAATAGAATTATATAGTTCTAAATAAATTTATGAATTATAATCTTAAAACTTCAGTTATTAAATTTCACGTACCTTTTCAGTACTTTAATAATATTATTTATAAAAAATATTTATAGGATATTCTATGCTGTATTTGTAAATATTATTTATAAATTAATAATATATATAAATACAGCATAGAATATCCTATAAATATTTTTTAGAATATTCATGAATAATCTGTAATTATTCTTAGAATGTACATAAAACGTTTAATGTCTCGCTTTGAATGTTCTATAAATATTCTCGAATAATTTATAAATGTCCTGTGAATATTCCCGAATATATTAATAAAAATATCTATATTCTCAAAATGTTTTAAAAATATTCGCGAATATTCTATAAACGTTCTATAAATGTATATAGAATGTACTGTTCCGTTTTGAATGTTTCTACAAATATCTATAAATGTTGTATGAATATTTCCAAATATTTAAAAAAAATATGGAATATTCGAAAATATTTATAAAATATTTGTAAGATTATTCAAGAATAATTATAGAAATTTCTAGAAACATTCAAAGCGAGACATTCTTTGCACATTCATAGAACATTCACAGAATATTCACGAATATTCATAGAACATTCATGAAATATTCCATGCTGTATGGGACGTGTACCAGAAACATAGAAAAAACGTTATGTAATAGGTGTATCAAATTAAAGGCCCGGGCACATAAAAAAACTTAACCAGTAAGATTTAAGACGTAAGCGAATTAACTATAATCACGGTCGAGATCTTAAGCAGCCATTTTGAAACGTAAGCAGATCTGAAAATTCCGTATAATTGAAATTGTTACGTCTTAAGTCTTACGGCTTAAGTTTTTTATGTGCCCGGGCCTTAAGTTAAAACTTAAGTATTAATTCCTGAAAATATCAGCAACCATTATTACAATAACATTACATCATTTACAAGTCTCCTCCAATCTAGATATCATAATCATAACAATATCTGAAACTGACAAAAATCTGTATAATACTATCAGGAATAAAATTGATAGTTAAAAAAACTAATAGCATCAAAGATTGAGGAAATTTGATGTCTAATATTTGGGGCTATCATAAAAGTGATAAAAAATTAAATATACAATGAATTATAATAAACAAATATTTGTTTTTCTATGTTTTATTTTATTCCAATTTACTTAAATATATAGTCATAAATATTCACGACAATGTTGATCATAGCTCACCTAATTTAGCGTTCCCGGTGAAGAAAAACGTGTGAAAAAAAAATTGTGCATGGGCCACGGAGGGGTTGGATGTAGAAAAGATCAAAGTGCGAAATTCCAAAGTTCACTAACAATGCGTCAACAATAATGTGCTTCAGTGTGTGCGCCTTGGTGTTTTGTTGCTGTTTTATGCTTCATAAAACAGTGGAATTACGCTTTCATGCCGTGCGCGGAAACCCAAATGACAGATAACAATGCGATAAAACGAATGCCTGGCTGTTCACGCGCGTGATCTGGGTTAGAATATTACAAAATGGAAATATATATACATATATATATGTCGTAGCCAGATTACAAAATCCGTCTTTTTATAAAATGCCTAGACGTTTTATAAAGTGCCATATTCTTAAATCATGGTTAGATTTGAAATATTTTACAATCTGGCTATGAATTTTAGTCTTTTTATAAAATGCTAACATGCGATCCGCCATTATCAAATACAATGATTTTATATATCGTTTTAGATTCTAACTGGTTCATTTCAGTCGTTTTATGCAAACGTTGTCTTTGTTATAAATAAAAAATGAAATTCAACAGCCGTTGTCATGCTGCCGGTTCTTGTTCAAATAAGTAAACATTTTACTTCTTATAAAATTTAATAATATTATTAATAAGAATGTTTATAAATTTTATTTATGTTACTTTTTATAAAATTTAATAATATTATTAATAAGAGTGTTTATTAAAGAGTGTTTATAAATTTTATTTATGTTACTTTTTATAAAATTTAATAATATTTTTAATAAATATATTCATTTAAGTTTAACAATTTTCTTATTTAGCAAAATGCACGAAACCTATCACTTTTCTATAAATAAAAGTGGCTATCCTATAGACAGTTCATAAAACGACTGAAATGAACCAGTCAGAATCTAAAACGATATCCAGAGAAACGTGAAGTCAGATATATGTACATTAGACGTCTATTCGACACATCTAAGATAGATCGACTTTCTCATCTAAATAGATGTCTTCGTGGTCTTTTAGACGCATCTTATAGACGTCTTACAGATGTGTGTATATATATATATATATATATATATTGTGTATATGTATATATATATATATATATATATATATATATATATATATATATATACACACATACCTGAAACATTTTTCTCTTCCAGGCTTGGTTTTCAAGATATTCGACTGGAGGAATTAAAATGGGACACTCTGTATATATTGTATATATATACAATATATACAAAGTGTCCCATTTTAATTCCTCCAGTCAAATATCTCGAAAACCAAGCCTGGAAGAGAAAAATGTTTCAGGCAAAAGTTGCATGGTTTCGAAGGAGCCATAAAATGGTACCATTGGTCTGACCTTGAAGAGTCATTTGAAGGTCACCTCAATTTTTTTAAATGGCACCCCCTATTTTTTGTTACATATTCTTGTAGCTGATTTCGAGAGCTTTCCAAAACACTATGATAAAATGTTTTTTCATTAAACACTTTTCTAGTTATAAGGCTTCAAAGTTGCAATATTTTGACATAAAATACAAGATATCTCGTAAAATATTCATTTTTCGATTATCTTACCCTAATACTTTTATGCACAGAATAATGAGACAAATCAATTGGTGTAAAGAAAACACATAGTTATCTTTAAGAAAAAATCTGAATTTGCAACTAGCAGTTACACATTTTTACTTTAACATAATTATGTATTTTAATTACGCCAATTGATTTATCTCGTTATTCTGTGCATAAAAGTATTAGGGTAAGATAATCGAAAAATGAATATTTTACGAGATATCTTGTATTTTATGTCAAAATATTGCAACTTCGATGCCTTATAACTCGAAAAGTGTTTAATGAAAAAACATTTTATCATAGTGTTTTGGAAAGGTCTCCAGATAAGCTACAAGAAAATGCAATAATACATAGGGTGTTTTATTTAAGAAATTCAAAACGACCTTCACGTGATCTTCATATGACTCTTCAAGCTCAAACTAATGGCACTATCTTATGTCCCCCTAGAAACCATACAACTTTTGCCTGAAACATTTTTTCGAATTTTCCATATTTTTCGAGATATTTCACTAGAGGAATTAAAATGGGACACCCTGTATATAAAGTTAAACTATAACTATAACTTAAACTATAAGTTAAACTGTAACTAACTTATTCTGACAGACTGGACTGTGATGCATGCACGCCTTTACATCACAGTCCACCGCACACACACGCCTCGCAATTGGCCTTCCGTTTCCTTTTATCTCTCATTTACATTATTCTCCGCCCTTCGCCTTCCTTCGTTTCTACACTCACCCGTCCTTCCGCACTGCCCCTCTGCCCCTCCCTCTCTCTCTCTCTCCCTCTCCCTCCCTTTCTCTCTCCCTCTTCCCCTCTCTCCCTCTCCCTCTCTCCCACCCTCCCTCTCTCTTCCTCCCTCCCTCCCTCTCTCTCTCCCTCCATCCCTCTCTCTTTCTCCCTCCCTCTCTCCCTCTTCCTCTCTCTCTCTCTCTCTTGTATACGTGTATTATTTTTTACGTTATACTTACGATAAAAATATTATATCGTCGGGGTCGTTGTACCAGAGGATTAGGTGCCTCCGGTACAACCACCTGTGGACTTATCCACCCCGGTGCTGGGATCAGAATTGCTGAAAAAAACGTTACATTGCGTGCGTGCGTGCGTGCGTGCGTGCGTGCTGCGTGCATGTTATGAAAATATTGAAAATATATATTAGTAGATAGGATAAGAGAGTTCTAATCCAGGGATCTGAGGGGGGTGAGGTAAGCGGGGGGGGGGACGAGGCGAGGTACCTCGCCCCCCATACTGACCGGGGGGGGACCAAATGTCCCCCCTAAACTGAGGGGAAAGGGGAAGGTACCAAATGTCTCCCCCCAGATTAAGGGGGGAAAGGTGGTACCAAACATTCCCCCTGATTGAGAGGGGGGGAGGGGGAGGGAGGCATACATATGGTTCCGCACGTGGAGGGAGTGTCCTCTCTGACTGACTGCGGAGGTTTGATGGTGAGAGAGGAATGTCAACTGTTATAGATAAAATAATCACCCCACTCTGTTTATTCATAATGTATATTTGCAATAAATAATTACGTTCGCAACGCGGTAGAGGCAGAAAGTGCTATAGGCGTTCGCAACGCGTTAGAGGGAGACGGTGCGATAGACGTTCGCAACGCGGTAGAGGGAGACGGTGCGATAGGCGTTCGCAACGCGTTAGAGGGAAACGGTGCTATAGGCATTCTATATAGCGTAGGACAAGGAGAGTATGATGTGGTGTGAGAAGGAAAGCGCTGTATGTGTATGACAAGGGAGTGCATGATGATAGGAAAAGGAGGGCATGATGGTAAGAAAAGGAAAGCATGATGGTAGGAAAAGGAGATATGAGTGCGAGAGAAAAGAATAGAGAGGAAGAAGGATAGCGAGAAAGAGAGCGTGTTATGGGGTGCGAGAGAAAGAATAGAGAGGAAGGAGGATAGCGGAGGCGCGATAAGACGGAGGCTAAGGCGTACGCGAGAAAAAAGATAATTTTTGCATGTTAAGTTTTTTATAATGTTAAATGTTATCTTATTATCTAATTATATCTAATACAGAGGAAGAAGGATGGGATAGATGATGAAGGTGGATAAGTAATAAATATATATAAGTTTAACATAAATTTTATTTAAAAAGTGTGTATGTGTATACATATAAAGTGTGTGTGTGTGTGTGTGTGTGTGTATTTTAAAATTAAAAAAGAATAGAAATTGTAATAGAAAATTTAAAAAATTAAAATAGTTATATGTTTAAATATAAAAATATAAAAAAGAATTAAAATTATAGTAGAAAATTTAAAAAATTAAAAATCTGTAGGGGCGATGCGCCATGGGAACTCGTCATAGCTGCGTCTGTAACAGGAAAAAAAAACATTTTTATTAGTACTTTAAAAATATTTTCTAAAATGATAAAAATTATACTCACAATCTATTCGGAGTCTCTCTCATCTGACGACCTGAAGTCCTCCTGCAGAGTTTCGGGGAGCCACGGTTCCTCTGTCTCCCACACCTCATACGGAAGCTCACCAAAGAGTTTCCGCAAACAAAGACGATAGATAAAAGATCCTTTGAGCCTTTTTCAGTTTTTTTTCAACACATGTGTGTGTGTGTGTGTGTGTATTAAATGAGTTATGTACAAGTCGCTTTCTTCTTTCTTCTAAAAAGTCTATCCTTCTTTCTTTTTTTATCTGTAGCAGCCTCTCTTTTCGAAGATACTTTATTTCCGCAACAACAGGATCTTCAAATTGCATAAGTTCTATATCGGTATTTTCATCGATCACATCACATAAAAAATCTATATCATCACGGATCTCGAAAAACAGTTCTAACGATCTTGCATAAGTCTTTGGTAAACCAATTTCACGATTTTGTAAAAATTGCACTACAGAATTCATGGCACTACCGAAGGCGTTGTAGTTTATGCGATACTAAACTATTAAAAAGTTATAGCACCGTGTGTGCGGCTGTCGTATGATGAAATCGAATCAAATGTATACGACGATTGAAATATTCGGTTACAAATGTATACGACAAAGCGTAAGATAAAATTTTTGGCTAAATGATAACATAAACAGACCGTCGACAGTACGGATGTTTGCGCTAAAGAATAACGCGCCGACAGTACGAATGTTTGCGCTAAAGAATAACGTTTCGCATAGTGGGTGGGCATTATCATGTATATTTGACTATAAATATAAATAATAAATATAATTAGGCGTTCTATAGTACGATGTGGTGTATGTGTAGGACAAGGAATGCATGACGAAGAAAAGGAAAGCATGATGGTAGGAAAAGGAGATATGGGTGCGAGAGAAAGAATAGAGAGGAAGAACAGCGCGCATGGTGAGAAAAGGACAGCGCTATAGACGTAGGACAAGGAGAGTATGATGGTAAGGAAAGAAGGTGACAGTAAAAGAAATATAAATGTATAAAAATTCCAAATTTATTTAAAATTAAAAAAATTTAATTACAGAATATAGAAAATAATACTTGAACTATAGTTTTTAATGTAAATATGGGTTGATTGAACCTTCATGATGATGATTCGACCACCAATTGAATATTTTAAATACATTTCGTAAAGCGCAATTTCTTACATGTTTATCGCAGTGCAGAGTAACATTTAATTTATCTAAAGGAGGAACGTCTTCATAGTCGTTATCCAATGTCTCGATAATAAGACCGATTTTCACATCGTCTTCCAGTAAATTTGCCAACCATTCTCGTTTTTCATGTCCTTTGACATACACTCGAGAAGATGCATCTTTCAACGCCACAGCCTCAGTGATTAAACGTTTAGCCATGTAGTATGGAACGTTTCCATCTTCCCATTGCAGATTGTGATGTTTTCCAACCAACCATGCAACCTGAGATCTCTCAGACCTCGTGAGCCAACGGAATGGTGTAAGACTCGTAAAAATATAATGAGACAGTACAGATCCTTGAGTCAGAATCGCAATTTCTTTCACGATAAATTTTTTATCGATAATAAATCCTTGAAGATCCACAAACGTTGGCACAACCATAATGAAAAGATATTGATGAGAACTACAACGAACGACTGATGTTAATCATCGAGTATCGCAAGTTTTATGTTTTAACATTGGAGGGGATAATTAGTGATCTATCGTGGAAAATTCTATAAATCTAATAATTCGTTACTCACTCAACTTTCTAATAAAGTACAACTTATTTTTTCTATCTTCAATTTTTACTCCTGAGGGCTGTCCTTAGTTGTCAAGTAGATCTGAGAGAGTATAAGATACTTGAATAATATAATGAATACAGCGAAATTAGTAATGAAGTCAGTGTTAATTAAATTACGGCGAGAATAAGACTGATCTCTTTTGCTGCTGCGATAGTTTCGATAGTCCTTTCTTTACCTAATGAGGTGGGGAATTTTGACCTATGGAATGCTGTTGCTGTCTCTCTCACTCGTGTAGTACCGATTGTTCCGGTGATCCGGTATGCGATTCTCCAATTTCGTTTACAGAAGATTCGACCGTTGGTTGATAAGACGAGCGTTCCTACTCAGTTTAAGAGCGCCTTATAACTTCATATAATATTCGGCGTACAATTTTGGTTGTAGGATAGATTTTTCTTGTATCGCAAGTTTTAACATTGGAGAGGATAATTGCTGATTCATGTAATTTTACGTATGCGAGAAGGAAGAGTCGTAGAATAAAATAGTGTGAAGAGAAACATTAATGTTAATAATAATTTTTTATTTTTTACAAGTATCATAAAATATATCATTTATAGCACACGTCAACAATTCGCAATCTACGAGTGATCCGCTATCGAACGCGTCACTATCGCGTATCGCTTTCACAGCAACATTTACGTTAGTAATATTGTTACGTTGCAAAACGTTACAAAATTGTTTAAACTTTTCATTAACGAGATGTGTATTTTGACACAACCATGAATGCATATGATCGATACATTTTTCAAAATCGAATAAATGTAACAATGTTTGAGGTTGCATATACAAAGACTTATTAGATAATGTTAATTTAACAATCCTCGATCCGTTTAATACAATCATTTGGATAGATAGATCGCAGATCCATAATGGCTGACTTTCAGTCGAATGTACATGTCGTTCAATGTTTGTACGTTTCTGCATCAATGAGTGCCAGAGTACGATAGGCAATCCTACTCGATTGCCTCGGTTGTCACCAAGTATCAATTCTACATACGACATAGCTCCAACGCTTATTCCAATCTCCAAATATTTGTAAGATGTCGGGGTTAAGGTATATCTCCTCCCAAGTATGCAAACCGCACGACGAGATGAAACGCTATATAAAATATTAAAATATATTAAAAAATAATATTTAGAAAATAATATTTAGAAAATAATTGAAATTTACATTTTCTTTGATTGAATTTCACCGTTCTTAATCGGAATGTAAAAATTGTATACGACAAAGCGTGAGATATAAATTTTTGCTAAATGAAAACATATACAGAACGCCGACAGTACGGATGTTTGCGCTAAAGAATAACGTTTCGCATAGTGGGTGGGCATTATCATGTATATTTAATTTGATTATAAATATAATCAGGCGTTCTATAGTATGATGTGGTGTAAGAAGGAAGGCGCTGTATGTGTAGGACAAGGAGTGCATGATGATAAGAAAAGGAAAGCATGATGGTAGGAAAAGGAGATATGGGTGCGAGAGAAAGAATAGAGAGGAAGGAGGATAGCGGGAAGGAGAGCGCGTATGGTGAGAAAAGGACAGCGCTATAGGCGTAGGACAAGGAGAGTATGATGTGTAAGGAAAAGAGAGAGCAAAGGAGAAGGCGGCAGTAAAAGAAATATAAATGTATAAAAATTCCAAATTTATTTAAAAATAAAAAAAATTTAATTACAGAATATAGAAAATAATACTTGAACTATAGTTTTTAATGTAAATATGGGTTGATTGAACCTTCATGATGATGATTCGACCACCAATTGAATATTTTAAATACATTTTGTAAAGCGCAATTTCATACATGTTTATCGCAGTGCAGAGTAACATTTAATTTATCTAAAGGAGGAACGTCTTCATAGTCGTTATCCAATGTCTCGATAATAAGGCCGATTCTCGTATCATCTGCCAGTAAATTTGCCAACCATTCTCGTTTTTCATGCCCCTTAACATACACTCGAGAAGCTGCATCTTTCAACGTCACAGTCTCAGTGATTAAACGTTTAGCCATGTAGTATGGAATGTTTCCATCTTCCCATTGCAGATTTTGATGTTTTTCAATCGACCATGCAACTTTAGATCTCTCAGACCTCGTGAGCAAACGGAATGGTGTAAGACTCGTAAAAATATAATGAGACAGTACAGATCCTTGAGTCAGAATCGCAATTTCTTTCACGATAATAAATTTTTTATCGATAATAAATCCTTGAAGATCCACAAACGTTGGCACAACCATAATGAAAAGATATTGGCGAGAAGCACGACGAACGACTGATGTTAATCATCGAGTATCGCAAGTTTTATGTTTTAACATTGGAGGGGATAATTATTTACAGAAGATTTGACCATTGGTTGATAAAACGAGCGTTCCTGCTCGGTTTAAGAGCGCCTTATAACTTCATATAATATTCGGCGTACAATTTTGGTTGTAGGATAGATTTTTCTTGTATCGCAAGTTTTAACATTGAAGGGGATAATTGCTGATTCATGTAATTTTACGTACTACGTTCGTTAGAGGATTGTCACATTAAAGAATAGGCGAAGAAAGAAATAATAAAAATCAGTAATGAAAAAGACAACTGCCTCTCCACACAGCATTCATACAGATAATTATAATAAAACGATTATTGAATCACGACACAATCAAATAAACATTAAACAAACATGTAACGAACATTGATCAACATCGATTGAAACATCGATTCAACTATGTTTGAACCACTATCATACATCAAATGAACGTCGATCAACATCAAGTAAACCTCGATCAACATTAAAAACGAACCATGATCGGTTCGTAATCAGCTGTCATTGATCGACTACTTGTTTAAAGATGTTAAATATTCCACGTCTATTGTCTGCTGAAAATGCAAACTAACAGAAAAATGCATCACGTACTGTAATATATTATTCACCACACAGATATATACAAGGATAAGATATATAATACTTGCCCCGATATTTTTTCTCGTCTACATCTCTTTAGGGGGGTATAGAGGGGTTTTTTAGAGGTCTCAAAAATGAGAATCTAAATATATTGTGCTCTGTGCACTAATTAAAAATTCTTTCATGAAAAGAATTTAATTTCTTTACGCAGTTTCTTCACGCAGATTCTTTACGCAGTTTCTTTACGCATCAACATCCGCGCATGGCTCTCATTGCCGAGTATATCTTATCATGTTTGTAAATATTGGAGCCTTATATATTTTCAAATTATTAAAAACATTTAATTCTAAAAAAGATTATTACGTAATTACATTTAAAGAATTAATTTATCAAAATTAAACTTTTTTTATTAACAATATTACTTAACGCATAATATATTTTTGTGAGACAAAACAACGAAAAGTGTTTTGAAAAGCCATTGCAACAGTTGATTAAAAGGTATAATGAAATTAAAAATTGTATTTTCTTATTTGTAGAACATGATAATAATAATAATAATAATAATAATAATAATAAGATATATTCATGTACAAATTTACACAAGAATGGTCCAATACTTGATAATGTTGAATCCTAGTATCTCAGAATATCAAATGGAAAATTTACTATTAATTGTAAAAATTCTTCTAATAATTGCTGCTTATTATGAAACGGTAAATATATTCTGATTATAAATGTTACACAAAAAAATAAAGAAATTTGTGTTATTGGTACAAAATTAAAATATGTAAAAGATTTATATAAATCACCATGTCATGAAATATAATTTTGTGCGTAACATAATATACATATTTTTATAATAAAATATGTATACATAATTTCTACATGATCTTCGTTCATTTTGCGCAACACAGAAATGGATGACGAAAAATATATCATTGCGGAATTTAATGATGGTCTGCAGCTAATACCTGCTACATGGTACACCGCAGATACGTTTATATGTATTTGGCCCAGTCACTTTACAACAAACAATGCTTCGTATTAATAAAGCTATAACTGTAAGAGAGATATTATGAGAAAAGTCAGATTGGAAGGAGTTACCAGTAAAAATTTTTGGTATTGCAAGTAAGTGAATAATATCAAACATAAATTTGTATGTATTATTAGTTACATGTAATATTGCATATATTATTAATAATTTTTATAACTTCTTTTACACTTTTATTTAAAATTATTCAGATACTTACGAAGAAGGTATACAAAAATTAATTTTGGTAGAAGATACATCAAATAATGATACAGGTCTATCTTCAAATGAATTAAAAGAACGAGAAAAAAAGAAGACGTATAAGAACCAAAAAAAATATTTATCTTTCTGAAAAAAGATGTAGATTTCTTTAAAGAAAAATAGTGTTACGCAAGGAAAAATTCTGCCCGCTCTTCCACAGAAACAAAATTTTGTGTCGTATGACAAAGAGCTACAGAGTAACATCTAAACATATTGAAAGAAATATATTAGACGAAAACATATTGTTTAATGTAATAAGCAAAAACGGTGAGCATTAGCTACAATTTATTAACGTTATATGATATTTGTAAAAAAATACTAATATTTAGTTTCTTTTCAGATATTAATAATAACAACAAAATTGTTACAGATAGTACATCTTTTATAAAAAAAATTCTGCTTTACGTATAGAAAATGAAAATCTATGTTCTCATGGTAAGTTTAAAAAATACTAATACTTTTATATATTTTCTATAAATAAAGAAGTATGCAAAAATATATTTGTTGCATAATGTATAATATAGAAAACACAGGAATTATATTCATATTCTATAAACTAAATAATATTAATTTATTTCAGAATTTAAGGAACTAATCTTAGGAAAGTTAAATAGAATATTATTTAAATTGGACGCGATTGAAAATAAAATCGAATCTACTATGCATTGCAATAAACATATAAAAATTGTGCTTTACAAAATGTATTCAAAATATTCAATTGGTGATCGAAGCATTATTATAAAGGTTTGATCAATCCATATTTATAATAAACTATTGTCAAAATACATATGCGTTATTATCTTTTTTTCTATCCTCTCCTTGTAGCAAGTATTATATATCTTATCCTTGTATATATCTGTGTGGTGAATAATATATTACAGTACGTGATGCATTTTTCTGTTAGTTTGCATTTTCAGCAGACAATAGACGTGGAATATTTAACATCTTTAAACAAGTAGTCGATCAATGACAGCTGATTACGAACCGATCATGGTTCGTTTTTAATGTTGATCGAGGTTTACTTGATGTTGATCGACGTTCATTTGATGTATGATAGTGGTTCAAACATAGTTGAATCGATGTTTCAATCGATGTTGATCAATGTTCGTTACATGTTTGTTTAATGTTTATTTGATTGTGTCGTGATTCAATAATCGTTTTATTATAATTATCTGTATGAATGCTGTGTGGAGAGGCAGTTGTCTTTTTCATTACTGATTTTTATTATTTCTTTCTTCGCCTATTCTTTAATGTGACAATCCTCTAACGAACGTAGTACGTAAAATTACATGAATCAGCAATTATCCCCTTCAATGTTAAAACTTGCGATACAAGAAAAATCTATCCTACAACCAAAATTGTACGCCGAATATTATATGAAGTTATAAGGCGCTCTTAAACCGAGCAGGAACGCTCGTTTTATCAACCAATGGTCAAATCTTCTGTAAATAATTATCCCCTCCAATGTTAAAACATAAAACTTGCGATACTCGATGATTAACATCAGTCGTTCGTCGTGCTTCTCGCCAATATCTTTTCATTATGGTTGTGCCAACGTTTGTGGATCTTCAAGGATTTATTATCGATAAAAAATTTATTATCGTGAAAGAAATTGCGATTCTGACTCAAGGATCTGTACTGTCTCATTATATTTTTACGAGTCTTACACCATTCCGTTTGCTCACGAGGTCTGAGAGATCTAAAGTTGCATGGTCGATTGAAAAACATCAAAATCTGCAATGGGAAGATGGAAACATTCCATACTACATGGCTAAACGTTTAATCACTGAGACTGTGACGTTGAAAGATGCAGCTTCTCGAGTGTATGTTAAGGGGCATGAAAAACGAGAATGGTTGGCAAATTTACTGGCAGATGATACGAGAATCGGCCTTATTATCGAGACATTGGATAACGACTATGAAGACGTTCCTCCTTTAGATAAATTAAATGTTACTCTGCACTGCGATAAACATGTATGAAATTGCGCTTTACAAAATGTATTTAAAATATTCAATTGGTGGTCGAATCATCATCATGAAGGTTCAATCAACCCATATTTACATTAAAAAC
The DNA here is from genome assembly GCF_047496725.1 of Anoplolepis gracilipes. Lineage (NCBI taxonomy): Eukaryota > Metazoa > Arthropoda > Insecta > Hymenoptera > Formicidae > Anoplolepis > Anoplolepis gracilipes. The sequence goes on from NW_027328668.1 coordinate 483,125, forward strand.
TATAGTTCAAGTATTATTTTCTATATTCTGTAATTAAATTTTTTTTATTTTTAAATAAATTTGGAATTTTTATACATTTATATTTCTTTTACTGCCGCCTTCTCCTTTGCTCTCTCTTTTCCTTACACATCATACTCTCCTTGTCCTACGCCTATAGCGCTGTCCTTTTCTCACCATACGCGCTCTCCTTCCCGCTATCCTCCTTCCTCTCTATTCTTTCTCTCGCACCCATATCTCCTTTTCCTACCATCATGCTTTCCTTTTCTTATCATCATGCACTCCTTGTCCTACACATACAGCGCCTTCCTTCTTACACCACATCATACTATAGAACGCCTGATTATATTTATAATCAAATTAAATATACATGATAATGCCCACCCACTATGCGAAACGTTATTCTTTAGCGCAAACATCCGTACTGTCGGCGTTCTGTATATGTTTTCATTTAGCAAAAATTTATATCTCACGCTTTGTCGTATACAATTTTTACATTCCGATTAAGAACGGTGAAATTCAATCAAAGAAAATGTAAATTTCAATTATTTTCTAAATATTATTTTCTAAATATTATTTTTTAATATATTTTAATATTTTATATAGCGTTTCATCTCGTCGTGCGGTTTGCATACTTGGGAGGAGATATACCTTAACCCCGACATCTTACAAATATTTGGAGATTGGAATAAGCGTTGGAGCTATGTCGTATGTAGAATTGATACTTGGTGACAACCGAGGCAATCGAGTAGGATTGCCTATCGTACTCTGGCACTCATTGATGCAGAAACGTACAAACATTGAACGACATGTACATTCGACTGAAAGTCAGCCATTATGGATCTGCGATCTATCTATCCAAATGATTGTATTAAACGGATCGAGGATTGTTAAATTAACATTATCTAATAAGTCTTTGTATATGCAACCTCAAACATTGTTACATTTATTCGATTTTGAAAAATGTATCGATCATATGCATTCATGGTTGTGTCAAAATACACATCTCGTTAATGAAAAGTTTAAACAATTTTGTAACGTTTTGCAACGTAACAATATTACTAACGTAAATGTTGCTGTGAAAGCGATACGCGATAGTGACGCGTTCGATAGCGGATCACTCGTAGATTGCGAATTGTTGACGTGTGCTATAAATGATATATTTTATGATACTTGTAAAAAATAAAAAATTATTATTAACATTAATGTTTCTCTTCACACTATTTTATTCTACGACTCTTCCTTCTCGCATACGTAAAATTACATGAATCAGCAATTATCCTCTCCAATGTTAAAACTTGCGATACAAGAAAAATCTATCCTACAACCAAAATTGTACGCCGAATATTATATGAAGTTATAAGGCGCTCTTAAACTGAGTAGGAACGCTCGTCTTATCAACCAACGGTCGAATCTTCTGTAAACGAAATTGGAGAATCGCATACCGGATCACCGGAACAATCGGTACTACACGAGTGAGAGAGACAGCAACAGCATTCCATAGGTCAAAATTCCCCACCTCATTAGGTAAAGAAAGGACTATCGAAACTATCGCAGCAGCAAAAGAGATCAGCCTTATTCTCGCCGTAATTTAATTAACACTGACTTCATTACTAATTTCGCTGTATTCATTATATTATTCAAGTATCTTATACTCTCTCAGATCTACTTGACAACTAAGGACAGCCCTCAGGAGTAAAAATTGAAGATAGAAAAAATAAGTTGTACTTTATTAGAAAGTTGAGTGAGTAACGAATTATTAGATTTATAGAATTTTCCACGATAGATCACTAATTATCCCCTCCAATGTTAAAACATAAAACTTGCGATACTCGATGATTAACATCAGTCGTTCGTTGTAGTTCTCATCAATATCTTTTCATTATGGTTGTGCCAACGTTTGTGGATCTTCAAGGATTTATTATCGATAAAAAATTTATCGTGAAAGAAATTGCGATTCTGACTCAAGGATCTGTACTGTCTCATTATATTTTTACGAGTCTTACACCATTCCGTTGGCTCACGAGGTCTGAGAGATCTCAGGTTGCATGGTTGGTTGGAAAACATCACAATCTGCAATGGGAAGATGGAAACGTTCCATACTACATGGCTAAACGTTTAATCACTGAGGCTGTGGCGTTGAAAGATGCATCTTCTCGAGTGTATGTCAAAGGACATGAAAAACGAGAATGGTTGGCAAATTTACTGGAAGACGATGTGAAAATCGGTCTTATTATCGAGACATTGGATAACGACTATGAAGACGTTCCTCCTTTAGATAAATTAAATGTTACTCTGCACTGCGATAAACATGTAAGAAATTGCGCTTTACGAAATGTATTTAAAATATTCAATTGGTGGTCGAATCATCATCATGAAGGTTCAATCAACCCATATTTACATTAAAAACTATAGTTCAAGTATTATTTTCTATATTCTGTAATTAAATTTTTTTAATTTTAAATAAATTTGGAATTTTTATACATTTATATTTCTTTTACTGTCACCTTCTTTCCTTACCATCATACTCTCCTTGTCCTACGTCTATAGCGCTGTCCTTTTCTCACCATGCGCGCTGTTCTTCCTCTCTATTCTTTCTCTCGCACCCATATCTCCTTTTCCTACCATCATGCTTTCCTTTTCTTCGTCATGCATTCCTTGTCCTACACATACACCACATCGTACTATAGAACGCCTGATTATATTTATTATTTATATTTATAGTCAAATATACATGATAATGCCCACCCACTATGCGAAACGTTATTCTTTAGCGCAAACATTCGTACTGTCGGCGCGTTATTCTTTAGCGCAAACATCCGTACTGTCGACGGTCTGTTTATGTTATCATTTAGCCAAAAATTTTATCTTACGCTTTGTCGTATACATTTGTAACCGAATATTTCAATCGTCGTATACATTTGATTCGATTTCGAGGTACCTCGCCTCGTCCTCCTCCGCTTACCTCATCCCCCCTCAGATCCCTGGATTAGAACTCTCTTATATTATCTATTGTTTTATAATAAAAACAATCAGAATTTCTCTTTTAAGAGTCTCTGATGCGTAACACATATAAATATATTTTCTCCTGTTTTTTGTCACCCTGCATTCACCGGGTTTACTAGGATCCAGGAGTTAGTGATCTATTGTGGTAATTTCTATAAATCTAATAATTCATTACTCACCCACCTTTCTTCAATCTTACTCCTGAGGGCCATCCTTAGTTGTCGAGTGCATCTGAGATACAGCCCTCAAAGTCCTCTGGGATAGTCAAAGAAATTATATGCGTATGTCGTATGTATATATATATATATTAGTCATAAGAATTTTAATATTAATAACAAATAATGTAAGGAATAAGCGAATTTTATTTCAAATAATTACGACTTACACCGACCGGCAACCGACTCACTAATAATTTTGTTCATTAAACTCTAAGAAAAGAAAAATTTATCTGACTACCAAAATTGTACGCTGAATATTATATGAAGCTATAAGGCGCTCTTAAACCGAGCAGAAACGCTCGTCTTATCAACTAACGGCCGAATCTTCTATAAACAAAATTGGAGAATCGCATACCGGACCACTGGAACAATCGGTATTACATGAACGAGAGAGAGAGAGAGAGAGAGAGAGAGAGAGAGAGAGAGAGAGAGAGAGAGAGAGAGAGAGAGAGAGAGAGAGAGAGAGAGAAAGGAAGAGGGAGAGGGAAAGGGAGCAGGAGAGGGAGAGGGAGAGGGAGAGGGAGAGGGAGAGAGAGAGAGAGAGAGAGAGAGAGAGAGAGAGAGAGAGAGAGAGAGCAACAGCATTCGATAGGCCAAAATCCCCACCTCGTTAGGCAAAGAAAGGGCTATCGAAACTATCGCAACAGAAAAAGCAGTAGTCTTATTCTCGCCGTCATCTAATTAACACCGACTTATTACTAATTTCGCTGTATTCACTACATTACTCAAGTATCTTATACTCGTTAGTTTAGCGCGTGTCTCTTTTAGAAGTATATTCGTGTATCTTTATAATAAATACACGAGCATTTAACATACTGTAATAAAGGAGAAGATTATTATTCCATCAAGATACCTATACCCTATATATATACAGGGTATCCCGTAACTCTCAATTAATATTTTAAGGGGTGAAAGAAGATTGAATTTTGAATGAAAAGTTCCTTTTCTGATTTTGGCTCAGACCATTATTTACCGAGTTATTAAGAATTAAAGTTGACTAATCAGACGGCGCGCGGCCGAAGTACTTAGGAGCGTAGCATGCCATGGGGACCCTTCGTGCTTACCGTACATTTTCTCCATTAAAATTTTATTTTAAATTTTCTTGTTAAATAACGAATAAATAAATAAATCAATAAATTGATAAATAAATAAATAAATAAATGAATAAATAAATAAAGAAGAATAAATATAGTTAGAAATGTATACAAATTTCTGATTGCTTTTTATTCTTATTTATTATTTCTTATTATTTTGTTTATTTAATTATGTATTATTTATTTATACATTTATTCAATTATTTAACCCATAAATTCTCACGGCTAATCAAGCAGTGATGGGAATAACTACGGGATGTTCGCCATGAATATTTAGGAAGATTACTGTCAAAAAAGAACATTATCATAATAAATAAATTGTTTAAACAATTTCTTAAAAAATTGTCTTTACATGCGTCATATACATATAATACTTACGTAATTTTTTTCACGAAAACGACGATGCTCTTAGTTTTTACTTAAATTTCAACTTTTTGAGAAATTTTTAAAACAATTTGTTTATAAACAATTTAATTTAACAATTTCGTCATTTTGGCGTATCATACATGATTCTTCATAAAAATCCATCGGATTGTATGAAAAAAAATATTTTTTCCGTCACAATTCGATGAATTTTTATGTATTACAATTTCGATAGTGTTATTATTTTAATCCGAAATTTAATTAATCAGTACGTAAGTATTTCATCATTAATCATCGCTAATTCTTCAAATAATTTTTTTATCTTTTAGTTATTTAGAAGAATTTTTCTTTTATAGTGAGAAACGTGAGAGGCAATAAGTTTGAAATAATAAAATAATAGGGGTAATAAGTTGAAATAATAAAATAATTTAAAAGTAATTTATTGTTAGCAAATCGGTTTATTTCAAGTTAAGTTTTGTGGCCCTAAAAAGGGCCAATTTTTTTTATATTTCCGGCTCAAAATGCCCTCCGTTTACTGCCAAACATGCGTGTGCTCTCCGGATGGCTTCGTTTCTTACGCGGAGAAATATCTCCGCATCTACCGTTTTTTCAAGTAATCGAAAGCTTATCGTCAGGTCGTTCGTCTTTTGTCACGGAAAATCAGTTGTTATTAATAAACGTTTATTTCTTGTTCGAACACCACCGCATAATACCCGGCGTGTGAGTAATTATCTCAACGCCCAATTTCCTAGACGTTGGTTCGGTGTTGGCACCCCGTTCCGCTGGCCTCCACGGTAAGATCATTTGAACTTCAACAAAAAACTGTCTGCATAAATAAATTTCAATATGATTTTTATTTGCAGTTTGCCTGATCTTTCACCCCTGGATTTTTTCTTTTGGGGTTATTTGAAGGAAAAAATTTACGCAAAAGAGCCAAAAAATGTAGAGGAATTGGTTGTCCGTCTACACGCTGCTGTGGCAACGGTAGATGCGGAGATATTTCTCCGCGTAAGAAACGGAGCCATCCGGAGAGCACACGCATGTTTGGCAGTAAACGGAGGGCATTTTGAGCCGGAAATATAAAAAAAATCGGCCCTTTTTAGGGCCACAAAACTTAACTTGAAATAAACCGATTTGCTAACAATAAATTGCTTTTAAATTATTTTATTATTTCAACTTATTACCCCTATTATTTTATTATTTCAAACTTATTGCCTTTCACGTTTCTCACTATAAAAGAAAAATTCTTCTAAATAACTAAAAGATAAAAAAATTATTTGAAGAATTAGCGATGATTAATGATGAAATACTTATTATGTACTGATTAATTAAATTTTGGATTAAAATAATAACATTATCGAAATTGTAATACATAAAAATTCATCGAATTGTGACGGAAAAAATATTTTTTTTCATACAATCCGATGGATTTTTATGAAGAATCATGTACGATACGCCAAAATGACGAAATTGTTAAATTAAATTGTTTATAAACAAATTGTTTTAAAAATTTCTCAAAAAGTTGAAATTTAAGTAAAAACTAAGAGCATCGTCGTTTTCGTGAAAAAAATTACGTAAGTATTATATGTATATGACGCATGTAAAGACAATTTTTTAAGAAATTGTTTAAACAATTTATTTATTATGATAATGTTCTTTTTTGACAGTAATCTTCCTAAATATTCATGGCGAACATCCCGTAGTTATTCCCATCACTGCTTGATTAGCCGTGAGAATTTATGGGTTAAATAATTGAATAAATGTATAAATAAATAATACGTAATTAAATAAACAAAATAATAAGAAATAATAAATAAGAATAAAAAGCAATCAGAAATTTGTATACATTTCTAACTATATTTATTCTTCTTTATTTATTTATTCATTTATTTATTTATTTATTTATCAATTTATTGATTTATTTATTTATTCGTTATTTAACAAGAAAATTTAAAATAAAATTTTAATGGAGAAAATGTACGGTAAGCACGAAGGGTCCCAGGGCATGCTACGCTCCTAAGTACTTCGGCCGCGCGCCGTCTGATTAGTCAACTTTAATTCTTAATAACTCGGTAAATAATGGTCTGAGCCAAAATCAGAAAAGGAACTTTTTATTCAAAATTCAATCTTCTTTCACCCCTTAAAATATTAATTGAGAGTTACGGGACACCTTGTATATATACAGGGTGGACCATTTTAATCCATCCAGTCGAATATCTCGAAAACCAAGCCCGGGAGAGAAAAATGTTTCAGACAAAAGTTATATGGTTTCGAGGGGGCCATAAGATGGTACCATTGGTTTGACCTTGAAAAGTCATTTGAAGGTCACGTGAAAGTCACTTCAAGTTTTTTAAATGGAACACCCTATATATTTTTACATATTCTTGTAGCTCATCTCGAGAGCTTTCCAAAACACTTATGACAAAGTGTTTTTCATTAAGTATTTTTTGAGTTATAAGGCTTCAAAGTTGCAGTATTTTGACATAAAATACAAGATATCTCGTAAAATATTCATTTTTTGATTATCTTACTCTAATACTTTTATGCACAGAATAATAAGACGAATCAATTGGTGTAAAGAAAACACAGTCTTATGTTAAAGTAAAAATGTGTAACTGTTAGTTGCAAATTCAGATTTTTACTTTAACATGATTATGTGTTTTAATTATGCCAATTGATTCGTCTCATTATTCTGTGCATAAAAGTATTAGAGTAAGATAATTAAAAAATGAATATTTTATAAGATATCTTGTATTTTATGTCAAAATACTGCAAGTTAGTTGTCGAAAATTAAGGATAGTAATTGTCATGTTGTATCCGTCGGGAAGCGAGTTCGTATACCTCGTGCCGCGTGCGACTTTGATATCCCGTGCCGCATATCGACTCGCGGATCCGGGAACCATTTATATAATCGTAATCAACCAGGGTGTTTAATTGCCTGTATAGATTATATCGAATTATTGAGTCTTGCGTATGAAGAGATTTTCGCATGCTTTATACGGCGTACAGAAAAACCTGTAGCGATCGATATCAAAGGTCGATGCGTGCCGACCGCGTATGTTTACGCGCATTCCAGGGAGTTTTCTCGTGAATCGAATAGCGCGAGTGACGGACGTTTCGTGGCCGAGAACTGCGGTGTGTTATTGAGATATTTCTTTGTATTATCGCCACGGCATTAACAAGCCGTGAACGACTTCCGACGTGTTAAGAATTATCCAAAATCGAGTGTTACTTGATATCTCTCGTTCGGCCGCGACGCCGCGCCGTGCACAGCGAGTGCACAGCGAGTGCGCCCCTTACGTCTAGTTGTCGCAAATAATTCTGAGTCTCTACATTTACTCTTCGTATTCGATTATCTACGATTAAATATATCTTTTATTCATATTCAACATCATTGTCTCTTTTATCACAAAATTCCACGTTTAAAACTATCGATTCTCGATCCCGTACAGCTCCTTACGAATCTCCCCCCCCCCCTCTACCGCTGGTAAAACGGACTAGTCGTTTTAGCTACTGTCGCGATTGTAATTATTTTGAGTTTTTCGTGTAATGTAAGAGTATCCTATCGATTTAGAGCGCCGCGGATTTTCGCGCCTGGCGCCCAATATTACCGCTATTTTGGGACAAAAATTCAATTAAGAAAAGCGATCGCGCCGAAGGTGTGCCGTAGGCTAGTTCACCAGCCAAGAATTATTTAAAGGAGCGTTCAGATTAATCAACGAAGAATTATACGGTCACAATATATATGTTAAATATATATATATATATATATATATATATATATATATATATATATATATTGTTACGTCCGTGGGTCGATTATTAAATATCGCGCGACGCAACCAACATTTGCGAAATAAATAACACGATTTTATAAAACGAAACACAAGAATATTTTTATGGAACAAAATAATACAAAGCGTAATAATTTCAAATAACACGCAGCTGATCAAGAAACGACCGCACAGCTTGACAGCTATTTTCAATCTAATCTGTCACTGTTTTTCAAACGTTCTCTTAATGACGAAACTCTTGACAACGAGACATATCGAGACATTTCAAACGTTCGATTTTATAGCCTAACTTCACAAATCGCAGGGATGTAACACTGCCCCCTCCTTTCCAAATGAGTTGTCGTCCCGACAACTGGTAAAGGGGGGTTAAACATAATTGTCTTCAAAGACCTTTCTATATCCAATGTGTCTTCTTGTCTTCTCTGAGCTACAGATTACCGAACTGCACATTTTCTGGATTCTTCCGATTTCAGGTTTTGAAAAATTTCTTCTTTTTATCCCTTAACAAATATCTTCAGACAAGAGGGGGGGAGAGTTACTCTTCGCGGGCCCTTTGTTCTCTGAAAAGAACACCTCAAGTCTCTGCCTTGGCATTTGCCCTTCGCCTCACGGAAAACCACAGTTCAAAAACCGTGAGTAAGGCAGTCTTCTTTCAGGCGTAATAATTTTTTCAGAATTCAAATCTCCTTGTCTCTTGCCTTTTCTCACTTCAGGTCCAATTTTCAAATTCTCAATGTCGTTTCTCGAGAACGTTTCCTGAAAATAAATCAATATACGAAAGTATACGAACAAAAAAAAAGAAGCTTAAAATTATGAAATAAATAACTAGGTTTTGATCATGTCTTCAATTAAGATGTTCTACTATAAAATGAGGCTAGTCTGTCGGCATGCACAATTTTATTACGATGTTTAATAGATTTTTGAATACCAAAAACTACATCACTAAGTTTTTTTTTAACTATCCTATATGGACCCTCCCAATAACTTTGTAACTTAGGGGTCAACCCTTTAACTCTTCGAGGATTACAAAACCAAATATTTTGACCGACAATAAAAGAAGTCTTTCTAGCCTTGCGATCATAATAATCTTTAGTTCTAAGCGTTCTTAAATGCAAGCGTTGCCTAACACTATTATAAATATCTGATAATTTTCTTCTCATTTTTTGAATATAATTATGAACTGAATTTTTTATTTCCTCATTTTGTGAGTTTGGAGGAATACCTCGAAGTAAATCAATTCGTAATCTTAAATCTCGAACAAAATATAGTTCAGCAGGAGTAACACCAGTAACTTCATGTTTCGAAGATCGATAAGCTAAGAGATACATGGGAATCCAATTATCCCAATCTTTCTGATTCTCTGAAATGAATTTAGCTAAATAATTTAGAATTGTTTGATGTTGTCGTTCCACTTGACCATCTGACTGTGGATGTAAAGCAGTTGTTCTGGTTTTTTTAATTCCTAATAAATGTGTCATCTCTTGAAAGATTTTTGACTCGAAATTCTTCCCTTGATCCGTATGGATTTCCAGTGGTTTTCCATGACGAGAAACTACCTAACTAACAAAAACTTCAGCTACAGTATTAGCCCTAATATTTTTTAATGGAAATGCTTTAACCCATTTCATAAAACAATCGACTACCGAGCCAACAATTGACCAACAAATATCGATTCCCAGCATTAGTTATCAGAAGAGGGCCGAGTATGTCCATCTGTACTCTTTCGAATGGAGTTCCCACATTATAAACTTGTAACAGGGATTTTCCTTTTTCTAAAGGACCCCTCTTTGCTATACAGATCTTACAAAGACCAATGTTCCACATCGCTTTTACATGTAGCCCAATAAAAACGTTTACGAATCTTTTCTAGTGTCTTATTTATTCCGAAATGTCCACCAGATACAGAATCATGGGCCTCTTCTAATATCTGATTGATGTATTTCTCTGCAACAATTATTTGTAAAATACTATATTTTAAATTTGTAGATTCCCATCTTTTAAAAAGAACACCATTCTGTAAGATTAATGCATCCCAATAGGACCAATAAATTTTTGCTGAAATATCTAATTCAGCAATTTCCTCTCGAAGAGGGCGTTTTCCTGACTCTTTTCCCTGAATAAAAATTGAAATGATGGGATCCTCCATTTGTCTATTTCGCCATTCTTCCAAATTCTGTTCTTCTAAAACAATTCGAGCTACTAAGTTCTCTTTTAATTCCACTTTTTTGCAATAATTACATTCAAATCCTTCACAAGGACATCTGGATAATTCGTCAGCATTTTGATGTATCCGTCCCTTCCGATAAACAACCTCAAATTGGTATTGTTGTAGTCTTTCAATCCATCGTGCTAGTTGGCCCTCAAGATTCTTAAATGACATTAACCATTTAAGAGAAATATGATCTGAACGAATTAAAAATTTCCTTCCATACAAATAATGATGAAATGATTTTAATGCTTCTACAATAGCCAACAATTCCCGTCTAGTCACACAATAATTTCTTTCCGTTTTACTAAATACTCGACTAAAATAGGCAATTACTTTCTCGGTTCCTTCCTGAACTTGTGAAAGAACTGCTCCTAGCCTGTGATGAGGCGTCAGTATGTGTATGCTGAGTGTGTAAAAGAAAGGGACAGAGTGAGTGAGAAAAAGAGAGAGAGAAATAACCGTCTCCGCCGCGACGGCAACGCTCCTTCGATTGTCATCGACATTGTCGTCAACGGCTTCAGACCAATCGATATATTGATTTTCCGGCTCAGCTGAGAGACACATCGTGTGTAACAATCAGCTGATTGCAGTGTCCGACGGCCGACGATCCGGAACAACTTTTCGTCATTAAAGTAACGTTATTTTAAGGAACACTTATTCCTAACGTAATTATAAAACATTTTCTTCTTTATCAAAATTTTATTTAAAGCATAATTTTATGTTATAAGATAAAATAGGTAACGACTCATGCAGCGGTAATCACCTGTCGGACAGTCAGCTGCGCCCGCGTTCGCGGCGCGTCGCGCCGCTCCTGCCTGCCTTCTATACTCGACGCGTGATTTGCTAACTATTTTTGCTTATAACTCAAAAAATACGCTTCAAATCAAATTTTGGTAGAGGACAAATTGTTTTAGAATTCGCTCAAGAATATGTCATTTTAAGGACATCAGGTTGTTTTGAATCACCCTGTATAGAGAGAGAGAGAGAGAGAGAGAGCGAGAGAGCGAGAGAGCGAGAGAGCGAGAGCGCGAGAGCGAGAGAGAGCGAGAGAGCGAGAGCGAGAGCAAGAGAGAGAGAGAGAGAGAGAGAGAGTTTGCTCTTTGCTTTTTTTTTACATTAAAATTTGTATATATATAACTTTAACTTATATATTGTGTAAAATGAAATGTTATTTTTTATAAATGTGTATATACTTATACATATATTAAAGTTAATTTATAGTAAATACATTAATATAGATAATTTTTGTTTTGACTTTAAAATATATGTTTTTCTTGTGGAAAAACTTTTTTATACTTTATTTATACGGTATTAATATTTCAAAGATGAAGTTATATTTTTCTTTTTCAGGATATGCAAGACTTTAATAATATTATATTATATTATATTGTAAGTATATTTTTTTGTTTACAGTACATTTTCAAAGTATCAAATACACACACACACACACATGTATAATGTAACAAATATATATATAAGCATATACAAATTTATGAAAAATAACATTTTATATATGTATATATATACAGGATGTCCCGAAAATGCCGGTAAATATTTTAATGGCAGGTTCTTTAGAACATTAATAAGACGAAAAGTTTAATACAAAAATGTCGAGGCTACAATAGTTTTCAAACTGGAAGCAATTATATCTCACGAATGATAGGACTGAAATTTCGCGCTCTCAGGTGCGGCAAAATAACAAGTGATAAAAGTATGTAAAGGATATAAGTGCTATAAATAGCGCTCTTTTCACGATATTATGAATATTATATTATCACTTGTTATTTTACCGTACCTGAAAGCGCGAAATCTCAGCCCTATCATTCGTGAAATATAATTGCTTCCAGTTTGAAAACTATTGTAGCCTCGACATTTTTGTATTAAATTTTTCTTCTTAAAATGTTCTAAAGAACCTGCCATTAAAATATTTACCGGCATTTTCGGGACACTGTATATATATCGATCCAAAAATTGCAATTCCCCTCTATGTTAAACATATAAATATTAATTAAACATATTAATATGTTCCATATTATGACTTTGAAATTTTCTTTGATTTTTAAAAACTCTTGGCCAATCGTAAAATTATTTAATATAAAAAGATATTTATGTCTTTTCTTCTGAAATTAATAAAAATCTAAATATCTATTGTATTTTTTTAAATATTGTTGCTTTTTCTTGTGTATTAATAATTTTTGATATATTTATTCTTCTATAGAACTTTAGGATCCTCATCTTTATTCAAAAGAACTTTTTTTGCTCTAATTGTTCAGGGGTGAGTAAGGCAGAAGGCAGAAGAGATTAAGTCACTTTTAGATAATAAACAAAAATTTTTACTTTTTTTGCATTTTTATTATTCATACATACTAAATAAAAAGAAATATTTATCTTAAGGTGTCCATTTTGCCTCACTCTTTCTGTAGCTATATATGTCATAATAGTTTTTTATTTTAAGCAAATGTTATTCTTTACCATATTCTACCGTACAGTCTATATTTTTTCTGCATATTTTAATAGCAATTCTTCAATATTTTTCATGCTAATTATATTTCATTTTCTTTCGAATAGATTTAACAAATTATTCTTTCGTTGATTGAATATGAATCTTCTATGCATTTTCTCATTGATTTATTGGTTTTTTTCATTAATAATATATTGGTTTTTGACACTCATGGATAAAAAGTGCTTCTTTATTTAAATTTATTTCTATTAATTTTGATCACGATTTATTTCATTAAAGATAAATTCAGAACAACCGTTTTGCCAACTGTTTGCCGTGATAATTTTACAGCAAACAAGTGTATTTGTTTAATTGTATGTATTTTCAATCATTGTATACATTGTACAACACTATTTTATTTTTAATTCACAGGTCAGATTGCTAAGATAATTACAACGGACGAAGTTTGTATAATTTGTTACAAGTATTTTATTAATCTTATTTTTTATTTATTATATGAAATTATTTCATATATGTAATTATTTTCCGCTAGACTTGATATGCTAGACATTATTTTCTTCAATCACTTGCAAGCATATTAATCCATAATAAATTATTTAATTCTTATTTCTTATTTCTTTCAAGATTTTATTATATATTATTGAGTTTTAAGTAGACTAAAAAACTTGTTTATTTTTTATTTAAACTTTTTTATTTCAAACTTTATTTATTCTTCTTTGAATTACTTTTTTATTTTGTTCATTTCTATCGTTTATATTTTACTTTATATATATACTTAATATGTTACGTTTGGCGAACAGGCGTAGTCGCAAGCCTTATCATTTACTATCTGCAGTTCATCATTGTCGTTTGGAAAAAATAGAAAAAACTGCACATAATGAATACGAATCCTTACAACAGCAGAATTTAGATATTGATAATTCTAGAACCGATTCAAATTTTGTTAACGAAGGTCAAATTCTTCCGGAATGTAGTCAGACTGAAGATGAAATTTTTGTATCTTCTGATGTATCAGCTGGTGATGTGCAATTTGCTTATAATGAAGTTGAGGCATTAAGTTCGTCAGACGTTGCTGAATCCATTTCAGATTATGATGATACGGCTTCAGATATTGAACAAAATACTATTGATAGTTTTCAAGAACTCCTTGCTGAAGCCTTCGTACGTCATAATATGTCCCATACGCAAATAAATGCTGTTTTATAAGTTATTCGAACACATCCTTGTTTACCCACATGCCAAAGGATTGTAAGACGCTTTTAAAAACTCCACGAATCGCGCATCCCACATTTAACATTGCAGGAGGTGAATATCTTCATTTAAGATTTGAAGCAGGAATTTTTTCCATTCTTCAACGAACTTCTCCGAAATTGATTCCACTTGACACTTTGATGGTAGACTTTAGCACAGATGGTGCCACACTAGATGGGCAGGGCAATATTCAAATGTGGCCGATACAAATTAGGATTGCAAATATTCCTCAAAGTAAACCCGAAATCGTAGGCGTTTGGCGAGGTTCATCGAAACCAACTAATGCGCAGGAATTATTTCAATATTTTGTGGATGAAGTTCAGGATGTATTAAATCGTGGGGGAGTTGTTTTCCATGATCAACTAAAAATGATTAAATTGAGGTGTTTCATAGCTGATTCTCCTGCACGGGCTTTTGTATTGGGTCACAAAGGCCACGGTAGTATATTTCCGTGTTCGAAATGTTGGGTTCGGGGAAATTGGCTTCGTCGTAGAGTAGTAGCTTATCGTGGTATTAATCATAGACCTCGTACAGACGAAGAATACAGACATCATATTGATGGAAAACATTATGCAGATTTTGACTCCGCTCTGTTTCCTTTAGAGATGGGATTAGTAACTCAAACAGTCTTTGACTATATGCACACCGTTTGTCTTGGTGTTATTCCCAAAATAAATAGCGCTTTTGTTGATGGAAAATTTAATTCAAGTCTAAAACTTTCAGCCAGATCACTTGAAATTATGACTACACGTCTACAGCAAGTTAAGAATTACTGTCCTAAGGAATTTTCACGAAAATCGCAATTAATGAAAAAGTATGGAGGATTTAAAGCTACGGAAAATCGCCAACTTCTTTTACATACTGCTCCAGTTGTTTATTATGGACTTATAAATCCTGCTGTGTACAAACATTTTCTGCTGTTACATTCTGCTATTCGAGTTCTAGTCAGTTCTTTCTTATCGGAAGACCGTCTTAATTTTGCACATACAGCATTAAGCATTTTTGTGAATAGAGCAGAGAACATATATGGTCCAGAATTTCTTTTTTACATTACTCATTGTCTTTTACATCTCGTAGATGACGTAAGACGCTTTGACTCATTAAATGAATTATCTATGTTTCCATATGAAAATAATATGATGTATTTCCCCAATGCTTGTCGTAAGCCTTATCAACATTTGCAGCAAATCGTAAATAGACGATATGAAAAGTTCCAAATTACACAAAATATTGTAAATATTGAAGAAGTGATGCGTTCTAGTAGACCGTGGGTTAGTCCTGTAGAATTTGATGCTCCGCTAGATAGTTGCCAGTTTCAGATTTTAGACATAGGAAAATTTCGTATATCGGTAAAAGATCAGGATAATACGATAATATTAAATAATTCGAAGATTTGTCTCGTTCAGAGCATTATTCTCTTTCGTGATCATTATCAATTAGCAGTTAAAGAGTTTTGCAAAGTTGAAGATTTTTTCAATATTGGTTTGTCATTGTCATCATCAGTAGGTGTTTTCCAATGTTCTTTATTATCTGATAAAGTTATCATAATAGATTTCAATGAAGTGCAAAATAAATGTTTTCGCATGCCTTATTGGTACACTGAAGGACATAAAGATCCTATTAGTGATATCTGGATAGTTGCAATCATTCTACATACCATAAATTAAAAATATCATGATTTTTATTAGGTAGATTAGGAATTTCATAGGTTTTTTTAGATCTATTCACTATAAGACTTTCTGCACAAACTCTTTCATAATGAGTTACGTTATAAGTACTGGTCGTAAACCTAAATTCGTACATAAACTCTAACTTCAACTCATAAACAGAAACGTAACGTAATAAAAACGTTATAATTTCTCTTGTTGATTAAAGTTTAAGTTTATGTATGGGTTTTAGAGATTTACAATTAATAAGTTTACGTAATGAATTATGAAAGCGTTTGTGGAGGGTGTAATTTTTTTTAAGATGAGTCAATTGGGACGAGGAAGAGGAAAAAATGCAGACATTGAATGCAAAAAAGCATTAGAATTATTAAATAAAGATCTTGAAAGATATAAAACAAAACAAGAAATCACACCTCACAAAACTATACAAAAACAGACAGTATCCAAATATCAACATTATTCACAATCTTCAGCATCATTGCATGTTTCATCATCATCATTCTCATCCAAACAATCACATAAACACATGCCTCCTCCATCAGTACCATTACAAAATAAATCCATCTTATTACATTCAACTTTACTAGCTAATCAATCATGCGCACAAAACATTCCTTCACCACTACAACGCAAACAAACATTATCACGCTCGCCTTCACCATCCATACAATCATTCACGCAAAATATCCATCCATCATATAAATCACCATCACAACAAACAAACAATAAACAAACATTATCACGCTCATCTTCACTACCTATACAAACATTTACGCGAAACAACCATCCATCATTCAAATCACCATCACAACAAACAAACAGTAAACAAACAATATCAGAATCTGTACAACGCAACCACGTCTATCACTAGCCAGACAAGAAGAATTTATGAAAGAGGAGGAAATATCCTATGATATAAAGCAGTCTCTACAGTAATAAAAATGATTATAATAAAGGTAAATAGTCATCTATGTGTATGAATAAAGACATCAAATTTTATTTTAGAATGATCATGGCGCAACTACGTCGAATGGAAAATAAACAAATTTCTATTGAAAAGAAAACCGAGTAAGTATTAATGATTTTATTAAGGAATAGCAAGTAACTTATTATAAATAAATTTTTAATCCCATAATTTTATTTTTTTCTTGCAGTGAAAATGTGAAAAATATTAAAAGACTATTAAAAGAGTCTACATTTAAAAAACCAACAAAACCTCAGGAAATATTATTTAAAACCATGGACGATTTCTTGGTCTTCGAAAAAGTTGATGAAGAAATTTATAATGATTTGGTAAGAATTTTTCTTTAATATAATGTTTTCTAAATATACAGTTATTCAGTTTATTACAAAAATTTTGTATTAGGTGGGGTACTTCATTTATCTGGGACGGACTAATCCAGTGGATTGCGCTGCGGAATATTTTCGCAGCGTATTTCCAGAAGATGAGGAGGTATCACCACAACTCACTTTAAATGGAAAAAGTGGACCAGGGGGTTGCAAATTGTGAGACAGTCGCTTTACTCAGGCATGTCAAGGTTCGTAAAAAATTCTCAGTATTTATGTTCTACATATTAATTACGTTTACACGTCAAACTTAGTCGGATTTAATAATTCCATTCTGAGATTGTCTAATCACAGTCACTCTTCTAAAAAATGGAACGACTGTCATTGATCAGTCTTAGAACGGATGTTATTAAATCTGATTAAGGGTAAACGTAGGCAATGGGTCGTATGAATAAAAAGGAGCATGACTTTATACTTCAACTTTTTAGAGCAAATCATTAAAGATATATGATTAAAATAATCACATAACTTTAAGGATTTGCTTCAAAAAAATTGAAGTATAAAGTCATGCTCATTTTTATTGGTACAGCCTATTAAATACATAACTAAAGTGTTTCTCGTCAATTTTTTTCAGATGCCATGAACTCAAATAAATATTTCGCCAACCCTAACAACGTCAAATTTTATGACGCCCTGGAAAAGACTTTGAAAAGCCTTAAAACGTGAAAATGGCGTTATAATAAAAAATGACGCCAAGAAAATAAGGAGGAAGTCCCACCGAATCGATGCCGGCGAATAGACGACGAATATGAGGTCTGTGTTCCTTTTTTACTACTTTTTACTAGTTGTACACTGTCTGTCATTAATTTGTTTCATTTTCCTAGCGATATATCCTATATAAATTAAGTAAGAAAATGGAACGAATTAATGACAGACACTGTACTATTCTTCCAATGTGGAAAAAAAGATAAACTCTAAATTAATGCAGCCTATTTTTTAAAAAGAATAAATTTATGATTACAGGAAAATGCAGGATTCCAGGACATTCCGGAAGAAACCGAAGACGGCGACAATTTAAGAAAGATCCAGCACATGGAGGAAATTGAGGAGACAGATGAAATCGGAGAACCGGAGAACATGGTAAAAAACAATTTTCATAATTTATTTTCCATAATTAAATTTATAAAGAATTTTGTACTATCTTTGAGAGCATTTTATTTGTACAGATATATAAATTAACATGAATATATTATTTTATCTTTATTTTCCATTTAAATAGCGAACAAAGATAGATGAGATGTGTCGATTTACGTTAACACGTCATTATTCAATGGAAATTAAAAATAGAATGACTTTTGCGTTCTTTGTATCGCTAAATGAAATGCATTCAAAGATAGAGCAGAAGATTGCTCAGATTATGAAAATATTTCAGATATTTTCAGATATGCTAATCTGATAAAATTTTTATGAGAAAGTCTAAGAATTCTTATTTGTCACCAGAGAGGATAACATCATCATTGAAGACACTCTGGAAAATCACGCCAATGAAATTGAAGATGACACCAACGAAACAGAAAATAACATGGACGATAGCAAGATCCTGTAGAACACAGGACAAGAAAACGACATGGAAACACTGGAACAGCAGGAAGAGCTAGAAGACAGATTATTTATGATAAGGTAAAAGTATTTATGGCAATATTTTTTACTTTGGACAAGCAGAATTAAATTCGGATGTGCTTCACAGAGAACGGCGGGGAGGGGCCGTTATCACCCCTAATTCATTTCTTTTCTTTTTCAGATGTAAAGTATGGAGGGGCAAATTGTTTGATTGTGCCTCACAGAAAAGGGCGGGGATGGGGCCCTTTCCCTTTCATCTCAGCAAACACAAAATAACAGTATTCATATATTGTAGCTTTGTGTTTGCTGGATAATTTTTTTATAATTTATAATAAATATTTTAAATTTAATTTATAATTTATATAAATAGAATTTAACTCAATTTATAATTTAATTCATATTTAATCTATAATTTAATTAAAGTAATTTTATTAAAATTTGTTAATTATAGATATAATTTTATATTATAAATTTTATATATATTGTACATTATATATATATATATATATATATATATATATATATATATATATATATATAACACATATATTTATTATAGTATTATATATATTATACATATACATATTATATATATATATATATATATACACATCTATATGTACATACGCATATATACGTTATAAATAATATATATGTAAAACTTTTTGTAAAAAATTATATGTATATATAATATTATAAATAAACAAATAAATGTTTTTTAATTATAAAGTTAAAATAAATATAATATTGTTTTTTAATATATATAACCATGTTATATCTTTATTTATAATAAAAATAATATAAAAGAGAGGTGAAAAGGGGAGGAAAGCTGGTATTCTCACAATACGAGTACAGTACCAGTACGATACTAGTACAATATATATAGATTATTTAATTTTCATACTTTTTTTGTGTTAGTATTGCACTGGTATCGTACTAGTACTGTTCTAGTATTGTGAGAGTACACCGTACGATTATAATTATATATCATTGCACAGTGGCGCTACGATAGCCGTACCACGTATCAATTAGTGTACTGGTAACGTACGCTTACGGTACGCACGTACGTGGTAGGTACAATATTGATACACAAAGAGCGCGTTCGGGGAGACGCTATTAGCGCTAACAGCATCGTTCTATCTTTGTTCAACTTTTAATGAATAACAAAGACAGAACGACACTGTTAGCGCTAATAGTATCTCCCCGAACCCGCCCAAAGTACGACGTACGCTCACCGTACCAATACTGTGGAAGTATCTGGGTTACTTTCAGAGATTTTACCAATTACCTTCAAATATTTCTATTTTTCACCTCTAGAGGGCAGCATATATCGTTGATTACTAAAGTCACTAAATTATAAAGTACAGTCGGACCTCTTATTCTACGACCCTCTTATGCTATGAAACCTCTTATCCTACGACAAAAAATCCTCTCATGTTACGACTACGAAAGGGAAATTATATCCCCACTCTCAAATTTTTAAGGTTTAAGGGGTTTTTCAAAGGTTTAAGGGGAAATTCCGAACCGAAAATATCGTAGGATAAGGGTGCAGTCCCATTAAGCACGAATCGGAATGACGGATCGGATTCTGCTATGGAATTGTAGTAAATTCTCTCCCAACTCAACCGCACATGTCTGTTCCGTTCCGTAAAAATTTCCTCTACCAGTCCCATGTAGAATGTGTGAAAAAAACGTAAACAATACTTTGTAATATTGTACAGTTTTAACTTTAAACGTGCGAAAATAATATTTTGAAACACATCATAATGGATGAAAAAACAGTCTTATTAGTTATGTTAAAAATACTGCGAACGGGGAATAATTTGCCAACTTGGCATGCTGTATCAGTGTTCGAGAGAGTGCGAAAGCTGTATTTAGGTTACATCGTTTTATTGGAAAAGCAGGAAAATATAAGAAAGAAACGTAAATTTACGTATTTTGAAACTTCGAATCCACTTGAATGAGTATTAAATTTCTATCATGTAGTATATATGTATTATTTTTTTATATTCTCTATCATGTATGTATTATTTATTATAAGATAATAAAGAAATTTTTTTTCTTCTGAAAATCAAAATAAATAGAAGATTGTACACTTTAATGAACTTTACATACACATATATGTAATAACAAAATATTCATTTCTTTCAGACTCAAATATTTATCAGGTTTAATTAAAATAGAAATAAATGTTTTTATGTTATATAATTAAATGTTTTATTTATTTATTATGTAATGTTTGGTATAAAATAATTGTAATTAGTATAAAATAAAGCTAAGAAATATTAAACAAAAATAACGATTATGGCTGCTTAATACAAAATATTTATCGTCTTTGAAGTTCCGCTTCCGCCATGTCTTGATTGTGACAATTGACAATAACACAATGACGTTTTTAAAGTGCGGTATTTATCCGATCCGTTCGGAATTGAGGAGATATACGCGTTCCGATCGGAAAGAATAGCAGGAACAAGAATTTACTACAATTCCCTAGCAGAATCCGATCCGTCATTCCGATCCGTCATTCCGATCCGTGCTTAATGGGACTGCACCCTAAGAGGTCCGACTGTACCGCAAACTTAACCTCCGTACAGTTACCCGAATCACTTTGATTTTTTTATAATTAAAATTAACTAATCGCTTGGTAATCGTTTAGTGATGATTGGTCGTCCAATTAAAACGTTTGGTCGTTCATCGTTTTTTTTAAATTAAATAATTAAAATTTCTAAGTAAAGTTAGCCAAAATTTTGTCATATTTTTTTATACGGGGCGAAGCCCCGTCCCCCTATGCACTCCTATTTAAGCGTTCTTTTCCAAGATCTACTTTATGTACGGGTACCGGCAGAAATGGTTTCCGTCGACAACTTCAGCGTTACACACATACAACAGAAATCATACGTATACATATATGCTAACTTCATGTGTATGCGCATGATCCTGAAGTTGCCGACGGACTACATGCTAGAAAAGAACGCTTAGATGGAAGTTTATTTATCTAGTAAACTTACCACCAACGCGAGTTTTGATTAGCTTTTGCTTGTCTGCTTTCTGCTTTTCTGCCACAGACTTCTATACTATAACTAGACCGCTAATTTCCTTATATATTAGACCTAAAAAGTGACCCCGAAAAATATGTACAACATTAGTAGGATAGAGAAAAGGAGGGAATAGATATATAATATGGCTACTACAGAAAACTCGTGTGTGAGTGACATTGCTTTAAATTCAACCAATCAGCGTGACTGTCATTCTACTAATGATGACGCATGCGCATAAGTACATACTTTTCGGTGTTATGTACTTTGCCAGAGTTAGCAGTCTAGTTGTATATAAAAGTCTGTGTTTTCTGCCAAATGAATTTAGAATCGTGATAATCTAATAATTGACCACCAAACGTTTTAATTGGACTACCAATCACATATAAATAAATTCGAAACTGTCCCGCACAATCCGGGACGTCTGGTCATCTTAAAGGTAACATTTCATGAGCAGCAAACTGTCGCAGCAGTTTGCTGCTATTGATTAAAAATTTGTACCTATGTATGATGTATAATAAACTCCCCTATATTTTGGTTCACTGCTCTCTGCTGCTATGAAGTTCAACCAAATGAACAGCAAAACATTAAAACATAGTGTATGTATGTACATACATACACATCAAAAGTGCCTAATATCTAATCTAAAGTTTGCTGAAGAAAAAATAAAATGACATCGAGTGAGGTATGTATTAAATTGTATATGTCAATAATATAAATTTTAAGAGATAAATAAATAAGATAGAAATGTGAAAGTAAAAATCATAGTGTCATAATTGTTATTCTTCGCGACTAGTAATGGAACATTTGTGACTATGTAAACTCTCTTACTAAATATTTTTTTTATTACTAATTAATTTTTCTCAGTTTAAGGGTCGGCAGGCGACACGGTGGAGACCTCATGCGGAGACTTCGGAACTACAAATTCTTTTCGACGATATTTCGGCTATAAATTAAGAAAGAATCATATTTAACAATGATATTCTTATTTAGGAGGATTGCTCGCAGCCCGCTAAAGAGCGATTTTTTAAAAAAAAGGCTTAAAATAAAATTTCATAAAGTTAACATGAATAAGGTATACTGATCGTGAATGAAGTATATAGACCAGGTGCACCGATTGTAATTATTATAAATTTTTTAAAAGCCAAAATGCAAAATCCGGCTCTTTAGCGGGGTAATAAACTTTGCAAGGAATGTAGCAAAAAGTTTTATAAAGAAATATAACTTCTTCGAGGCAAAATATTACCGAATAGAATATTGTATCTGTACCTAAACTGCAAGTGCAGCTAATTGTAAGAAATTGAGTTGGCAGCACCGCTTGCTAAAGAGAGACAATGAAAGACAATAATGTCGTCTTCGTCTCTCTTGAAATGCAATGATGTTTGTACGTATACAGACATACACCAATACATTAAATAAGAATTCATTTCTCAATGCTGGTGACAGTGACGCCGGAATTTTCTGGTCGGCCCTGCCGACCCTTAATTTTGTAAATACTTGCGGTGATTGTAAAGAAATTGTTAAAGAGCGTCTAGTGTCTAGTCATAAATGCATAAATGGATTTGAACGAGTTTATGTCAATGATAATCGATATTTTTATCCAGTTTGTAGTAAATATTAAATCAAAATAATACAAAAAATTATTAAAAATAAATTATATAATATATAATATTTTAAACAATAAAATTTTTAATTATAGGTAATGGAAAAATAGTACGCCGGTCTTACCAATAATAAAGAAAATATTGTACTAAATAAAATAAAATAAATATTAAAAAGATTACATAAAGATGCAAATAGAAATTATGTATATTATACAATGTGTTTTCTATTTTTAAATTATCTTATATTTTATTTATTTTCTCTTATATACAATATATTATATTAAAATATTATTGCTTATATTCAACAACTGTTAGATAAATAGCTACAGTATTATTCATCATTAAAAAATAAGAAGACATTATATACAAAATATATAGTACATCATATTGAAATTATTATAAAATTTCAAAACTTTCTTTTTTATTATTTATTACGACGAGATGTGAAAGATATTTATGTATATAGTACACAATATTATTTATATATAAAATATTTTGTAATAAGTGGATATAAATTACACATTTATTTATAAAGAAGATTGTAAATGATATAATTGAAATTATATAAGTATTATTTTATTACATTATATTATATATAATTTTCAATCTTTCTACTGTGATTATATAATCTTATTAGATTGCTACCTAATCTACATTAGAAAAGAAATTTGTTTATTAAATATTTATATTTATACACATTTAAAATAAATATAACAGATTATATTAATCGATTTTTCTTTAATTATTAAATTACACTTGTATATTTAAACATAGTTACTCTTTCATAGCCAAGTATCACAGAGCATATCATATATAAATAAGAATGTTTTGCTCTCTCTCTCTCTCTCCCTCTCCTTCTCTCTCTCTCTCTCCCTTTCTCTTCCCCCCTCTCTTCTCTCTCTCTCCCCTCTCTCTCTCTCTCTCTCTCTCCTCTCTCTCTCTCTCTATTTCTCTCTTTCAAGTATTTTGTACTTATATAATATTGAAACAATAATATTCTTCTTTCTTAGAAAACTATATATTGTATTTTTATTTTTTAATGATCTTCTTTAAAAATAGACTAAAATTAAAGTAGTAGACCATCTTACATTTTATATACGTATAGTAACTTATATATAAAAATAATTTGACTCTAGATCCAAAAAATAATGATTTAATTATTAATTATCATTTTTTAGTCTCTTCAGGTGGAATTTTTCGTGATTGCTTTACTTCATATTATGAGTGACATATTTTCAAGTGGAAAAAAAGCACTACATACGACTATTTATTTTTAGTTGATTTTCTGTTGTCTGTTTCAATTCTATTAATTTTACTTTCAGCGGTTGAATATTGGTACCTAACCATTCTTCAATCATTGATGAAAAGAAAATTGCTTCCATTTGCATTCGTAGATAACCTTCCAAGGAAGACAATTCTAATAGTAATCTTAAACAAATATATATGGTACAATGTGTCAAGAAAATTACAGTATAGTATATTTTCATGTTGATTACTGTGAAAATACTTACTCTGTAAAAGTAGGTATCAAATTCTCCAATTGCATGGGATTTGTATAATTATTTGCCACTTGCCATGGATTCATCCACGTCATAATTCTATTGAGAATAAATACTTTTTGAATATAATTGAGATCCAAATGCATATATTCTCAACTTATTATAAAATTTCAAGCATTCAAAAAAGTATTTTATTCCATTTAAAAATATAATCATTATTGTATATAATATTTAAATAATTATCAATATACTATATTGATAATTGTATACTATATTTAAATAATTATGAATATACTATATTGATAATTGTATACTATATTTAAATAATTATCAATATTCTAATAGATTTCTTAAATAAATCACATATAAACAAATAACTAAAAATTATTTTATAAGTTTAGAACAAAATTTTCAAAATTTATATTGCAAAAAAATATATAAATTGCTTTTGTGTGCTTACTGATCGCTGACAACAATATTATGAAATTTCGTCTTGAAATTAAGAAACCACTCCATACCCACAGCTACTTGCCATCCAGGAAAAAGCAGATTACTAGGTATCGGGATTGGTCTAGGTTGTGGTATTATATGCAATGGATGATCAATATATCCTAAGCTCTTTGCAACTTGTGCATGTGTCTCCTCTGAATAACCATAGAGCCAAACTTTTAGGCATAAAGCTAACGATGGTATAGCTGTGGGCAACAATTCGCACATTGTAGCATAATGATCATATCTAAAATTACAATTGTAATCATTTAGTTATGTTTTAAGATGGTGTATAGGTTGTTCTGATTTTTCTTACCTTGACCAGCCAGTAAATGCTGTACCTCGAAATTCATGTACCTTACTGACATGAACTCCCAATTCTTCTAGCCATTTTTCGTGATTGCTTATATGATGTCGAATTATAGGTACATGTTGCGTGGAACCAGTGGCTCCTTTGAATGCAGTTGCTATCCAGATATTGGGAAAGACTGCGCTGTATTTATCCCATAGTCCTAACAAATATAACATAATAATGTAATAATAACAGAAATTCCACTCTTCTTTTATTTATAAAAAGTCAAAGGATGATTTAAAGAAAGACTATTCAAGGTAACAAGTAATACTCTCAAAAAAAAAAAAAAACAACTCTGTTAGAAAAATATACATTATAATTCAATAAAAAAAGAGAAGAGTAGAAATTTTGAATTATATAGAAAGGCTATAAAATGCTATGAAATATATTATTTCTATAATTATTATGAATGAAAATTATTAAGAAAAATTATGAACAAAAAACAATTAAATTTTATGCTGATTTTATACCAGTAAATAATGTAAATAATAATTAAAAATTATATTCCATAAATCACATAGCAGAAAAAGAATATATACAGGGTGTTCTGGTAAAGATGAGCAATCTCTCATGAGCATGTAGAGCAGATAAAAAAAAACCTCATAAGTTCCTATAAAATTTTTTTCTATAATGCATTTCTACCAAGATATTTGTTTCTGCGTTTTTCTTGAAAACAATAAGTTTTAACACAATGAAACAAGAATACCTTTTTTTAAGAGAAAAATGTAAAGACTCTAAAAATATATTAAAAATAAAAAAGCCCACCAGCTTTAAAGTTTTATAAGTTAAAAGACTTACAGGTGATCTAATTCTGGCTCTTTAACATGATATAAAAAATCTATCACACTATTTTAAAGATCTTTACTTAATAATAAAAAAAATCTTATACATTATTAAAATCTACAAAGTAATATAAAAGTTATTTAAGAAAAATGATTCTCAAATTTAAACTTTAGAGAACACCCTGTATATATAGTGCGAGTATGTACTAATCACAAACCATTATTACTCAACAATTTTACAATTGTTGTATTTCCTGAACGCGATTAATGTTTATGCAACTTTCGCGTGCAACAAAGATAAAAATCCAAATTTTATTCAGAATAGCTAATGATAAAAAAGTTACTAAAAATGACTTTTTGCGTACAAATACAAAAAATGTGATATTTCATGTAAAAAGTAACAAAAAGTGACAACAGAGAAATCTCTGCAATTATAATCCAAACATTATAAGGAAATATATATCTACAAATATTTCTGAAAGTAATATTAGAAAAGATTAAAAAGGTACCATTAGGCAATGCAAAATTATCCCTGGGATTGTAATGCCATACCATAGGTTCTACATATTTTCCAATGTAATGTTCTGCAAAACAAAAAAAAAGAAGAAAAGATTAATTTTATCGGTAAAAAGATTTGCATAACCACATGACGCGAATAAGCTAACGAGATACCGTTCAAAACCTGTAAGTCTATTGATCTCAACATGTCATCCCAAATGATAATCTTTAAATATGGATAAGTTTCCTGAATGTATTGGGCTATTGCCAAAATATGTTCCAAGTACAATGAAGATTTGCCATATTTACTGGCTGCAGCTCGTTTAGTACAGACTGAACAAAGGCCTAAGTGCCACACTTCATCAGAACCTATATGTAGATATTGTATGTCAGGATGAAAACTAACAATCTGACGTATTAATGACTTGACCAGTGGTAGAGTTCTCGGATTTGATGGACAAATGGAACTTGGAAAAGCTTCCACTTCACGTAATGATCTCCATTCGTCGTGTTTCAGGATAAACTGCAATTAAAATTTTAATAAATGAATAAATCAAATTAAATAAATATTCTTAAATTATTGATTTCAACCATAAAGATTTACAAATTTCTAACAAAATAAATGTGAAATATATGTAAAAGGTCCTTTGCATACCTCCATATGACCAAAAGTTTGTACTAATGGAACAACTGCCAAGCCACAATCACCTGCTATTTGCAGAATGTGTCTGGCTTCTTGAATTGTATATCCACTTGCTAAACTACTTGGTCCATTACTTCCTATTGGAGAAAGCTCTCGATTGTAAGGAAATGTATCCTCCCACTCCAGCAATAATCCAGTAGCTCCCCATGTTCGCAATAATGGAAAAAGCTATAAATATTCCATTAAATTATAAGAATAAAAATAAGTACAAATGAAAAAAATAAGAAAGTTATAATTAATGATGACTATTTATCTGTCAACATGTTAAATATTATTTGTACTGGGATTAAAATTATGTATTATAATTCATTTAAAATTAAAGGAAAAAATAAAATTTTTAATTACTTAAAAGTCAAAATGTCAATATCTTTTCTAAATTGTTATTTAGACATAAATACAGAATGTCTTTCTATTCTTTCGTGTGTCACACACAATTATAAATATCAGTTAAAATCTAAAGATATAATTTTTTACACCTATTTGCATACTATCAATAACTGTGTAACAGTATTGAGCGTAAACAAATGCAAGCTCAAAACAATTCATAATAAAAAGAAAAAAATTAGTTATTAAAATGTCTCCATATTTTTATTGTAAAAAATTTTGAATCAGTATTTCTAAAAATAAATTCTAAAATATCCGGTCAATGAAATAAGACTTAAGTGTTTACGAATAACGAATACCTTTTCAAAATAACAAGTCCGCGGTGGTGCACCTTTTAAATCAAGATGAACCAGTCTGAAAAGGAAGATAATTTGTGAAAATGTCATGAAATATTTTTCTCATATATATACATATTATTATATAAAAATATTATACGGAAATTTATACATGTCAATCTCTCTCTCGATTACTTTACCTATGTGAGCCTAACGTTAAAGCGTCCATCTTTTCTCCCATTCCATTTGTTAGGTTAAGACTGATCAAAAGAGAAAAAAGGATAATTTATTGCCGGAATAAATAGATTCATAAATTCGTATAAATTTTAGATTCCCTTTCATTTTTTTCATAGTTGCACTATTACTTTTATACTTTATTAAAGGCCATTAAAGCGCGTAAAAAAGTCTTTTTCAGTTGTAACACTTAAAACCATAAACAAATCGATCAATCGCAGTCGAGCATTTTTACTACGAGAATGCTTTACTCTGATTGGTTGATTCCTGAATATGTAGTTTCAGAACGGTGACAGAAAGAAGCATATGGCTCGAGCATAGTAGAGCACTCCGAGCTTTTTCGGGGTTTGCATCGATCCGTTCTGCGCATCCGCCATGTTTTTGGGAGGAACCAATCAGACAATTATTGTATATGTGGTAGTGTGAAATCGGTAATTATCCAGAAGAGCTGTCTCACCTCAGATTTTGATCAAAATAGGCTTATTCGACGCGTTTTGGCTCGAAACGAACAAATCTGGCAGAGATAATCGTCGCTCTGCCCCACGAACCGAGATATTAATTATTAAAAATGACAGATTTTACGGTTAGGAAATCTGTCATACTGACTGAATCTAGCGATATGAGCATGCGCTGCGGTCACGCGCGCATGCGTTTTAGTAACTTATACAAAATTTTTAATAAATCTTTTTTAATTTTAAATAAATCCTTTTTAATAATGTAGCTATGCAAGTTGCAAATGTGGAATTGTATATACATTACAAAGTACATGCTTAGGTGAGAGTGTATAGGGGGACGGGGTGAAGCCCCGTCCCCATAAAAAAATATGACAAAACTTGAGAGCGTAGAAACTACCAAGGCTGACAGTACTGTGTGGAAGTTTCAATGTAAAATCTTAATTCAACCTATGTCCGAATTCTTACACTATATTTATAATTTTTTATTTATAATCTTACAAAATAAATACTGAATGCATCGATGCACGATTCATTGAGCCGTTTGCCTAGCAGCGCTTCAGTCAAATAGCATTTGCTTAGAAAAATAGTATTGAAACTTCCATATAGTACTGTCACATAGTACAGCCTTGATAGTTTCTATACTCTTAAGTTTTGTTATATTTTTTTATAGGGACGGGGCAAAGCCCCGTCCCCCTATGCACTCCCATCTAAGCATGTACTTTGCAATGCATATATAATTCCACATGGGTTTGCAACATAACTACCTTATTAAAAAGGATTTACATATTAAAATTTCGTGCACAGTGCTGTTAAGTTACTAAAACGCATGCGCGCGTGACCGCAGCGTATGCTCATATCGCTAGATTCAGTCAGTATGACAGATTTCCTAACCGTGAAATCTGTCATTTTTAACAATTAATATCTCGGTTCGCGGGGCAGAGCGACGATTATCTCTGCCAAATTCGTTCGTTTCGAGCCAAAACGCGTCGAATAAATCTATTTTGATCAAAATCTGAGGTGAGGCAGCTCTTTTGAATAATTACCGTGAAATCTGTGAGAGTGCATCACAGAGGTAACAATATTATATATTTGTAAATATAAAACTATAAATTATTTTTATTTCTTTTATTTTTTACGTAATTTTGTAACTTTTTCTTAATTTTTTAAAATTTATAAAATTTGTATACATTCCTTTCACGGCATAAATGTAACGCAGATTCTTTGAACGATTGATACGCCACTGAATATTAGTCCAAAAACATGGCGAAATACCACGTGATCAAAGACAAAAAAACAAAGTGCCGACAAAGAGTGCTCCTACTAGTTATACTATGGCTCGAGCTAAACAGATGGAAATGCCTATATTAAACCAGTATAAAAGTGGACACTCAAAATGGCTGCTTACGGGCGCCAAAATTGAATGGCTTTTCGAAGATCCTGGAAGAACAAAGTTTTAAATATAAATATGGAATATACTTAATATTTTTCATAAAATCAACTCAATAAGATTAAATTGAAATATATAATTTTAATATGCAACAAATAAAATAATATATATTAATAATTTTAAAATTTTAACATTGTTTACTGTCCTTTAAATAGTATATCTAAATAAAACATTAAATTCTTGTTATTATATTGATAACAATTATTAACCGATGAAATGTTATCCCATAATTTCGCGCTGTTGTTGGTTGTTG
This sequence comes from Anoplolepis gracilipes, assembly GCF_047496725.1. Classification (NCBI taxonomy): domain Eukaryota; kingdom Metazoa; phylum Arthropoda; class Insecta; order Hymenoptera; family Formicidae; genus Anoplolepis; species Anoplolepis gracilipes. The sequence continues at coordinate 514,102 of NW_027328668.1, forward strand.
TTATGCCACAGATCTGACAATGTACCATAATTTTATTTCACTATTTTTCACTATTTTTTTAATAATTGTGCAAAATAATACGCGCATGTATCTTTCTGACAACAGCAGCAGACAATGCTAATAAGCGTCAAAAAAGTGAACACTCAAGATGGCGGCTTCTGTCAGCGATTTGGCTAGCCCCCACCATCGATACATTTCCTCCTGTTTCTTTTGGGAGCGTCCCGTTTGACCACGTCACGATTGACCACAGCCACTTATATCAACCGATGCCTAGGGTCATCAGCAACGATTAACCAATCAGAGAGCCTCATTTTAAACTGGCCAATTGGCGACGTTGTCAATAGACTCCCACCCGTTTCTTTTTACTCTTTGCGTTAAACCAAAAGGCCGCCACACACACTTTTACATAACGCATAATGCACATACATAAACAAACTGATTGGTCTATAAACACATGCATAAGAAATTCAACAAATCAAATTCCTTATGTATATGCATTATGCGTTATGTAAAAGTGTGTGCGGCGGCCTAAAGAGTAAAAAGATAGTGAAATAAAATTATGATGCATTGTCAAGCCTGTGGCATAATAACAACAGCGCGAAATTATGGGATAACATTTCATCGGTTAATAATTGTTATTAATATAATAACAAGAATTTAATGTTTTGAAGGTTATGTTTTATTTAGATATACTATTTAACAATAAACAATGTATTAAAATTTCAATATTATTAATATATATTATTTTATTTGTTGCATATTAAAATTATATATTTCAATTTAATCTTATTGAGTTGATTTTATTAAAAATATTAAGTATATTCCATATTTATATTTAAAACTTTGTTCTTCCAGGATCTTCAAAAAGCCATTCAATTTTGGCGCCCATAAGCAGCCATTTTTAGTGTCCACTTTTATGCTGGATATAGGCATTTCCGTCCGTTTAGTTCGAGCCATATGCCCCCTCCTGTTTCTTTTTACTCTTTGGTTTAACGTATAGAAAACTTGTTTGTGAGTGACATTCACAGACTTCTATACTATAACTAGACCACTAACTTCCTTATATATTAGATCTAAAAAGTGACCCCAAAAAATATGTACATACAACATTAGTAGGATAGAGAAAAGGAGGGGATAGGTATATAATATGGCTACTATAGAAAACTCGTGTGTGAGTGACATTGCTTTAAATTTAACCAATCAGCGTGACTGTCATCCTATTAATGCTGACGCATACGCATAAGTTTGTACATACTTTTCGGTGTTATGTACTTTGCCGAAGTTAGCAGTCTAGTTGTATATAGAAGTCTGTGGTGACATTGCTTTAAATTCAACCAATCAGCGTGACTGTCATACTATTAATAATGACGCATTACAGACTTCTATATAATACTAGACTGCTAACTCCCTAGATTTTGCTTATATAAAGTGTTCTCGAATTTTATATACTAAGAGCGCGTTCGGGGAGATACTATTAGCGCTAAGGTGACCCTTTCTGCGCATGCGCTGACATGTGCCGACGCCATTATGATTAATACATGTACTTCTAATCTGTTTTCGGTCTCTAATTCTTGTCAGAACACATGTCGTTAGTAAAAAAAGTAAGAAATATAAATATTAAATTATGGGATACAAATGTGCAGTTATTTTATATCTTTTATATAAGCTTGTTTATCATACTTAGTATGTATATACATGCGTGCAATACGCGCCTTCACAGCGCATGCGCAGAAAGGGATGTCATACATACTTCTTTGTACATAAAATTAGAGCTGCCTTATACATAAGGAGTTAGCAGTCTAGTATTATATAGAAGTCTATATGACGCATACACATAAGTTACATACTTTTCGGGGTTATGTATTTTGTCGGAGTTAGCAGTCTAGTTATATATAGAAGTCTGTAATAAAGTCACTACATCTAGTGACTTTGAACAAAGTCACTATATCTAGTGATTTTATATTTAACGCGAGCACAGACATCTATATAGATGTCTGTGAATATGAATAATTTCCACAGAGTTCTATGAGCGCGTTCGCGGAGACACTATTAGCACTAACAGTGTTATTCTATCTTTGTTCAACTTTTAATGAGTAACAAAAATAGAATGACACTGTTAGCGCTAATAATGTCTCCCCGAACGCGCCCTATATATCTGTGGTAATTTTATATCTATCGTCTGTGTTTTTTTGCACTAAGGGTGCGTTCGAGGATCACACTACCAACGCAAACGCTATCGACACACTACCTCGGAAAGAAGCTCCGTACAGTTAGCTGAACCACATTGATTTTTTTATAATTAAAATTAACTAATCGTTTGGTCATCGTTTGGTGATGATTGGTCGTCCAATTAAAACGTTTGGTCATTCATCGTTTTTTGTTTAATTAAATAATTAAAATTTCGAAGTAAAGTTAGCCGAACATTTTTATTTTTCGTCCAATCGAGTTAAACAAAAGCTTATTCGATACAGAATCGTTAGGTCGTCACGAATAAATCCTTTATAACGTTTGGTGATCCATAGTTTATCCGAAAAATGAAAAAAATCATGTGTGGTAAAATGACGACGGGCGACGTATAGTGACATGAACGTGCGCTGCGGTCACGTGCGCATGCGTTTTAGTAACTTATACAAAATTTTTAATAAATCTTTTTTAATTTTAAATAAATTCTTTTTAATAATGTAGTTATACAAGTTGCAAACCCATGTGGAATTGTATATGCATTACAAAGTACATGCTTAGGTGAGAGTGTATAGGGGGACGGGGTGAAGCCCCGTCCCCATAAAAAAATATAACAAAACTTGAAAGCGTAGAAACTACCAAGGCTGATAGTACTGTGTGGAAGTTTCAATGTAAAATCTTAATTCAACCTATGTCTGAACTCACACTATATTTATAACTTTTTATTCATAATCTTACAAAATAAATACTGAATGCACGATTCATTGAGCCATTTGCCTAACAGCACTTCAGTCAAATAGCATTTGCTTAGGAAAATAGCATTGAAACTTCCACACAGTACTGTCAGCCTTGGTAGTTTCTACGCGTTCAAGTTTTGTTATATTTTTTTATGAGGACGGAGCGAAGCCCCTATGCACTCCCATCTAAGGATGTACTTTGCAATGCATATACAATTCCACATGGGTTTACAACTTGCATAGCTACATTATTAAAAAGAATTTATTTAAAATTAAAAAAGATTTATTTAAAATTTTGTATAAGTTACTAAAACGCATGCGCGCGTGACCGCAGCGCACATCCATGTCACTATACGTCGCCGTCGTCATTTTATCGCACATGATTTTTTTCATTTTTCGGATAAACTATGGGTCACCAAACGTTGTAAAGGATTTATTCGTGACGACCTAACGATTCTGCATCGAATAACCTCTTGTTTAACTCGATTGGACGAAAAATAAAAATGTTCGGCTAACTGTACGGAGCTGAAGGAAGGAATAGCGTTGGTTGCGCAAAATGATGACGTAAAACACTATCATCAGTGACGTCACGGTAGTATTTGCTCTGCATTCGAATTTCACTGCCAGTAACTGCCAGTACTAAGAAATGTATAGTGTATGTAACGTAAACTATAGATTTTTAGTACTAGCAGTTTACTGGCAGTGAAATTCGAACGCAGAGTTGGTAGTGCTACGTGCTACTAGCTAACTCTCCGAACAGTGATAGCATTAAATAGCGCTAGGCAGTAGGTAGTGTCTCCCCGAACGCACCTTAATTGGGATGGACGACGATACGAGTGAGATTACGAAAATTCAGGTTACGATATTATTTTTTGCAAAAGCACGCGAACTAACTGGAAATAAGGAATGTCAAATTTATGTACCGAGAAAATTATCTTCGGCTGACCTTCTTGACAAAATTATCTGTACTTTTCAATTGGAAGCTATACGTAAACAATTAATATTAGCTGTAAACGAAGAATTTGTTGCTCCAAACAGTATTCTCGCGCTATCAGAGAAGGCAAAAATTGCAGTTATTCCACCGCTTAGTGGAGGTTTGTCTAACAAATATGATAAAAATGTCAAGTTTGACATTTTTTATGTAAAAAGAAAGACATTAATTAAATGTATATTTTTTTTTAAATTGAGCAGATAAATATTTATTGACAATAAATAACGAATGAAATTGTATTATTTACACCTTTTTTAGGATAATATGGAAATGTCAAAAAATTTTGTCAAGTTACAGCAGGAAGAATTAAATATTGCAGAAATCATAAATCTAGTAACATTTTCTAATTGTGGTGCAATATCTAATTTTATCGGAATCACTCGAGATAATTTTGAAAATAAAAAGGTAAAGTATATAAGTAAAAATTAATTAAAAATGTTAAATATATTTTTTTATAATATAGACTATTTACATACATAAATTTTAATATGTTTATGATATAGAAATATTATATAAATTAAGGCTCTAAGCTCCTATTTTTTGAATATACATATAAATGTTAAAACATTTATCTGTTTATACTCAATTCCAGAAAAACGTTCATATATAGCGCTCATTGTTATATTATTATAGAAATATATAAATGGTGAAAATATTTGGAAAAGTGTATCTAATAAATGAATATACTAAATATATGTGTAAACATATTTTTGTTTAAGTATATAATTTATGAATTGTTGCTTTATCTATCTAAAATAAAGTTATCATGACTTGCATATTATTAGTCTACTGAACAGACAAAAGTATATATATTTATATAAAAGAAAATTTTAAATCAATATTGCATAAAAAGAATATATTATAATATAATAATATAAATTCATGTAAAAGAACAATAACAAAATTTTCACTTGTCTTGCAAATATGAATAAACCATGTAAGTTACTCTTGTAAGCGTTATAGCATTCAGATTGTTGCATTTAATAATAGCAGCTTTTATATATATTAAATTGCTTTACACAAAATTATAATTTTTGTTAAAAAGAATAATTAGATAAAAATTGCATTAAAATAGATATTAGAACATTTTTCTTGATAAAATTAAGAATTCTCTTATTAACATATTGTTTAGATATATGTTTTATAGATGCTTTAAGTACTTATAAAGTTATGTTAAAAGATATATATATATATATATATATATATATATATATATATATATATATATATATATAAGCTATGAACTATGATATTTTGTCTCAAACGCAAGGTGTATGTAAAATAAAATTACAGTACTGTATATTATTTTAGAAAGAAAGAAAGATATATAATTGGCCCTCAAAAAATTTAGAAAGTTATGACTAACAATAATCTTATATATAAATATTTAATAAGTGAATAATAATACTTTCCTCTTATTAATGTCTGTGAATTAAAATCTGTTGTAATTTTTTAGGTAATTAAGTTAGAATATGAAGCTTATGAATCAATGGCTTTAAAAGAAATGGTTAATATTTGTACCAAAATTCGTGCACAATGGAATATAGAAGGCATTGCTATATACCATCGTATTGGAGAAGTACCAATATCTGAAGCAAGTATTGTAATAGCAGTTTCCTCTCCTCATAGACAGGAGTCATTAAAAGCAGTGGAATATGCTATCAATGAATTCAAAGCATCAGTGCCTATTTGGAAAAAAGAAGTATATGAAACAGGAGAAACACAATGGAAAGAAAACAAGGAGTGTGCATGGATAAATAGTAAATAATTTTTTATTATAAAATTTGAATTTTTCTAAAGTCAAAATCTATCTTTCAAAATGCATGCAATAGATATGATTGCGACTATATTTTCTTAATTATACTGTCAATATTTACATTATAGTAAGAAAAGGTTCGAGGAAGGTTTACCATATACTGATATAGTGTTAATATTGAACTATTGTATAAATATTTTGACTTATACTAGTCCTTTTTGACTTATACTAGTCCTTGTTTACTTTTATTTAAATTTTTTTCTAAAATCGAACTAATCTTAATTTTATTTTACTATTCTTTTGTGCAAATATATCATAAAAATATGCTTTCTTTATTTAAAATTTCTTCTTTTCTGCTTTTATTTAAAACTGCTTCTTTTTATTTAAAACTTTTAAAATTTTTTTTCACAGATTTTATAATGAAATTTTCTGTTTTTACCATTTTAACAGATTATTAAAAAAAAAATATTTTACAATTTTTTTAAAATACTAAATTTTTAGTATCTATTGCATAGATAAATATTTGTGTTTGTTTATGATAGTTTTATTATTTGATTATTAAAATTGTTTGCATCTTAATGTCTTTATTATAAGTAAATATAAACTTTTTAATTAAAAATATAACAAGTCTTATTATTTTCTACTATGTGATCTTAAGGCTTTTAGTAGCTTACTAATATGTTGAAGTATAATGTCAAAAGTGAAAAATTATGCTCAAGATATAAAAAGTTTTTCTTATGAAGTACATCAAAATAAATTAATTTTTTCACATGCTGTCACATTTAATAATATAAATTAATTCAATATATTGAAGATTTTTAGTTTATTGATTATTAAAAAATTGTAATCTTAATTACTACAAATTATCATAATTTTTAATTTTTGGTGAAAATGTTCAGTATATGCAGATAAATTATATATGCATTTACTATGCAAGCTTAAAAGGAAGTTTGTAAAAATAGTATCAATCCATATTATTAAATATATGGCATACAAAAAAAAAATTAATTTGTATCAATGTACTTTGGAGAAAAATTCATATGACTTCACTTTTGATCAAAATTCAATATTACTACAGTAATGCTACAAAAGTCTTGAAAGTGGTATTTTTACAATATGTAACATAATACTAAATGAAATATGCTACATGTGAAACAAAATGCAACATTTTTATTAGTGTTGACTAAAACATATACAACAGTATATGTTATAATATACATGCTAATATATAATAGTATAACATACATTATATTATACATAATGTCTATAGCTTTGAAGAGTAGAGATGTTAAAACGGCTAGAAATATAAATGAAGAAATATCAAGTAAAATTACTATTGACCCAAACCTCGTACAAATTCAAGCAGATTCGGAGGAATTGAATCGTAGGATAAAATCATTCATTGAACGAAAACGTCAGCAAGTAAATACTGTAAATGTGCAAGAATTTTGTTGCCACAGGTTCGTTAATATTGCTAATATTTTAAATTTAACTGTATATATACATATATAAAACAAATTACATATATATAACAATTAAATAATACATTTGCATAATTATAGTATACGATCTGTATAGTATGTAAAGGTAATATACTTTATATTTCTAAAATCTATATCTTTCAAACTAAACCATGTAAAAAGATATGGATTTCAATTAATATATTTCAAGATGCTCTTGATATGACCAAACATTTCAAACTAACTAAAATCGATCTAAGATTGTTATTTATTGTTTATTAAGATTTTTCTTTCAAAGATTTTCTTTTCGTATTTAGCTGAATACTGATGTTTCCCATTGGTAGTGTTTCATGTAGATAACGTTGAAATCATTTAGATAAAGATAAGACATAATATTTTATCTCAAATAATATAAAGATGATTTATTTCAAGTTTATCTAGATAATACATAAAATTGTAAAGCATCTAGATAATTTTAAGATAACATTGCTTTAAAAATATATAATTAAAGAAAAAATGAAAACTATAATCGTCTAATGTATACAAAACACTAGTAGCATACTGCTAAGATTTCAAATCTGACACCAGTAAGTTAGTGTATGCTATATACTATATACTAATATTAGTTGTGTTCAGCAAAACATTTAATAAATGTTTAATAGTTTTTAATTTCATTGGATCTTATCTTTGGATTGTCTTTAGAAATAAATCTAAAAACCAATCAGTTGATTATCTTAAATAATTTAAGACAGATATTATTACAATAATTTAATGCATTTTTCCATCTAAGATAAAAATTAGATAATCCCATTATTATCTAGATAAAGATGAAATAAGGCAATTGCTTCATCTAAATGATTATCTAGATAATTTTATCTAGACAAAATACATTAACAGAAAACACTGGCTAAAATTAGTTAAAATATATTTATTGAAAATTTGTTATTATTAGTTAAGCATAATTATTATAACTAATTAATTATTTTAACAATAAATATATATTCATAGTGAAAGAAATGATAATGAAAATTCTTGTGCAAGAGTAGATGCCATTCTTATTCGACGCAAAGATTCCAAAAGTCATGTGAGAGGTAATATAAAATACAAAGTAATATAAAATTATTCTGTAATTTTTTGTGTAATTTTGATATGATATATATGATTTTTATTTATTCGGTATATATTTTATACATTCTATCTTTTTTTTACTTTTACTTTCACTTTTTTTAGTTTTCATAGATATAATTTTTAATTTTTTTGTAAGATTTAGATTAAATTAGATTATTTCAATATTTTTGTCATTATTATATATAATTTTATACAATATATAAAAATTGTTGGTAAATATGCATAAGTACTACTCCAAAAAAAACTCAAACTTTTTTTATTGTAATCAACAAAACTAGTGCGAAGATAGTACATACAAATGTTTTTACGAAGGCGCAAGTCTTTTTATAAGTTTTAAATGAAAAAATTATATAAATAAATTTATTTATCATCATAAGATCTTCAAAAAAAGTTGATAGAAAGGAAAAAAAACATGTATATTAGTTTCAACATACACACACATACGGGACGGGGATGCAAGGGGGGCCTAGGGCCCCCCTCCCGCACCTACCCCATCTATCTCGCTTTGCATGTACGTTGCAAGACAAAGCAAAGTTTATATGGGTTTGCAACTTTTTACGTGAAGCGAAGTGCACGGGGCGGGTGCAGGAGGGAAGCCGAAGGCCCCCCTTGCACTCCTCCATGCGTGCGTGCGTGTGTGTATGTATGTATATATATAGTCATGAAAATATTCCCTCGTTTATATTTATATTATTCTATGCGAATAAAAATCAAATTTATTAGTATTTGAAATTCGCATATCTCGAAATTGAATATTAGTATTCTCCATCGTCATAACTTCTTCAGAAAGACTTGCGCCTTCGTAAAAACACTTGTACATACTATCTTCGCACTAGTTTTGTTGATTATAATAAAAAAATTTTTCTTTGGAGTAGTACTTATGCATATTTACCAAATTGTTATATGTAAAAATATATAAAAGTTATATATAATTTGTATATAATTGAAATTTTACTAATTATGTACAATAATTAAATTATGTAACTATTTTAAATTTAGATTTAAATTTTCAGCAAAAGCACATAAATGCTTATATCTGTTTCTTCTCTCTGTTTTTTTTTAAATATCAGACAAAAGCATATGCTTGAAGAATAATTCTGATATTTATTTGTAATTACTTTCAGTTCACAGAGTCTTAAACACATGGGGACCCCAAACAATGGATCAATCAATTTTACACAAAGCAATTTTGAATAATACAAGTCATAACACTAGTTGCTTTCCTGTATTGGATGATAGAATTTCCACAACAGAACGTATAATAGGGATTAATAAACCTGTACCCAAAGATATTTATGAAAGACTGAAAAATATTGAAGATAGAATATTATATTTAGAAAGCATATCACCAGAATACAAGGAATTTTGGGTATAGCAATTCTATCTTGCATATTTTGGATTCACATATATTTGTGAATAAAATATATATTTCCTGATCTAAAATATATTTTCTTTATCAAATGTCATAAAAGACAATATTATTTAATTATTTAATTAAAATTGTTTTTTTTTTCAAATTTTAATTATAGATTATAACATAATATATATAATTTTAAATCTGTTATAGGCAACAGAGGATATTACTAACTTAAAGAATATTTCAACATGTATCCGGAAAAGAGTAAGTATTAAATATTTTGTGTATATATATATATATATATATACAGGGTGGACCATTTTAATCCATCCAGTCGAATATCTCGAAAACCAAGCCCGGGAGAGAAAAATGTTTCAAACAAAAGTTGTTGGTTTCAAAGGGGCCATAAGATGGTACCATTGGTTTGACCTTGAAGAATTATTTGAAGGTCACCTTAATTGTTTTTAAATGGCATCCCCTATTTTTTATTACATATTCTTATAGCTGACCTCGAGAGCTTTCCAAAACACTATAAGCAAATGTTTCTTCATTGAGTACTTTTCGAGTTATAAAGCTCCAAATTTGCAGTTTGAAAAAATTCAAAATATCTCGTAAAATATTCATTTTCCGATAGTCTTATCTTATGATTCAACCAGTTAAGGCAAGATTTGAACATGATCTAACCGGTCAAGGCAAGACCGGAACATGATCCAGCCAGTGAAGGCAAGATCTGAGCATGATGCAGCCAGTAAAGGTAAGATTCGAACATGCTCTATACCCTACACACATATGCGCACGTACACACTTTACATACACTTTACATACACTTGCACACACCCTACACACATATTTCACACACACTCACACATAGGTTATGTGACATAACCTACACGCATGTACACACACTTTACATGCTCTTACACACACCACACGAACACTCCACACACACATTCCGCATACATTCACACATAATCTATGCACACACACATACCTCACACACACTTAACATACACATCCCACACACTTATACATACACATCCCACATTTACACACACATAGATAATCGGCTCATGTAGACGATTGCTACAAATCCTGTTCGCAGAAGTACAAACCTGATTGATCCCTTGATTGTTCTTGATGTTCTACTCATCTCAAATAGTCTATTTTTGAAATAATATACCCTCTATTGTTTCCAAAGAAAATATCGACCAGAAAATTTATTTGTCACTATTTAGGAATCAATTGATTACAAAAATCTCTTCCACTGTTGATCGGAGTATCAAACTTTATTACTCACAATCAGAAGCTTACGTCTGCCGACAATACCCATGGCTGATTATCGTTCCTCAGAGATTGTTGATATTCTCCTTGTTCTCAGAGAATCAACTAAATTATCATAAAGCTTCGGGAGTTTACCGGAATCGTTACCCCGAAAGAGAACAACATCCGAATCATACTACAATCCGGGACCTCGAACTAAGAGTTTGTCAAGGCCGTTTAGAACGTCAAAGAGCACATCATGTGTATGATGAAGATGATGTGCGTGTGCGTTATCTTGGCATTTATTCATCTTAATCCTCATATAAGTAGTCGCATTATGGCTAGAGAAATTGGTATCCCGAGAACAACAATCTTAAGAATTTTGAAGAAAATGAAGTACCATCCTTATCATATCACGTTAACACAAGCTCTTACTCAAGCAGATACGCCGTTGCGTGTACAATTTTGTCAATGGGCACAACAGATGATCCGAGCTGATTCGAATTTCTTCTTATGTTATGTTCTCTAATGAATCGACGTTCAAAAATAATGGTGAATTGAATAGACATAATTGCCATTATTGGTTGGATGTTAACCCACATTGGCATAGACAAGAAGATAATCAACATCGCTGAAGTGTGAATGTTTGGTGTGGTATTATAAATGGTTTCTTGATTGGTCCTTATTTCTTTGAAGGAAATGTTAATAGTGTAAATTTTTTGGAACTTTTCAGGGATCATTTACCACAATTGCTTGAAGATGTTGATTTTCACGTCAAAGAATGTGGATACAAATGGACGGGGCGCCACCTCATTATGCGGCAATAGTAAGAACTTATCTAGATCGAGAATACAATGACAAATCGATTGGGCGACGAGGGGCCATCGCATGGCCTCCACGATTACCTGATCTAACTTCACTTGATTTTTATTTATGGGGGTATATTAAAAATGTGATTTATGAGCATGCGCCTACAACTAGAGAAGATATGATAGAGAGAATAAGAGTAGCTTGCGCAAATATACCGCGAGCTGTCTTACTCAAAACGGTCAGGCACTTCAAAAATAGGTTGGAATTATGTATTCAAGACAATGGAGATAATTTTGAAACATAAATTTGAACAGTTCCTATGATAAAGATCTTACCTTGACTGGTTGGATCATACTCGGATCTTATCTTTACTGGTTGGATCATGCCTAGATCTTGCCTTGACTGGCTGGATCATACTCGGATCTTACCTTCACTGGCTACATCATGCCTAGATCTTATCTTCACTGGTTGGATCATGTCCAGATCTTACTTTGATTGGTTGGATCATACTCGGATCTTATCTTTATTGGTTGGATCATGTTTAGATCTTACCTTGACTGGTTGGATCATGTCCAGATCTTGCCTTGACTAGTTGAATCATGTAAGATAAAACTATTGGAAAGTGAATATTTTACGAGATATTTTGAATTTTTTCAAACTGCAACTTTGGAGCTTTATAACTCGAAAAGTACTCAATGAAGAAACATTTGATTATAGTGTTTTGGAAATCTCTCGAGGTCAGCTACAAGAATATGTAATAAAAAATAAGGGATGCCATTTCAAAAAATTGAAGTGACCTTCATGTGACCTTCAAATAATTCTTCAAACCAATAGTACCATCTTATGGCCCCCTCGAAACCAAACAACTTTTATCTGAAACATTTTTCTCTCCCGGGCTTGGTTTTCGAGATATTCGACTGGATGGATTAAAATGGTCCACCCTGTATATATATATATATTGTATATATACATAGATAAATTATATTGTGTGCATATCAAGTTATTCTCATATCATTTTACTTTAAATTTTTATTTGTATTACATTATAATTGTTTCATATACATATAATGACATTGACAAATATATTTCACAGACATATTCCACGGCAGAACTTGATTTTAAATTATATGAACTAGAAGACAAATATGTTAAAAAGATGAAATAGGGATTATTTAATATATAAATATATATAATTTCATATGAAAAAATATATAGTTTAAATATAAACTAATAAAAATTTTCTATTAAAACTTTAAAATAAATTACCAAAATTATATTTACTTTTCTACATAATATTTTTTTCCGTGCATGTATGCATAACACGCACACGCGCGCGTATACACAATTTGTATATATATAATAGACATCCACGCATATTTGTACAACACACATTCAGCTTACGCAATCAGACGTTATATGATCATTGTAATCTCGCTGTCGGTGAGCTCAGCGATTTATATTAAATTTTTTTTTTTTTTTTACCAATCTAAGTCTCATGTTCTCCCCTCTCTCGAGCTCTGATCTCGGCTAAAAGCTACTCTGCGTGACTTCGAGAGAGGTCGTTTCCGTTATAAAATTTATATTACATATTTTATCATTTTTTTATTTAAATTGAGCTATGTTTATTCTTTTTAGCAAATATTTGTTTCATTTTAAGGAAACCTTTGTAAGAAAAGTCATGCTATATATTACTTATTTTACCAGTACGAAATAAACATAATATATATAATCATTGATGATGATAATTTTAATAACAACAATATTTATATATCTTATATATATTATGTTTCTACATACAGAGTGTTTGATAAAAATTGAATTAACACTCATGAGCAGATAGAACGCATTAAACTGGACATAAAAGTCTTTTTCCATTTTGCGATTTTCGCAATAATTATTGAGAAATTAATTTAAAAATATCGACTAATTCCTGCGAGTATTAGCATGTGGTGAGAAAAGCCAGCCTGCTGTCACGCGGTTGCTAGTCGCACGCAGTAACCGTGTAAAGCCGTGATGACACTATAGGTTGCGGGTTCGGTTGTGGTTGGGGTTACTGTTGAACATTGGGAACCAACCAATCATAGCAAAGGTTGCTTTCTTGTTTTAATCTTATACTACTCGTGTGATATGCGAAGCTGAATTGAGCTTGATTATATTTGATTGCTGAAATTGCTTTGAATAATGAGACGAATCAATTGGTGTAAAGAAAACACATAATTATGTTAAAGTAAAAATGTGTAACTGTTGCAAATTCAGATTTTTACTTTAACATAATTACATGTTTTAATTATGCCAATTGATTCGTCTTGTTATTCTGTGCATAAAAGTATTAGAGTAAAATAATCAAAAAATGAATATTTTATGAGATAACTTGTATTTTATGTCAAAATACTGCAAATTTGAAGCCTTATAACTCAAAAAATACTTAATGAAAAATACTTTGTCATAAGTGCCTTGGAAAGCTCTCGAGATGAGCTACAAGAATATGTAAAAATATATAGGGTGTTCCATTTAAAAAACTTGAAGTGACCTTCACGTGACCTTCAAATGACTTTTCAAGGTCAAACCAATGGTACCATCTTATGGCTCCCTCGAAACCATACAACTCTTGTTTGAAACATTTTTCTCTCCCGGGTTTGGTTTTTGAGATATTCGACTGGATGGATTAAAATGGTTCACCCTGTATATATTATACATATATATATATATATACATACAGGATGTTCAAAAAGTACAAGAAATTTTTTCAAAAATACATACTTTTCGTAATATTAAGCAATTTTAACACTTTTTGAACATTCTGTGTATATACAAAGGTGCGTCCCGAAAGTTCCCGGACTGAATTTTTCAACGTGTTGCAATTAAAAGTTTGAATACGACGGAAACGTTCGCCAGACTATTTTCTTTTTCCAAATAAGATAAAGTTGCAATTGAAAGAAAACCGATTTAATACGATTAAGGACATTCAAAAAGCACTAATCGAGAAGCATGTTTGGAAAATTAAAAAACACTTTATTTAGCATATTGGTTATTCAAATTAAGGTGGAAGCACATAAAATTGCAGAAGCCGTAAGCAGAAGGCCAGATACCATAGCGCATACGTACGGTATCTAAATTTCCAATCTATATAAAAATACATAAGCATAGCCACAAGTATAAATTCATTGTAGCCGGTTCTACTAATTGTAAGTGAATCGCATTACAAAAAATTAAGAACATATCGACCTTTATTACATATATGTCCAGAGACTCTTTGCTCTTCCTAATAATAGTATTATTATTTTAATCGAAGTTTTATGAAACATTCTATATATTTATTTATAATTTAAGAATTTTAAGACAACTATTAATAAAATAGATTTTAATTTTCACAATAATTTAAGTATGTATTTGAAACAAAAAATATTAATATTTAAATTTGCAAAAAAGAAGAGTGTCAACAGCACATGGTGTTCCCAAGCGGTCACCCATCCAAGTACTGACCATGCCCAATGTTGCTTAACTTCAGTGATCCGACGAGAACTGGTGCTTTACAACGTGGTATGACCGTTAACAACAGTAATATTTCTGGTTGATATAGATATATCAAAGCACTTGCGAAAAAATAGTTATTATAGGTTTTTTTTTTACATAAAACGTACTTTGCTTAAGGCCGGGTCTACAATAACTGTAGTAAGCCTTAAGTCGTAAGAAATGAACTAATAATATTCATTATACTTCTCTAAAGTCAATTGTAATTGGTTAATTTCTTACGGCTTAAGGGTCGACAGGAGGCACTGTGGAGACTTCTATCGGCCGGCTGCGAACTACTCTTTCGCAAAAACAGTATTACAGCCAAAATACAAAGAGAATCTTAATAAAATTGTGATATTCGTAAGTAGGATATTTTGCAGGTCGCTACAGAGCGATTTTTTGAGAAAAAGATCGAAATAAAATTTCCAAAAATGTGCTGCTGATCGCGAGAGTCACTGCGATCAGGTGTAGCTGCGCCTTGAATTCAAAATCAATTTATTATAAATTTTTTAGAGTCAAACATGCAAAATCTGGCTCTGTAGCGACCTGCGTTATTATATAAAAAATATATAAATAAAGTTTTACGAAGAAATATAATTTCTTTTTGAGCTAAATATTGTAGAAGCGGATATCGCTATCTGCACCAGCTCCGTACAGTTAGCCGAACTACATTGATTTTTTTATAATTAAAATTAACTAATCGTTTGGTCATCGTTTGGTGATGATTGGTCATCCAATTAAAACGTTTGATCATTCATCGTTTTATTAAAATTAAATAATTAAAATTTCGAAGTAAAGTTAGCCGAACATTTTTATTTTTTGTCCAATCAAGTTAAACAAGAACTTATTCGATGCAGAATCGTTAGGTCACGAATAAATTTTTTACAACTTTTGGTGATCCATAGTTTATCCAAAAATGAAAAAAATCATGTGCGGTAAAATGACGACGGGCGACGTATAGTGATATGGACGTGCGCTGCGGTCACGCGCGCATGCGTTTTAGTAACTTATACAAAATTTTAAATATCGCGCAATTGCGCTGTTCTTGTTACTCCTCAAGCAAATCGGATTACCGGGATACGGCCTGAAAACACAGTTTAACCAGTTACGACAGTAGACAAAAATCAAGGTCCTGAGTTGCAGTGCACATCCCAGTGAGAAATGACTTATCAAATCGATATCAATTTGATCTCAATTCGATGTAATTTCGATGATTTGATGTCGATTCGATGTCAATTTGATATTGATCGGTGGGTCATTTCTCACTGGAATGCGCGAAAAATCCAACTAACAATATGACAGCGTTGTTGGTTTATGTCCACAGACTTCTATACTATAACTAGACCGCTAACTTCCTTATATATTTGACCTAAAAAATGACCCCGAAAAATATGTACAACATTAGTAGGATAGAGAAAAGGAGGGGATAGATATATAATATGGCTATTATAGAAAACTCGTGTGTGAGTGACATTGCTTTAAATTCAATCAATTAGCATGCGTCATCATTAGTGTGACTGTCATCCTACTAATGATGACGCATGCGCATAAGTTTGTACATATTTTTCGGTGTTATGTACTTTGCCGGAGTTAGCAGTCTAGTTGTATATAGAAGTCTGTGTTTATGTCAGAGTGAATGGAGAACAGGTTAGGCCTATTCATATAAAATAAAATTGGGCGGATATATTTGTGCAGTAACAAATTGTAAAAATGTTACGGGTACAAAGGGAATTAGTTTTTTTTTGATTTCCGAAAGATCCTAAAAGATAAAATTTTTATTTTTAATTTATTGTTAATTTATTATTTTGTTGTTATTTTATAATTTTATTATTTATTTTTAGTTTAAATTATTTTATTATTTTTAATTTTCATTATTTTTTGATTCTTTTTAGTTTTTTGCTAAATGCAAAACATCAGGATGTGAACATAATTATTTGTGCCTTAACACTTCAACTATTTGTAACTTTTTTGATAACAAATTAAGAAATAAAAAAAGAATTTAAAAATTAGTTATATTTTTTTATTTATGTGTATTTTGTTCATACTTTTAAGAACAAAATAAATTATCTTATAATTATATATTCTTTTATAAAATGCATATATAAATCTTATTCATTTGCGTTATCTTATACGTAAAATATGTATAATTTACTTTTTAGTATGTTTTTTTTTTATTATCTTACTTATTATATATTTTATATAAAAAAAAGTATTTATAAATATATCTTCAAAATATTATTTTTTAAAATTTTTAGTATGTTTTAATTTTTAAATAAAAATATTTTACTTTTGATATTTTTAATTTCACATTTATACTTGGCGCATTTTCCAACCAAGAATATGGCGATGGGTCATGTGATTCATAAACCTCAACATCAAAGGTGCCGACGCTACCACAGTTTAACCAGTTACGTCAGTAGCGAAAATATATATATAAATATATTATTGAGTACAATACATTATCTTTTTTTTTTTTTGAGGGGAAAATGCTTTATGCATACTCCACCGGCTGTTCCGGAGGGGTTATGTAGGACTCGTACCCACTAAAAACTCCTTTTAGCGCTTATCTAACAAAATTTTTCGCGCCACTACTTCCCAAGCGATGCAGGATGTCATTGACCAATATAAATAAAAATTACAAATATCATGATTTTATTATAACTCTTTATATATTTTAGCCGTAATATTGTTCTTGCGAAATCATAGATCGCATCGTGCAGATGATATATATAATAAAATAATAAAATATTGATAGCGAAAAAGCAATAAAATGCCAAGTCTAACAGGCGCCCGTGTTCTACATACTATAATAGTTTATTTTGTTAGCAATTATTCTATTGTTATTATTCATCATCATCAAACAATATTTTATCGTATATATAATTTTAACTACACTTGGACATATATATACATATATGTATATATGCAAATATAAATTTCACAAAAAGTGGGCGCCCATTAGCCTTGTTACATTACTGCTTTCTGCCACGAGACCAGAAAGCATTTTCAGACCGATATGTTAGAAGAACAAGGATGCACGATCCTTTTCTATCTTGTCTCACGCGATGCTGCCAATATTTCTGTTAGCTGTACCTTAGGTGCAGATAGCGATATCCGCTTCTACAATATTTAGCTCATAAAGAAGTTATATTTCTTTGTAAAACTTTTTTTATATATTCTTTATATAATAACGCAGGTCGCTAAAGAGTCAGATTTTGCATTTTTGACTCTAAAAAATTTATAATAAATTGATTTCGAATTCAAGGCGCAACTACACCTGACCGCGGTAACTTTCGCGATCAACAACACATTTTTGGAAATTTTATTTTGATCTTTTTCTCAAAAAATCGCTCTGTAGCGACCTGTCAAATATCCTACTGATTACGAATATCAAATCTTTATTAAGATTCTCTTGGTATTTTGGCTGTAATACTGTTTTTGCGAAACAGTAATTCGCAGCCGGCCGATAGGAGTCTTCACAGTGCCTTCTAGGCTCCTGAGTACTCGCCGCGGAACTTCGATGTCGACGGTGGCGACATATAGTTCTGTCTCTTTCTCTCTTTTGGGAAATATGTCAGAAGCGAGAAATGACAGTCCAATTTATGTTGCGACCTACGTCGTAATTATTTGCTTTTTGCTAGTGTTGCGATGTGCAACGTATTTATGAAACTTGTGAAAATGGACGGCTGCCAAGCTGTATAAGGAATAAACTGTGTAAAGTAACATTTTCCTCTCCTTTCGACAGTCAAATCGCGTGTTTTTCCGCATTTCAAGGGTTCATTTCGGACTCAATTTACAGTTATTTATCAATTGTCAGGAGAAAAGATTACCAGCCATCCATTTTTACAAATGTTCTGAAAAGATTGGTAGTATTATTTCGTTGAAATATGTTTTTATTTACATGTCAGTCGTAACATAAATTAGGGTGTCATTTCTCGCTTATGACGTCACGATTTCAATATGGCCGCGGTGATTACTCAGGAGTCTTAACCCGCTCTACCTGCACCCGAGAGGTGGTACGGTCGTTTTGAGACACCCTGTATGTGTGTGTGTGTGTGTATATATATATATATATATATATATATATATATATATATATATATATATGTGTGTGTGTAACATATATTATAAGAAACTAAATATGTACATAAAGGGAACTAAAGAAAAACTAACCAGAACAACATATCAGAGATTTTTATTATACGAAGTTCAGCAAGAAAGTCCATCCGCCTTGAAATATATAATATTCTTATATTTACTGTTATTACATCTGTACACAAAATTGAGTCGTCTAGGGATAGCCATTATAATTAAGAAATTATATCACTACATTGGTATACACTTCTATATGCATGCAAAAAAATATCAGGTTGTCTTACATAAAATATCGAATTCAATAATAAAACAATTTCTGTAATTTGTCATGTCGCCACCGTCAAATCAGAGTTGCACGGCGAGTACTCAGGAGAGAATTAGTTTGTTTTATCACGTACGAAATTTTATTCAATTGTATTGGAAATTGAAAAATTAAATTTGTAAATATAAAAAATATTATAAACTTATTAATTTTTATATTAAACAGTTAAAAATATCTTTTGTATTTGCGACAACCCAATATCAAGTACATTGGAACATTTCAGAGATCGGTAATATGACATTCTGCTGGCAGAAGTGCAAAAATTAAGAGATGCACTCGAGGCCTATCCCCAGCACATCATGTATATAAGTGTCAGGTCAGAGTATAACAATAATCAGCGATTTACAAAAATTGTAATAAGTTGATTTAAAAAAATTGAGCTAATCTTAATATCTATGCTTACATTATGTTTAGAACATACACACATATTTCGACTGGACAGTCAGTCGGCGTAACCCATCGAACACAAAATGCACCGGCAAAATGAAAAAATGACGGTGACAATAATTTATTTCCGGCAAACGTAAAGCGTCATCAATGTCTAACTTCAGGGGAGGAAGGAAATAGCAGTTCTTTGTTAAATTATTTATCTTAATCCATCTTTTCTTTCTTCGTCTCTGTCTTATATTTTATTATTCCGACCATACTCCAAAATCTGCTTGTGATAAAATAGAAGATATCTGAAAAGCAAAAACTTTAAACAATGACCAAGATTTTCTTTTTTATATCTTTTATGTGAAAAGAATACAAAAAAGATATAAATCCAAAAATTTTAATAATTTTAGATTATTTATTTTTATTCTTTCTAAGTATAGTGCCTATTATTTTACCCTTCACTAGTCAAGACATCCTTCAACCTAGCTTTTGTAATTAAATGATCATCACATTTGAACCATTGATCCCTCTGTTGTCTGATGAAAGCAGTATAATGTCCAGTCTCTAAAGAACCCTTGTGATTTATCACAGCAAATAGAGAGTACCTATTATTAACAATTAGATTTTTAATTTAAAATAGGGCAAGTTTTTTAATTCATCGATTAATCAATCGCATAAAGCGTCAATACAGCTATACATGCTGCATTTACGCATCATGCGATTGAGCAATTGATGAATTAAAAAATTCGCGTAGTAAAACAATATACTTGATTAAACGAATGAGAACAAAAAAGAATTAAAAATTAATTCATGTGGATTATCACTACCTATTATCACTGAAAGTCATATTCTCTCCATTTTTTGATAAACCATCCATCAGAGCGCTATTGTTGTTACCATTACGCTTGTGCGACATAAACGGTGTCATGTCTAGTTGTTCTGGGAAAGAGATGAATGTGGAAATCTTCTCCTTTTTACATATCTTATCTTGGATGCTAGAGTGTTCAAAACGTTTTAAATGAAAACTAGCCACGATTGGCAACTGCTTCATTGTTAGCTGCTTCGTGCTTTCCTGATAAGTCTCACAATTGCTACATTTGATCTTTACGGTAGAACCCAAATGCTCAGCTCTAGTAAATCTTTCCAAACAATCTAACAGAGAAGTAGGAAGCCCAGATGAATCGGAACCAGAACTATCAGCAGCCGGACCTAGATCCAAAGATATATCCCAAAATGGATCTATTGTAGTAGACACTCCGCTAAAACAACAAATTGAGGTACTTTGAAACAAATTTATATATGATATATTATACATTTACTTTTCTTATGGACTAGATACGCTTTCTCTAAAGATGAAAAATTAACATACTTGCAAACCTGGCATACAACATCGCTTTGAAGGCCTCCAGTAAATATCTGATCAATGATGCAATTGCAATGATGAGGATTATCTTTGACTAATATTGGAGCGGCTTCGCAATGTCTATGAAGAACGTCCAGTGTGGCAATAAAGAATTCGTGGGCATCTTGCTGCTCATAGCCCGCCAGATGTTTGACATGTGTCCAAATCAGATGAAGAAGTTTATGAAGCGTCAGTGGTGCCTTGTTGCCTGAATAAAATTCCTGGAATAAATGGGATACTTCGCAGACCAGACAGCGACTCGGTTGTGGGCAGTGATGACGGTCAGCAAGGAAGTAATCTCGTAACAAGGGAGTATGAATCAGCACTTGTACGATGCAATTCATAAAACAGGTTTGTCCGAGATTGATTAATCCTCTTAAACCTATAGGTCAAAACAAAATAGATTTTTATACTGTTATATAAGAAGTGACAATTGGATCTTAATTATCAAATTATGTTATTCATCTCTGAAAATGATATGGTATGCGACTAAATCAAATTTAAAATTGTACAGATACACTTAACATTAACTCTATTTAGATATTTAGATTAAATGCTAAAAGTTTTTCTATTAAATACCTATAGTGGTATTTTCTACGACACGTCTTCGGCGCGGGTGTTTTCTGAGCAATTCTGCTTCTATCTGTGAGGGTTCCCACGCCCGGTAAAACTCCCCGAAGCTCAAGGATTTTGCTGACTCGCTCCATTGTACCTTTGCCACTGCTAACAACTCTCTGTCATATACATAATCGCCACATTGGAAGCACAAGATATTTCCATAACATAGATCCACGGCTAAAATCAATTAGTTGTAAAATAATAGAATATATATAAATAATAAATAGAATTAAGATTTATATTGTATAATTTTATTTTTAATAACGTTTGGATATATAAAATAGTTAAAATTAAAATTTATTTCGTTACCTAAAAAATGTTTCTTCGTTTTTGCATGCTCTTGTATGTGACCTTTTATATAGCAACCAAAGAATATACAATGAAGACAAGAATGTAGACGATCCTTGTATGTTTTACATATGTGACATAAACAGCTCACAGCCTGTAAAATAAAATGTTCAGTATTGATTTCATTTTTTTATGTTTTACTTTACTTTGTGTATACATACATTATATATATATGCACATTTAATAATCTTAAAATGCATATAAAAGATAAGATTAAATATGTAGAATAGTCACTACCTTATCAATTTTAAGCTTAATTAGAACAATTTTTTTAAATTATAATTTTTAACAAAGTCTCGTGCTTTTAACACAGTTCTATATTTTTATATAATATTACATTCCTTATTTTACCTTAAATATATATTTCTTTATTAAGATAATTCATTCATCTTTCAATTCATTCTTTGGTTCTTCTATTCATTGTTACAATTAAACATAAATGTTTAACTGCAAGTCAAGATGGCAATAGAAAAATATTTTTCATAATTTAATAATCATCTCATAAAAAAGGAAAATGCAAAATATAGTTTTCTTTATATAAAAATATTATTGTTTATTTCTATACAATAAGTGCTTTCCATTTAGCGACACAAGTTGATGTCATTTTATCTTTAGTATCACATGTTGAAAAAAAACAGAAAGATACTTGTGTCGATTTGTATTGCTAAATGGAAGACATCTAATATGCAACATTCAAAACTTAATCAATCTTCCTAAGAAGCAATTTTTTTCAAAATTAAAGATCTGTGATCTAAAATTATAATCTTTTTTATTTATCACAATTATATATGTTCATTCTCTCTCTCTCTCTCTCTCTCTCTCTCTCTCTCTCTCTCTCTCTCTCTCTCTCTCTCTCTCTCTCTGACATACACAAACATAAAATTTTATTTAAATAAATTCTGATATATAACTAAAATAAAAATAAAGTAAAAGTTATTAACTTTACTAACAAATAAATTTTAAATAAAAAATTAATTGTTAATAATGTTAATTTTATTAATAATTTGACAAAAAATTTGTCCAATTTTAATTAGTAACTCTTCAACATATTTAATATATTATATAAATATTTATAAAAATATTAAGGGGATGCTAGATTACCGACCGAGTTTAACCTAACGAAACAATATATTTGCTTAATGTAAAAGTTGCAATTTATACACATAAAAATGAATAAATAGGTTCTCCCGGGACAGAATTGCATGAAAGAATATTTGTGACCTTTTAGAAATGAGTTTAGAAGCCTAGATAAAAAAAATTTCGTTGCAGAAAATGTTGTACGCCAACAATATTTTCTGCAACGAAATTTTTTTTATCTAGGCTTTTAAACTCATTTCTAAAAGTTCACAAATATTCATTCATGCAATTCTGTCCCGGGAGAACCTATTTTATTTTATGTGTATAAATTGTAACTTTTATATTAAGCAAATATATTGTTTTGTTAGAACTCGATCAATAGTCCAGCATCCTCTTAATCATTTAAAAAATGCTTATTTTGCACTTTTATGTGCATTACGCTCATATTAACATAAATAAACCAATAACCATAAATTTATAACCAATAATTGTAAAATTTATTGAATATACTAAGTGACAACACAATAAACATCTTAACTTGTTGAAAAACAATAATTTTGTACATTATTCTATTTGCAGACTTTAAACACTTAAAATGTTTTTTTAATGGAATGATTGACCAATCAGAATAAAGGAGATTTCTTTGTTTGATTGAATGATTTAAATTGTTTATGACTTTAGAATATATATACGTATCAAATTAAAATAAACAAAGCAGAGGAAAATATAAAATAAAACAGACAAGAGATACTTATAGATTTAAGGGAGAATGGATCAATTATGTCAAAAGTTAATAAATAAATTTCAAGATTCATAAATTTGACACTGCAAAAACTTTTTGCAATATAAAATTAATAATCAATTTATGAGTTAAAGTAAAAAATTTGTCCTGTAGAAGATAAATTAATCTTAAATCGTAAATATTACCTTATATCAAACTAACTTTTTTAGTAACTATTATTTTATAAAATGAAAATTTTATAGAATAAACTGTGCACAAAAATTCATAAAAATAAGTTTTAGATGAGGGGTACTGAGGTCACTGAGGTAATTTTTGTACAAGGGCTAGGTAATTCAGCGGCAATCCCAACAAAATTTTGGGTAAGGTTATTTTTGGTAAATCTAAATAATCTTTAGCGTTAAAATAATTTAAAGTAAAATTTCTTTTTCAAAATTTATTTTTAATTTGAGATACTATTAGGTAATCTTAAGTAATCCGAGATATAATTTAAGGATAATCCGTATCAAAGGGTAATTTTTGTATATTATAACTGTTAGTGACGAATCCCTCAGTTTTAGATCTATAGGATAAATCTTAACTTGAACTCAACAAATTAATTATTAATTTTATAGTTTGAAAGGTTAAAAGTGCCTAATGTCAAATTCATAATTCTTAAAATATACTTTCGATGGTAACTGATAAAATTCTTCCTTAAATAAGTGAGCAGAAAAGACCCAACGAAAATCAAGCGGAGAATCTCGAAAAATGCTCGATAAAGAATCCGAATTTTATATCGTACGCGAGAAAGAGGTAGAACATATATATACCTTTCTGACACGTGCCTCGGTCGATGTACTAGTCACAAAATACGAGTGTATCACTTTGTACGGCTGGATACCTTTGGCTGCTTTAAAATTATTCAAATGTATGCAACCATGGTCGCTCATCTCAGGCTGGCAGGAGCAACGCCAACACGACCGCACGTTCTCCTCCTCCCCCTTCCCCTCGTCCGCCCTTTTCTTATCGACTCCGGATATTCGATGATGCCGTCGACAATCCTCGAGATCTTGCGATGGCACCGTGAATACGATGTACGAAACGATCCTCCGATAACGACGGCAACGACGTGAGGGGCGTAGCTCACTGCTGGCCTTGGCAGGAGCGCGCGTATTGTTGACATGGAAAAGAGAGTGGGCCTAGGGAAAATGAAAAAAAAGGTACGAGGAGAAGCTCCGAACTCGCTACTTCCGTTCACGTGCGAGAACGTAATCGGTCTTCTTCTTCCAAGTATTTAATTTAGAGACCTACGTTGACCCAAAAAGAGGGGTCTAATCTGGCCGTCGATAGGTGAAAATAAGTAAACAAAAAATGAATGAATGTAAAAAAAATATAAGAAATATGATATTCTCAAAATCCTTTTAAGAAGAGAACAAAAATAAAAAATAAGAACTAAACACATTTGAATACATCCACTCCCCTTCACGGGCGGCAACAAACTATGTTGAACTAGGTACGTGATCGTCGAACTCTGCTCGTGTCAATCGTGGTGAAAGAAGGGGGAGGGGGAGGGGGAGGGGGAGGGGGAGAGAGAGAGAGAGAGAGAGAAAGAGAGAGAGAGAGAGAGAGAAACGCGACAAGTAATGGCGAGCGAACAAACGAACGAGCGAGAGAAACAGAGAGAGAGAGAGAGAAAGAAAGAAAGAGAGGAAAACAATAGCAATTATAACACACTATAGGTTTCTTACTCTCGCTTCAATTCTCGTCTTTTTAATATATCCCACGTTCTCCGACTTCGCTCTGATCCGATCACGGACATCAACCGGTCACTGTCGACGCCGGCAAAAGAAGCGTCATCTGGCAGATGCCGATAACGTCATAGAGCTTTTGCCATAGACATGGTAAGAATAGACTGGCCATAGTCAGAGTGGGGGTAAGTTCAGGTAGAAAAAAACACACTCTGAATGGCTTGATGCGTTCTCTCTCTTTTTCGCGCATGCGCAAAGCTCAGCTCCATAAAGTTAGCCGAATCACTTTGATTTTTTTATAATTAAAATTAACTAATCGTTTGGTGGTAGTTTGGTGGTGATTGGTAGTCTAATTAAAACGTTTGGTAGTTAATCGTTTTTTTTTAATTAAATAATTAAAATTTCGAAGTAAAGTTAGCCGAATATTTTTATTTTTCGTCCAATCGAGTTAAACAAGAGCTTATTCGATGCAGAATCGTTAGGTCGTCACGAATAAATTTTTTACAACGTTTGGTGGTTCATAGTTTATCCGAAAAATGAAAAAAATCATGTGCGGTAAAATGACGACATGACTGTAAAATTAGCCGCATCAATATATTTTTTTATTAAGCAATTTTGTCCAAATTGGTCTTACATGATAGAAAATCGTTTGGTAGTAATTGGTAGTCCAATTAAAACGTTTGATGGTTCATCGTTTTTTTTAATTAAATAATTAAAATTTTGAAGTAAAGTTAGCCGAATATTTTTATAAAAAAATCAAAGTGATTCGGCTAACTTTATGGAGCCGCAAAGCTCTCTGAAAAAGAGAAACAAGGGCCGGTATTCATAGTCCGTTCATGTATATAAGATCATCTTAAGACATGTTTTTAGTCGACTTAAGACTACGTTCAGCCAATCAGATGGTCGAATAGAATTTTAAGGCCCGTATTCTGAGCTCACATTTATCGCTAAATGTGCCTCTAAATGTGCCTTAGATGACGCGCTAAATGTGACAGTATTCTAAGCGTACATTTAACAGTGCATTTAGAGGCGGACCGCCATGTTTAGCCTAAAAGCGCAACTTTATGGTGAAAATCCTATTCTGAGCCACATTTGTAGCACATTTATGCCATATCGATAGATGCGCCGCTAAATATGGTCGGAGGCACCTTTTAGCAAGATAAAAGCACTCTGTGCGTAACAGTTACGGTACGATTGACAAGTTTAATTGATTTTATATGATTGATTTTGTTAATAAAATAGATATATATCGAGTTTCTTACAATTAATAGAGATTTTACACAACAATAATTTTGATATTTAGGCACTTTAAAAATTTTCTTTATCTTAACAGTGCATCAGTGTGTAAAGCAAAGTATATAAATTGCGAAAAGTTAATACAATAGTACTAAACTAGAAAAGTACATACAAAAGTACAAAATAAATACAAAAATATATACAAAAGTTCGAAAGTAAATAATCATGGATGTATTTTGGAAGATACTGATCATGCGATTGGAGTTCGGGAAATAAATGCAGTACGTGAACTTGAGTCGCGAATGTTTCGAAATAGAATAGATGCTTTTGAAATTTATAATGAAGTTGTAAATTTATCTTATGGCGCGTAATTGACCGCGCGACGACCAATCACAGTGCCGCCATAAACGAGCAATTCGCATGATGTATGACATGATAGTCAAAATGTACCTCTAACTTAAAGGCGCTATAAATGTGCGGTGAGAACTTTGACTATACAAGTAAAGTGCTTACAGCGCTATAAAATACCAACGATAAAACGGCGAACTAAAATGTGACGTCATGTCTGTTGCTATCTAAAAAATAAATACTGAAAAATTAAATGAAATAGATACAGGGTACGATATAGATGACATACCTATGCATATAATAAATTCTGTATCTGCGCATACAGCCAAATATATTGCAGGTTTCATTGAAAAACAAATATTAATAAAGATTAAATGTAATACTTGTTGTCAATTATTAAATGAATGTAACGAAGTACCATCCTCAATTATAAAAAGAAAGAGTTTCGACTTTTTGCGATATCCGAGAGTGGATACATTAATAATTTTAACAGCTGCGGAAAAAATATTCAATTTTTTTAGATTAAAAAATGAATTAAAAATTAAGAACGTTATGCAAAAAATGATTATACTTACCTTAAGATACATTAATATGTCCAAAATATTTATTATTTTTGATTATCATGTAAAAGATATGGATCTTATGAAAAATCATAAATATTTCATAATTAAGTTAATATTAAGCATTTTTTTAAAGTTAAATTAAGTTATTTTGGCAAAGAAAGTACATTAAATCAGTACAAAACATTCGTGAGGCACACGCTAACGAAAACTGTTATTTTTTCTGATCAATAGGATAAGTATATAAAAATTTTATAAAATGTAAAAAATAAAAGAAAAAAATATAATAAATATTATATCTAATAATTTTTTCATATTATATAATAAAATTTATCTAATAAAATTTAAAGTATTATTATTTTTTTTACAATTAATATTACTTTATGATTTGAATCTCCAGGGGTTTTGGTATTTGACCTGTCAATGAATGTTGGCTGAAAGACCTCTCACTTGCTCTAATGGGAAAAGTGGGAGTATTAGCAGTCTATACTTATATAGTCAAAGGGTGAGAATATGACGGATTTTAGTCGTATTACCAGAACATTTATCAGCACCTCTAAAAGTGATCTATAAATGTGCCACTAAATATACGCTTAGAATACGAGCCTAAGACTTTACTTAAGACGAGCTTAAATATAAGAACGGACTATGAATACCTATGATATATATGTACATACAAATGTAACATACGGGGTCTCAAGCCGGTATTCATAGTCCGTTCTTACATTCAAGTTCGTCTTAAGTAAAGTCTTAAAATTCTATTCGGCCATCTGATTGGCTGAACGTAGTCTTAAGTAAACTAAAAACATGTCTTAAAATGATCTTATATATAAGAACGGACTATAAATACCGGCCATAGTTCGATCTTATATTTAAGATCGTCTTAAGATCTCGTTTAACCAATAAAATGATGCTATACGACTAATTGATTGGTTGAACGGGATCTTAAGATGATCTTAAATATAAGGTCAGACTATGAATACCGACCATAGTAAAAAATACAGTCGGACCTCTTATCCTAAGACCCTCTTATGCTACGAAACCTCTTATCCTACGACAAAAAATCTTCTCATACTACGACTGCGAAAGGGGAATTATACCCTCACTCTCAAATTTTTGTCGTAGGATCAGAGGTTTAAGGGGAAGATTCCGGACTGAAAATGTCGTAAGATAAGAACTCCGACCACAGACTTCTATATACAACTAGACTGCTAACTCCGGCAAAGTACATAACACCGAAAAGTATGTACAAACTTATGCGCATGCGTCATCATTAGTAGGATGACAGTCACGCTGATTGGTTGAATTTAAAGCAATAACTGCGTTCAGCAGAGAAAGTAAATCAGTGAGCGCTTAGTAATTCTTTATTGTGATTGGTTTTTGCACTTAGATCCATCGAAGGTCTAAATGCAAGAACCAATCACAATAAAGAATCACTAAGCTCTCACTGATTTGCTTTCTCTGCTGAACGCAGCCAATGTCACTCACACACGAGTTTTCTATAGTAGCCATATTATATATCTATCCCCTCCTTTTCTCTATTCTACTAATGTTGTACATATTTTTCGGGGTCACTTTTTAGGTCTAATATATAAGGAAGTTAGCCGTCTAGTTATAGTATAGAAGTCTGTGTCCGACTGTACATATATACATCAAAGAGAAACCTGAGAAGGGTCATGCCGCCGTTTTTCAGGGAACGCTTTTTCTCCGCCGTACAGTGGCGCTAACTGGATTCATTTTACGGCCGGCGGAATTACGTGGCTGGATCCCAAAGAGTAAAAAGAAACAGGAGGGAATGTATCGGTGGTGGGGACTAGCCAAATTGCTGACGGAAGCCGCCATTTTGAGTGTCCACTTTTTTGACGCTTATTAGCATCGTCTGCAGCTGTTGTTAGACACATGTGCGTATTATTTTGCACAATTAAGTCTAAAGAAAATAATGAAATAAAATGGTACATTGTCAGGCTTGTGGCATAACAACAACAGCGCGAAATTATGGCATAACATTTCATCGGTTAGTAATTGTCATTAATATAATAACAAGAATGTTTTGAAGGTTATGTTTTATTTAGATATACAATTTTCAAATCATTAGATCCACATAAAATTATTAGATAATTGAGTGAGGCCCAGTTGCACACAAATCGATTGGACACAAACTGGTTTGATTGGCTAATCATGCTGGTGACCCTATAAGCATCAGTTGATATGATTGGTTGTGTCGAATCGGTCTGTGCGCAACTGAGATCCTTCCGATAATTTTTTACAGGTTCCCGAAAAACGAAAATCAAAAATGTGCTTGGATAAATTTTATTAAGAAGCACAAAGGGTTACACGAAATACAAAACTTCAAATGCACAATGATCTGTTCGCAACACTTTGAGGAATCATGTTTTGACAAAACCTCCACTGTGAAAGTTCGTTTGAAACCGTTTTCAATACCAACAATATATATTTTGAGATCAAAATACGTAAGTATTAATAAAATACTGGAAAAAGTGAATGTTATTCTATACTAGAAATATAGTATTGCAGTATAAGATTAACTTAGTTCACTTTACTTAGTTATTACAATATAAAAATAATTATAAAAAATAGAATAATTTTTATATATACAATAGTATATACAATAATAGTATACAAATTTATATCAGTAAAAAACCAAGAAAAAAGATTAGCTTGTTTCAGTTAATATTGTCATTATTACATTATTATTGACAAATGTTATGGAAACTACTGGACATCATGCAGTGTAAATGTAAAATAAAAGTTCCATGATAGTAAAATTTAATGAGTAACAATAATATATCTCTTTGCAGGAAAAAATTAGTAAATCAGTCAGTGCACTGACAATACCTTTGCAGACAGAAAATATTAATGAAACATCTTTAATAGATACCACAGCAACTAGCACATCGACAATAGATACAGCACTGGTAGAATGTTCCGATATAGATATTTCTAAACTTAATGAAGAATCAGCTGATATTAATACATTGCAAACGGATGTATCACAACTCAGCGATGTAAATGATATAGAATCTCCACCATCTAATAGAAATGTCAACATAGAATCGTTGCCTTCCACTAGTATATTTAGTCATGAAACTGATATTTCATTGCAAATTTTACCAAGCGATACGTCGAAGAAAATATTAAAAAATAAAATTGCATCGTTGGGATGGTTACTTGCTGAAAAATCGAATGCTATTAGAAAATTGCAAAAAAAAAATTGGAATCAACAAAAACAAATATTCAAATTAAAATCTGTTATAAAAAAGATTAATAATAAAAACTTGATATGAAGTGATAATGTTTATACAATAATGCAAGAGTTTGGACTAAATGAGCAACTGATTAATAGATTATTTAAAAAAACAACTAATAAAGGCACTATTTCAAAACAATGTCAAGAAAAAATCAGAAAATTCGCTATAACACTACACTTTTTTTTCAGGGAAAGCATATAATTATGTGCGTAAGAAATTCAATAATTCAATAATTTGCGTTCCAAAACTAACTTTAGTCAACCTCGGAGGTTATTGATGTGGTAGGGGATGCGGTAATCTGAAGAGGAAAGAAACTAAGGAGGGAGCATATCGGTAGTGGGGGTACGATTCACTTAGAACGGAAGTAATTGGGCAGCCATCTTAGAAACCGACTTTTGTGACATGCGCAATGCGCATGTTTTCTATAGCTATAACGTATTTTTATGCTGTATATTTGCTTATACATACCTATTTTAAAGAAAATAAGAATTAAAGAACAAAATGGTATATTGTCAAGCGTGTGGCGTATCCAACAAAGCATGAAATTATGGGATAACATTTCATCGGTTTGTTAATAACTTAAATAAAAATAATGATCATTTAATAATTTACAGGTTATCCTTTGTGTCTAAGAGGGTAAAAAGAAACTTTTTTCTTGTTTTTTTATCCTTTGTTTATGTATAATATAATATTAAAATTATAGCTTTAATCTGATTTACTAAATATTTTTTTACGAAGAACAGATTTCCAAAAAACGAAAGTCAAAAAAATGCCTGGATCAGTTTTATAAACAAGAACAAAGGATTGAATAAATGTAATGTTTCGGTATATACAAAGTTTATACCATATTTACTTAATAAATGTAATCTAAATTTAATATTATTTTAGTTACTTAATTTACTTTTTTCAATTATATTTCATTTTCTAAATAAAATAAAAAATATTCTGTCCAAAAATAAAATTTTATTCAAAATAAAATAAAAAGTATTTTATTCAAAACTTTATTCCATTCCCTATTTTTATCGCCTACTCTCAGAATCCATAATTGAAATTAATATATAAGTTATTTCCATCATATTGTAATGAAAACTTATTCAATTTTGGCGCTCATGAGCGGCCATCTTGGGCACCGACTTTTATATATAGCATATCCGTCCCCATGCTAAAACCAAATGCTCCCTCCTTAGTTTCTTTCCTCTTTGGTAATCCAAGGTAACAGTTGTTTTGGAACGGGTTTTAGGACCATAGACATCATGGGCGTTTTCCAGCAAAGACACAGACGATACAGTGTAACACAGTGTCCATTAGTGTAAGTGAGACACAACGAATGTTCTCCCTTACACTAATGGACACTGTGTCGTCTGTGTCACTTGCTGTAAAACGCCCATATATTGCTATGTTAGGACACACAACGGTAAAAGCAAATATGGCAGAAAAAAAAGAAGAGACTTCTAGCACTCGGAATTTTTAATGCGTGTAAACATTTTATGAGTATTATTACAGAATGGGAAAGTGACAGTAATACTGACGGCGACGAAGAATTTATACGAGAAATAGTTTATAGAATTTATTTTACTTTGAATTTCCTCTATGCAAAGGTTAAAAAATGATATTATCTCTAACAATGGTGGTAATTAAAAAAGAAATAGACCTTAAAAACATGTACAAACATAATAAATTAAAAAACTAACACAAAAAGTATAGAATTTAATTTTTTCATTTTAACCTATATTACTTACTCATTTTATCATAAACTAATAGATTAATACTGGGACTTTTAAGTATTTCTTGATTTATATCGCGTGCTAATGAGTGACGTCCTTTTACGAGTTTAATACTATTCATTTTATTAATATTAATCATCTATGATACCTAACTAAAATAATCTATTGAAATAATTCAAATCCTGTGGCGAAATTCTCTAACGTCTTAGATCCGAATTCATATAGGGCACGTTCGGGGAGACATTATTAGCGCTAACAGCGTCGTTCTATCTTTGTTCAACTTTTAATGAGTAACAAAGATAGAATGACGCTGTTAGCGCTAATAATGTCTTCCCGAACGCGCCCATAGTCGTTTCTCAAATGCGACCATTTCATTGGTTGAATAGGATAGATTTAAAAAATTCTTAAGGGTCGACAGGAGGCACTGTGAAGACTCCTATCGGCCGGCTGCGAACTACTGTTTTGCAAAAACAGTATTACACCCAAAATACAAAGAGAATCTTAATAAAATTGTGATATTCGTAATCAGTAAGATATTTCGCAGGTCGCTACAGAGCAATTTTTTGAGAAAAAGATCGAAATGAAATTTCCAAAAATGTGCTGCTGATCGCGAAAGTTACCGCAGTCAGGTGTAGCTGCGCCTTGAATTCGAAATCAATTTATTATAAATTTTTTAGAGTCAAAAATGCAAAATCTGGCTCTGTAGCGACCTACGTTATTATATAAAGAATATATAAAAAAAGTTTCACAAAGAAATATAACTTCTTTATGAGCTAAATATTGTAGAAGCGGATATCTGCACCTAAGGTACAGCTAACGAATCGATGTTGGTAACATCGCTTGCTAAGGAGAGACAATGAAAAACAATAACGTCGTCTTTGTCTCTCTTAAAATGCAATAATGTTTGTACGTATACAGACATACACCAATACATTGAATAAGAATTCATTTCTCAATGTTGGTGACAGTGACTTTGGAATTTTCTTGCCGGTCCTGTCGACCCTTAAGTCTTAAGATTTGAGAATTGACTATGAATTCTGGAGCGAAGCCCAGTTGCACACAGACCAATTGAACACAAACTAGTTTGATTGGCTAATCGTGCTAGTAACCCTAAGCATCGGTTGATATGATTGGTTGTGTCCAATCGGTCTGTGCGCAACTGGGATCCTTCTTGAATTCGGACCTTAGCGACAAATGTTATTTTTTCTTAAACCAGAAACACGTAAATTCCGTAATCGTAATTTTAGCTATAATCGTAAAAATCGACCAATAACGAGCGTCCATTGATGGCGTCTCAACGGCGATGCCGTCAATGGACGTTCGTTATTGGTTGATTTTTTCGGTTACAGCTAAAATTACGATTACGGAATTTACGTGTTTCTGGCTTTATCGTTTGCCTTGGTAACTTTTACAACTTCTCGATTTTGATCGGTCGTAAAAGTTACCTCCGTGGTCGACCAACCTACTGATTTGGAACGATATGTTAAACTTCCTGAGTAGTCACCGCGGCCATATTGAAATCGTGACGTCACAAGCGAGAAATAGCGAGAAATGATACCCTGATTTATGTTGCGACTGACATGTAAATAAAAACATATTTCAACGAAATAATACTACCAATCTCTTCAGCACACCTGTGCACAAAAATGGACGGCTGGTAATCCTTTCTCCTGACAATTAATAAATAACTGTAAATTGTCCGAAATGAAATGCGGAAAAACACGTAATTTAACAACTGTCGAAAAGAGAGGAAAATGTTACTTTACACAGTTTATTCCTTACACAGCTTGGCAGCCGTCTATTTTCATCAGTTTTATAAATACGTTGCACATCACAATACTAGCAAAAAGCAAATAATTACGACGTAGGTCGCAACATAAATTGGGGTGTCATTTCTCGCTTCAGACATATTTCCCAAAAGAGAGAAACAGACAGAACTAGATGTCGCCACCGTCGACATCGAAGTTTCGCGGCGAGTCAGGAGCCCAGGAGGCACTGTGAAGACTCCTATCGGCCGGCTGCGAACTACGGATTCGTTTTTGTCGTATTACAGCTAAAATTTAGAGAAAATCGCAATAAAATTATGATATTTTTAATCAGCAACATTGTCCGCATGTTCCTAAAGAGCGATTTTTTTGAAAAAAGGTCGAAATAAAATTTCCAAAAATGTGCTGCTGACCGCGGATCAGGTGTAGTTGCTCCTTGAATTCGAATTAAATTTATTATAAATTTTTAAGAGTCAAATTGCAAAATCCGGCTTTCTATAGAAACCTTCCAATTTTTATAAAGAATATATTAAAACAAAATTCATAAAGAAATAGTACTTTTTCAAAGCTAAATACGAAAAATTAGAATATCGCTATCTGTACCTATAATAGAGCTAACGAATCGATGTTGGTAGCACCGCTTATTAAGGAGAGACAATGGCTGCGTTCAGCAGAGAAAGCAAATCAGTGAGCGTTTAGTGATTCTTTATTGTGATTGGTTCTCGCAGTTAGATCTTCGTTGGATCTAAGTGCAAAAACCAATCAGAATAAAGAATCACTAAACGCTCGCTGATTTGCTATTTCTGTTGAACGCAGCCAATGAAAGACAATAATGTTGTCTTTGTCTCTCTTGAAATGCAATATTTGTACGTATACATACACCAATACATTGAATAAGAATTCATTTCTCAATTTTGGTGACAGTGACGCTGGAATTTTCTTGTCGGTCCTGTCGACCTTTAAGGGTCTACTGTCACCAACATTGAGAAATGAATTCTTATTCAATGTATTGGTGTATGTCTGTATACGTACATCATTGCATTTTAAGAGAGACAAAGACGATGTTATTGTCTTTTATTGTCTCTCTTTAGCAAGCGATGCTGCCAACTCAATTTTTTACAATTAGCTGCACTTGCACTTTAGGTACAGATACAATATTCTATTCGGTAATATTTTGCCTCGAAGAAGTATTTCTTTATAATACTTTTTTTGCTACATTCCTTTTAAGTTTATTATCCCGCTAAAGAGCCGGATTTTGCATTTTGGCTTTAAAAAAATTTATAATAATTACAATCGGTGCACCTGGTCTATATACTTCATTCACGATCAGTATACCTTATTCATGTCAATTTTATGAAATTTTATTTTAAGCCTTTTTTCCAAAAAATCGCTCTTTAGCGGGCTGCGAGAAATCCTCCTGAATAAGAATATCATTGTTAAATATGATTCTTTCATATTTATAGCCGAAATATCGTCGAAAAGAATTTGTAGTTTCGAAGTCTCCGCATGAGGTCTCCACCGTGGGTCTTCTCGACCCTTAAGCCGTAAGAAATTAACCAATTACAATTGACTTTAGAGAAGAATAATGAATATGATTAGTTCATTTCTTACGACTTAAGGCTTACTACAGCTATTGTAGACCCGGCCTTAAGCAAAGTACGTTTTATGTAAAAAAAAAACCTATAATAGCTATTTTTTCACAAGTGCTTTGCTATATTTATATCAACCAGAAATATTACTGTTGTTAACGGTCATACCACGTTGTAAAGCACCAGTTCTCGTCCGATCACTGAAGTTAAGCAACATTGGGCATGGTCAGTACTTAGATGGGTGACCGCTTGGGAACACCATGTGCTGTTAACACTCCTCTTTTTTGCAAATTTAAATATTGATATATTTTTTTGTTTTAAATACATACTTAAATTATTGTGAAAATTAAAATTTATTTTATTAATAGTTGTCTTGAAATTTTTAAATTATAAATAAATATATAGAATGTTTCATAAAACCTTTCGATTAAAATAATATAGTACTATTATTACGAAGAGCAAAGAGTCTCTGAATATATATGTAATAAAGGTGGATATGTTCTTAATTTTTTGTAATGCGATTCACTTACAATTAGTAGAACCGGCTACAATGAATTTATACTTGTGGCTATGCTTATGTATTTTTATATAGATTGGAAATTCAGATACCGTACGTATGCGCTATGGTATCTGGCCTTCTGCTTACGGCTTCTGCAATTTTATGTGCTTCCACCTTAATTTGAATAACCAATATGCTAAATAAAGTGTTTTTCAATTTTCCAAACATGCTTCTCGATTAGTGCTTTTTGAATGTCCTCAATCGTGTTAAATCGGTTTTCTTTCAATTGCAACCTTATCTTATTTGGAAAAAGAAAATAGTCTGGCGAACGTTTCCGTCTTATTCAAACTTTTAATTGCAACATGTTGAAAAATTTAGTCCGGGAACTTTCGGGACGCACTTTTGTATATACACAGGATGTTCAAAAAGTGTTGAAAGCGCTTAATATTACGAAAAGTATGTATTTTTGAAAAAATTTCTTGTACTTTTTGAACATCCTGTATGTATGTGTGTGTGTGTGTGTGTGTATATATATATATATATATATGTGTATATATATATATATGTACAATATATATATTAAAACAAACTAAATGCGTACGTAAACTAAACAAAAACCAACCGGAAAAATAAGTCTAAAATATTTTAGTTTATTGCTCGGTCTAGGTCTATGGTGTTAGCAGAGAGAAACCTGAGAGGCGCCATGAGCCCGTTTTTCTTAAGACGCTTTTAAGAGATAATAAGAGATAAATAATCAAAATTCAAAGCAATTTCAGCAATCAAATATAATCAAGCTCAATTCAGCTTCGCATATCGCACGAGTAGTATAAGATTAAAACAAGAATATCTAAAATAAATAGCTAGTCTCTTTTCTGTATAATAGTGCTGTAACTATTTGCTACTCTCAAATTCATATAAAGTAATACAGTTTATAAGGATTGTGTACTCAGATCTCTACATATATAGACTTATGATACTATTTTATCCATCACAAGTTTACTAATTATAAGTTTACAATGGTACAGCATGCATTATACCACATTATACTGTTTAAGATATAACAGTACTTTCCTCTGCTATAGGTCACGTTCCTTGTGGTTGTACTCTTATATTTTATTACATTCATATATTATAACGAAATTTTAAATATAATTCTAAATATTCAAAACTACTTATGTAATTCATATATTTCTATCATAGTCTGATTTTTAAAAAGTTATTTCTGTAAGGAAATCATTGCGTTGAACACCACGGATGGGAGCTCCCCAAGAGGAGAATCTCTGCTGCTCCGATAGCGCCGTCGTATCGACCACAAACGCGCAGCACGCAGGAACGAGATCCACATGATCATGCGCTAAACAATCGATAATGTCGATAGCCAATACGGTAGAATAATTTAAACCGACCATACCGTAAGTCTTACGTAACGCTTAAAAATCGGCCTCCTCTTAAGTGGAAAAATAGATAAAAAGACTAACGGCCAGTAAACTCGTGCTCCGTTCGAAGCGTCTACGTATTGTAAAACTTCTCTGAATAAATCGTTACTTGGTGGTAATCGAAGCCTTTATTCGTTATCCTTTCCTGACCGCGAGTTCCCGGACCTTCGGTCTGTAATTGTGTCCGCGCATCAAAAGAAAATTGACTATCGCAAATAGTAAGCGGTTCGAGCTGACGTTCGTAAATTTAACGCGTCAAATTTGACTTTTTAGTGCGGATAACTTAATTATCTTACATTTCTTTTAATTATCATCCGCGTCATCATCATCGTCAGATATATACTTCTTAGTAACTCTCTTTTTACGACCGCCTCTTCCTTCGCCTTTTCTTCCTTTCAGTTTAATTTTCATTCTTACACTAGAATCTGCGTCAGAACCTTCGCCATCTGCATAAGAAAAAGAAAAGATTGAAAAAAAAGAAATAGCATCTCGTAGTCATTTAAATTTTAGCTTTTGTTGAACGATTACATGATATAAACAAGTACAGCACATACCTTTAGCATCTCCATCGGAATTATTACCCTCCTCTTCAAGACGCTGACGCGCATTTGTAAAAACAGATTGCAATACTATCGAATCTTTGTGAATCAAAGATGCTTCTTCGTTATAAATTTGAGCATTCTTACAAAGTTGCATAAAATCCGTTTCAAGCTCGTCTAAGTCAGCATACTTGAATAAATAAAATTATCAAATTATACATGCATATTTAATACAAATATATAAGAAAGAATATACGATATATAGAATTTACTTACTTTGCCTTCCTTGATTTTCTCCAGCAATGTATTAATAGCCAAAGGTTTCTTAATAATTTCGTAATAATCTGGTAATTTCCTTCGAGAGGGTAATGTCATAAAAAATTTGCTCAATAATCGACTGTCACTGCTATCCGTATAATTAACGACTAATGTAATTAATTTCTTCATAGTTCGCTTCATTTTAGGATCGACTAAAGAACCGCTTCCTCTTCGTTTTTTCGGCATAGACTCGTCATCTTCCTCGCCCTTCTTCTTTCGCTTTCGTGTCTTTTTCTTCTTTTTATCGTCTTCCTCTTCCTCTTCATACTCGGCACCATCATCGTCGATCGCCTTCAACCATTCTTCCTCGGTTAAACTATCCGTATAATCGACTTCTTTACGTTGCCTCGATCCTCTTCCGAGGAATCTGTCTTCATCCTTTTCATAGGTCCATCTTTCCACCTCCTCGTCGTCTTTCACTAACCAATCAGGCAACTCAGCTTCCTCCAGTAACCGTGATTTGCGATTAGGACCCAATGCAGCCTCCCCGCGTCGCCGTTCCAAATCTAATTTCTGAAATATCTCAAATTCACCTTCTGACCTAGCGATCATTTGATTCACTGTTTCATCGTCGGGCACTTCGTTTTCTTCCTCATCATCAGCGTCGTCTTGATGTAAAATATTTTGAAGGAACTGTTCTTGCTGCGATTCGGTGGACTCATGATTAAACATACCAGCTTGAATAGCCTTCTCGTCCATGTTTAGCTTATATCTGCCTGTTGCTAATATTCGCTCTTCGACAGAATTGACAGTAATCAATCGGAGCACGCGCACTTCGTTTTTTTGCCCAATTCTGTGCGCTCTGTCTTGAGCTTGCAAATCCTGCAAATGAGTATTATATTACATTCAAATTTAACTTCGCTTTAATCGACATTATATTTTATACATGATATCACGTACCTGGTGAGGATTCCAATCGGAATCGAAAATGATAACGGTATCGGCAGCCTGAAGATTCAAACCGAGACCACCTGCACGTGTGGATAATAGAAAAAGAAAGTATTCTGAACCGGGATCATTAAATTTCTTTAACAGATCTGCTCTGTCTTCTGCTTTTGTTGTACCATCCAATCTCAGATACGTGAATCCACGCCAACTCAGATAATCTTCCATAATTGTCATTAATTGTGTCATTTGACAAAACAATAATACTCTATGATTCGTAGCCTTCAGCTTGGGAAGAATACGATCGAGAAGTTCAAATTTTCCAGATGCACGATATAGGTCGGGACTGACAACAAAAAAAATTGAGTAAATATTCAAAAATAAATATAAAATAAATATTAAAATAATAATAATAATGTAATATAATGTAATATAAAATCAATAAAAATATTAAATATTAAAAAATCAAATAAATATTTTAAGTTCTTCGAAAAAACCATCGAGATAATAATTACCCAGTAATAACACCCGAGTCTGGTGTTCCTACGTGTTCGCAATATTTCTCTTCTATAGCTTGGAACATAAATGGATGATTGCATAATTTTCTCAGCTGTACGATTGTATTCTTAAGAGCTCTAGTACCGCCCTTTCCTTGCTTTCCTTTTTCTGATCCATCGGTTAGCAGTACACTCTTACTCTGCATGTGTCTATAATATAAAAAGAGTATTTTCGCCAATATATTTACATGCAAACTTCATAATATTTAGAAGCATACAGACATCGTAAATTAACGTACTTGTAAAGAACTTTTTGTAGGCCAGACATGTCGCATTTAATGATGTATTCCACTTTATCGGGCAACTGCGACTCTACTTCTTTCTTCAAGCGTCTTAGCAAAAAAGGTCGCAAGACTTTGTGTAAACGACGAATAATCAAAATAGTTTCTTCTTCATTGAGTTCCACCTATAAAACAGCATAGTGACAGCAATGTTAAACAAAAATATATTGTAAAAGTATTGAATCTACTTTACGCTTGCAAAATATACTTGCCTTCTCGCCGGTAGTGGCGAAAGGAGCATTGAACCACTGTTCGAACGTACTACAGGATTTGAAGATCGAAGGCAACAAGAAATTCAAAAGAGCCCACAGTTCTGGCAGTTTGTTTTGCAATGGTGTGCCGGTTAATAATAGTCGATGAGGGGCCAAATAATGCGTATTTAATACTTGGGTAAGCTTGCAATGACGATTTTTCATTCTATGTCCTTCGTCGATAATCATATACTTCCATTGTAATTTTGCTAACACACCCTTATCTTTTATAACATATTCATAAGTTGTTAATAGAACATTAAACTTTCTGGCTCGCATTTGAGATTGTATTGCTCTTCTGTCAGCTGGAGAACCTTTATATGATACCACGACGACACTCGGTGCCCATTTTTCAAATTCGAGAACCCAATTCGACAATGTCCTAGAAACAGTATGTTAGATACGTTATAAATAGGATTTATAAGAATTAGAGTTTAGGTATAGAAGAAACTTACGATAATGGAACAATGATTAGGAATGGACCATTGACTTTCTTCTTTTCCATAAGATATGTTACCAAAGCAATAGTCTGAATTGTTTTACCGAGACCCATCTCGTCTGCCAAAATGCCATTCAAATTGTTGTTAAATAATGAAACTAACCATTCCAATCCCTAAAATCATTGATTAAATTCTTTAATTCATAGAAAAAAAACACAGTAGGAAATATATTATGAAATTAAAATCAGAATGATTAAAATACCTTGATTTGATATTCTTTTAGGTTTCCATTCATCATAATACTTGGTTGTTCCGTAACCACTTCGTGAACAGTATGAGCAATACTATAGTACGTCTGTTCCTCTGTTTTATATTCGTCATCCTCCACTTTTGCCTTGTGTATCGTCTTTTTTACTTTTTCTTCTTCAGAATCACCCCTAGATTTATCCTTGCCTATAATTCGCATTTCGTAAATCAAGTTAGTAAAAATACAATCTGTGTACAAAAGTTTACAAAGATAAGAAACTTACTGTCAGATTTCTCTTCGCTTCCGTTATCATCTTTATCATCTTCATCATCTTCTTCATCATCTTCACTTTCTGACTCAATTGGCTCCCATCCGGGATGAGTCTCCAAGAACGCCGACAGTTGACTCATCAATGGTGCTTCATCGCCTGTTAATGTGCGACCAGTGGCCGTATCTATTACACCGATACGAGTATCATCATTGGCACCACCATCTTCAGCATTCTCGCCATCTTGTAACTTTTTCTTCTTTTGCTATTGTATGTAAAATTTCATTGATATTATAGTTCATATATAATAATCATTATATAATAATAGTTATATTTTTAAAGACATGTAAAAGGCGCTTATACGTTACCTTTTTACGCTTTTGTTCCCCAACTTGCTTTCTCTTTTGCTCAATTTTGTGCTGCTTAACCATTTCCGTCAAATTACTGATGTATTCGTCCGTTTGAGATAGTAAGAAAGCTAAACGTTTGTCTTTCTTCTGATCAATCAATTTTCTGTATCCTTCTTCGTCTTCCGCCATAAGCCGACGCATACGCTCCTTCTCGATGCGTTCCTGTTCTTTTTTCTGTTCCCGTTCAGCATTTGCATGATAATTGAGCACTGCTTTGTTAAACCTAGCCAACTTTGCGACATTGTTGCGATGAAATTCTTTGAAGTCTTTGCCATGTTGCAGAACAGAATTAAGAAATTCCTATAAACATAATCATGCATATATTTCGTTCATTAATAACAGTATTGATATATTATATTGATAATCTTTTATTTTATATAATTTAAATATGGATAAACTTACTTGATGTTTCTGTCTCCGTTTACGTTCTGCTTCCAATTTCTGTTGCTTCTCTAATTTCTCAGTAGCTCTAGCTTCGCGCAATCCTTGCCGTTTCGTACGTTTATAAGCTTTCACATTCACTGCGGTTTCCAAAGTAGTGTCTTTTCGAGTACACACTATTATCTACGAAAAAAAAAATTAATAAAGAAAATTTAAAAAAGAATATAAATAAAAAAAATCCTTTTAATTTTGTACATAAAATGATACAGATCTATAAAATAGATTACAATAGATACCTCTGTTCTTAATTGCCTCTGGAAGTTCAATACTTTGAGCATACGCAGTTCGATCTGAGCTTGTATACGAAGATCTTCTGGCATATTTGTTGGTAGATTACTAAGTTGATCCATTCTAAGCGATATACGAACTGCTACTCTGTTTATCAAGTGCAAAGTTTATTGTTATTATTTATGCTTTACTGATAAATATATTGCAATAAACCATATGTTCCTACAAGTTTGTTTCTATACCTGTTCTCTCGTTCTTGCAATATTACCAACGAATCTAATCCAACGGGTTTTGTCACGCTCGATACTCGATTTGTCTTAGTGCCAGGCTGAAGTTGTTGCTGTTGCGGCGTTTGACAATCGGGTCTAGGAGTGGGACCTGCGGGACTAGTAACATTCGGACCTGGTATTTGTGGCCCAGCTGTTGTAGCAGGGCCTTGAGACTGATCTATAGGGCGTTGACCCATCCCTGGAGGAGGAGGAGCGCCTCCAAATCCGTCTTAAATCAGGATCATTCTACCCTATACTTTTGTAAATACAACAGTCACATCCAACTTTTATTTATTTTTTTATTACATAGTCTACAAATGTTGTAAGCATTAATCTATCGGTAAGCATAATCTTTCCATAATTGCATAATATAATAGATTGAAAACAAGTTAATGCCGCAAATATCTTTAATAATGCAACACGCATTTAAAAGCGCTTGAAATAAAATATTGC
This sequence comes from Anoplolepis gracilipes, assembly GCF_047496725.1. Classification (NCBI taxonomy): domain Eukaryota; kingdom Metazoa; phylum Arthropoda; class Insecta; order Hymenoptera; family Formicidae; genus Anoplolepis; species Anoplolepis gracilipes. The sequence goes on from NW_027328668.1 coordinate 558,012, forward strand.
TATAGGAACATCATATACAAATTTCTAGTATGTTACAGACGATAGAAAATACACAAGGCAGCTCATATTAATATTTACGTATACTTTTATAATCTTAAAGACATACAATATATGTAAAAATAAAAGCAAACATATATAAAATAGAGAAATAAAAAAATATCGATTAAAAAGATTCTATATTATAAATAAACAAAATAAACTCATGTGGCAGAAAGCGATATAAAAGATGGAGTAGTCACCCAGAATGCATAAGTTATATTGAAATACTTATGGAAACTCACCCTGTGCAGCTACTGCAACTTGTTGAGGTACTGGCCGATTTCTTGCCAACAATCTATATGCCATTATTTGAGCTCTGCAAATGTAAATTAAGGATGCCGAATTTTAAGAATAGCGTACGTAGAGAAGATATTTATTTATATTTATTATTTTAGTGAACTTGTTATAAATATTTTTATAAATATAATATGTATATGCAAATCCTAAAATTATAAATACATATAACAGCAATAATTTATCTAAAAGATTTATATTTTACAAAATTCAAATGATACAAATATATCCATATTTTTATCGTCATATTTCCTTCATGTATATGTATCTTTATCATATTTTCATCCAGTTCATTAATTTTTGCATTTCTATTTCGATTCCATAATTGTCGAATCTTTCTTCATATTTTTTTCATATTGTTATAAACTTATATTATTAATCTACATGTAATATAGTTACTAAGACATACCGTAATTGCTGCAATTGTGATGAACTAAAGGCTTGTTTCTCTATGCCACTTCCTTGACGTTGAGCTCTTAAAGCTAACAATTGATTGTACCGTGGGTCTTCTTGTAGCCCTTTTTCTTCCATAGAATCAATCGCTTTTTGGAGTGCATTCAGATTTTCTTGTCCTGGTCCAGGAAGTCCTGTAGGCCCAGTAGGTCCGATTTGTCCACTTCCAGTTTGACTCATCTGATTTACTGGAGCACCTGATCCTATTGGTGCTGTACTACCAAAAACTTGACCTTGATTTTGATTACCAGGACTTATTTGAGTGATAGGAGACTGATTGGTCGGACCGTTAGAACCCATTTGCCCACTCACGTTTATATGACCAATTTGATTATTTGGACCACATGGTCCCATTTGACTACTTGGTCCCCCAGGCCTCATTTGATTGCTCAGAGCGTTCGAACCCATTTGAGCGCCCGGGCCTCCTTGCATCATTTGTCCTGGACCGGAAGATGGAATTTGTCCTGCTGGTCCCATGTGATCAGCGGAGCCGCTTTCTGGTCCCATTTGACCTCCGGGACCATTTTCGGGTGCCATTTGGCCGCCTGGTCCGCTATTGGCATTCATTTGCGCGCCAGGACCGTTGCCTAATCCCATCTGTCCTTCAGAACCACTTCCAGGACCTGTGGCGCCCAATTGTCCACCAAATCCAGTAGCTACACCTACATTGGTAAGTCCATTAGCCCCACTCGCCGGACCTATAGAAACCGGTCCACTAATTGTCATTGGCATGCTTCCTGGACTACTTCCCGTACCCATCTGTCCGAGGGTCGGTCCCATTTGACCGACGGGACCACTTCCTGATTCCATTTGTCCGCCTGGACCGCCAGGGCCCATTTGATTGCTTGGTGCACCTGGTCCCATTTCGCTGCCTGGTGTTGTAGATCCCATTTGATTTCCTGGTCCGTCAGGCCCAATTTGTCCGTTTGGTGCATTCATTCTCATTTGTCCGAGTGGTCTGCTTATGCCCATCTGCGTAAGTCCGTTCGGACCCATCTGCGACGATTCATTATGATCCATTTGTCCGGGTCCGTTTGGTCCAATTTGTCTTATCGATACTACAGAACCCATTTGCGTTTGGCTTATGGGTATCATCTGATTTGGACCACCCGGACCCATTTGATTTGGACCACCTGGACTTATATTATGTCCTGCGAGACCACTCGCGGGCATCTGACCGGGAGCACCCGGACCCATGTGACTGCTTGTACCGATTGCATTTATATATGTGAATACTGGCGAACCGCTTGTGTTTATATAACTTGGAATTGAAGGACCAGGATTTATGTGACCACCCGATCCTGGAGATCCACTAGTATTTATGTGACCCGGTTTAGAAGAACCGCTCGCGTTCATATGTCCTGATCCAGGCAGTCCACTGGCGATCATATGTCCTGATACTGAAAGTCCTGCGCCGCTCATGTGTCCCGGTCCGGGGGGCCCGCCTGTAGTTATGTAGCCTGGACCTGGTGGGCCGCCTGTGTTCATGTGACTTGGAAGTCTGTCCATGTGTCCAGGTCCGGGTCCTCCAGAAACCATTTGCGAGCTCTGGGGACCTGCGGTACCCATTTGTCCTGGTCCACCTTGTCTCATGTGAGGACCGCTGGGAGAATCTCCGCCTTGTACCATGTGAGATGGACCCATTTGTCCAGAGCCTCCTGGTCCCATCTGTCCAAGACCCATCTGACCAGATCCACCAGGTCCCATTTGTCCGGGTCCGCCAGGACCCATCTGTCCAGGTCCATTAGAACTCATTTGATTCGGGCCAGCTTGCATCATGTGCGATCCACTTTGTGGTCCATTTGGACCCATTTGACCGGGCACCATTGGTCCTCCGGGACCTTGTTGAGAAGTAGGTACCTGCCCGACTGGACCCTGATTCTGTAAAAAAAAATTTCACGTAAGCTATAACACTTTAAAGTAAAAAATACTGAAAATTGAACATAAATTTCAGTTATTTAATTTCAGTATAACTGACTCATACAAAATTTTCTTTAATATTGTATCTTAATATTATATGTATGATATATCGTAATATATTCTATAAGTTTGGATATATGTGATAAAAATAAGGTACGTATAAAAAAATATTTTTAATAAAAAAATCAAAAATTAATTGCGTAAAGATAATAATAACCAATTTTTGCAAATAGTTTAGCGCCTATAAAAATTAGTGAAAACTTCTAAAAACGATAAGAACCAAAATGTATTTATCGCGCGTTATGATGAATATATATATATCCCGAGATACGATGATAGGGATAATTTCTATTAACAAAAATCAATGACAATCAACGAGATAATTTCACGCTGAGACATCGAAAAGCACGTAGACAGATGCAAGTAACGTGTAAAGGATACCGATACACCAGTTCGAGCATTAAATTATTTTTTTATTACAATCATATGAGCGCGCACATCCAGACATCCAGCAGGGTTATTCTGTAACTTTTAACGCATGCGTTACGATATGGCTATCCTTTTCTTACTTATTAAGAAAGAAAAAACAAGCGATATCGTAACGCATACGTTAAAAATTACAGAATAGCCCTGCAGGTCTCGTTCACGCCGTCGAACGAGTGATGTCACGTTCTTGGAGCATGTTCCATCAGTACCAATTTCGGTTATCGTAGAAGACAATGACTAACAGCGGAACAGTTGATACTGTTTAACGTTTTATTTGTTGTAATTTGCGCAACAAGCTTCCGGTAATACAAGAATGCCTTGATAAAAATATTATAAAATATTATAAAATCTTTCGTAAAATCTTCTCGACACATTTTTCGATTTTTTGAAATCGTTTTTTTCCCTCAAAATTTCTTAATTTGCGTGTTATAATTTTCTTATTTTCAATCTCTCTCGTCGTTTCAATAATAATAGAAACATACTAAATTCTGATTTAAAACTCGATATTGAGATATGTTATAGTTAATAAATATACAAAGTGTCCATTTTAAGTGTCCACCCCAAATATCTCTCTTATCTTTGATTTTAGAGAAAAATGGTTCAGACTTGTGTTGTATGGTTTCGAGGGGGCCATAAGATGGTACCATTGGTTTGACCTTGAAGAGTCATTTGAAGGTCACGTGAAAGTTACCTCAATTTTTTTAAGTGGCACCCCCTATTTTTTATTACATATTCTTATAGCTTACTTCGAGAACTTTCCAAAACACTAAAATAAAATATTTTTTTATTAAATACTTTTCGAGTTATAATAAGGCTTCAAAGGTGCAATATTTTGATAAAATACAAACTATCTCGTAAAATATTCATTTTTCGATTATCTTACTCTAATACTTTCATGCACAGAATAATGAGACAAATCAATTGGCGTAATTAAAACAGATAATTATGTTAAAGTAAAAATGTGTAACTGCTAGTTGTAAATTCAGATTTTTTCTTAAATATAACTATGTGTTTTAATTACGCCAATTGATTCATCTCATTATTCTCTGCATAAAAGTATTAGCATAAAATAATCGAAAAATGAATATTTTACGAGATATCTTGTATTTTATGTCAAAATATTGCAACTTTAAAGCCTTATAATTCGAAAAGTACGCAATAAAAAAACATTTAATTATAGTGTTTTGGAAAGTTCTCGAGGTAAGCTACAAGAATATGTAATAAAAAATGATGGGTGCCATTTAAAAAAATTGAGGTAACCTTCACGTGATCTTCAAGTGACTATCCAAGGTCAAACCAATAGTACCATTTTATATCCCCCTCGAAACTATATAACGCATGTCTGAACCATTTTTCTCTAAAATAAAAAATAAGAAAGATATTTGGGATGGACACTTAAAATGGGACACCCTGTATAAAGATTTGACTGTACAGACATAAGATATTTTTACAATTTATAAAAATGTTCTCATAACGTATCGCCTCTAACTTTGAGATAATAATTATTTCTTTTTTTTCTATGGGATATTTTCAGATAATTATAATCAAATACGTATTTATCTATACAATTTAATAATAAAACGAACTTGCTCCGACATTGCGTGAAAATTTTAGAAAAAAAGATATTATCGATGTAACGGTATAATTTCTTCAAAATGTTATGCAACGTCGTGCTTTTTTATTACAATTGAAAAAACGAAAAATTTTATCTTGAAATCGTGCTTTAATTTAAAGCGTAACTAACATAAGTGACACGTCACGGTTAGGTGTCACTAGGGCAGACTTTTCCATAACAAAAATAGCGATGGGGACTTCGACTCTATGTCTAATATGGCACATTACAGAGAGCATGGAAAAGAATCCGAGAGTATTCAATATTCCTATTAAGCCGAGTAGATGCTCATAATAGTGGGAGGGGGTGACAATCGTGCCATTAGAACGACTCTCCCGCGATCCTGACGATACTTTAACTGGAGCGATACGTTTCGTGGTACATTATTTCCAAATTTATTGAAAGAAGCGGCATATCGGAAATTCGAAAAGATTCGTGAAGATGACTACTCAAGAAGAACTCGATTATTGCTACGTTTTGAATCTCATTATAGAATAGGTATACAGTCGGACCTCTTATCCTACGATCCTTTTATATTACGAAACCTCTTATCCTACGACAAAAAATCCTCTCATGCTACGACCGCGAAAGGGGAATTATATCCCCACTTCTCAAATTTACATGACAATATCAGGTCATTAGATTTTCGAACCTTGAGCAGAATTCAGGATTCCAGGACCGCAGATTGCACTTTCGAACCTTAATAACAAAAAAATGTACAATTTACGTAACAATGAGTTTATTTTATTTATTTATTATTATTTGTGATCTGTTTTCGTAATTTATATATTTTGCCTTTATATATATTAGTATATGCATAGTTATAATACAAAGTTTCGCTTTGCACGATTCGGAAATGTTCGGAACCCGAATCTTTCCGAATAGACTGCAAAGTGGAAATAAAGAATCGTTCCTCATTTTGTCGTAGGATCAAAGGTTTTCCAGACCGAAAATGTCGTAGGATGAGAGGTCCGACTGTACATATATATATAACACACTGCTACCATATATAATTCAAATGCGAAACATTAACTTTGATCAGACTATAATATATTTGCCAACAATTGTTTGCCTGTTGCACACAAGCTCATACTGTTTGATATACAACAAAATAATAAGAAAGATGCATTTAAATTTTAAGGATTAAAGTATACACTATCAACATAAATTTAACACGATTCGGCAAAGGATAGCAAATTAGCATCGTAATATCGTTAAATATTGTACTAAAAATATATATATATATATATATATATATATACAGGGTGTCCCAGAGCATTTGTGCCAATGCTTGTGAGCAGGTAGGGTACAGTAAACTGAGCAAAAAAGTCTTCTACCATTTTACGATTTTCGCATCTTTTTTGCAGCGGGCTTATACTCGCGTCGGATTTGCCGATCTTTGTAAATTAATTTCTCAATAATTATTCCGAAAATCGCAAAATGCTATAAGACTTTTTTGCTCAGTTTACTGTACCCTACCTGCTCACGAGCGTTGGCACAAGTGCTCTGGGACACCCTGTATATGCCTTTGGTTCAGTAACGACCAGAGAAATTATAAATCTCTGAATTGCTATTTACCTTATTTACACTAATGATTTATTCGAGGGAAAGAACCGTAATAATTTCGCAACAAACTGATAAAAAATATTTGATGTATATAAAAAAAATCTATCATTCTCATTGCTTCCAATTTTTTGCAGAACTGGAGAAAACAGTGCAGTTGATTGAGCCAAAAATTATACAACTTATGCATAAAAAACGCAAGGATATTTTTGTCAGCAGAACGAGCGCTATAATCGAGGTTACAAAAGTGTAAATAAAATAATATATATGTATACAATTATAATTGAAATATATAATTATGTATATTTCAGTTATACAATGATAAATTTGTTCCTATCTTAAAAATAGATCGTCTCTGCAAATATCTATATTTCGCATTAAAATAGAGTACTTTTATGTTCTCGATATAATTTTTCTTAAATATTAAAATTCACAAATTTATGTTCACATAATTTACAGTGAACGCGTAATGATGTTGCAATATATAATCACTGTACTCGTTCGCAAATTATATGCTCTATCTCTATAATGTAAGCGCGATATTAAATTAAGAGAGAGATTATTTTTTATAGTAAAAATATATATTTTTATATTATATAAATTCAGAACGAGAACCCTTAGATCGGCCGCACTAAGCATGGCGTACATAGCGCGGGGTGCAGCAGACCCCTATTAAGTTAGCCCCTTCCCCCCCACCAGAGCAAATTAATTAAACTAATATTAAAATTAGGTGCTAATTAGGTGCTGAAGTCTGAAATTAAGTGGTCAAACCGTTTGGCAGAAAATTAAATTTATATTGGATGGAGCTGACTTAACGTTAAGTTGGCCCCCCATTAAGAAAAATATAAATAAAATAATTAAAAAAAAAACAAATACATAATAATTAGGTGCTAATTAGGTGCTCTCAGAAACCATTAAGATATATAAAAAAAAATTTTTTTTAAACCACTTTACTCTTGTAAGTTAGTTGACGTGCCTATGATTTAAGTCCGAAATTCTGCCAAACGGAACGAGCACCTAATTCAGCGTTCACATACCTTAAAATAATATTAATTAAGGAATATTAATAGGCCTATATTCACTTAATGACACCAAGAGTTGTAGCAGCATGTAATCAATAAATTGCACAATTCGTGGATCTTTTCAAGAAAGTCAATTCAGAGATATTTAACAAACTTAAATTGATCACATGCTAACATATATGCAATGTATATTTTATATAACTTATGTTATATAATTGTTCATATATGTCTTTGTGTGCAGACTTAAAGAAGTATTACTAAATGTGACTAAAGAGAGCTGCATTTGTATTTACAATTAAAAGATTATATGTTAAGCATAGTCTACAATAAGACTTTAAGACGTAAGACTGAAGAAATTAATCCATCACAATTGAGTTTAGAAAAGAATCATGAATATGATTGGATAATTTCTTAAGTCTTACATCTTAAAGTCTCAGTGTAGACTATGCTTTAGAACTGTATAAGGGATACATACATTTAATACTTATCTGCTATATTGATGTACTTATTATTTTGATAACTAAAATTAATAAATATTACGTACATCAATAAATCATTATAAATAATAAGTATTGTTTATTCACACCATATATTAAGGGTTCAAATTTATTAGCCTTACAAATGTAACAGAAAAATTCCCCTTTTTGTCTCATAATCTGCATTGAGTATTCCAGGCATACATTATCGTAAATAACAAATGCAACTCTAAAAAAAACACAAAGATATTGTCTTTGATAAATCTATAATACCTGTGGATTCATATTAGGTGGCATCTGCTGCAGGTGAGATTGATAATTCTGTTGCTGAGGTGGAAGTTGTTGCAATGGCTGTGACATAGGTAGTCCTCCTTGTGGTATCAGTGGTCCACCTTGATAACTCTGCGTTGGACTATGAGGATGATTCTGTGGCAGTCCCATTGGACTGCCTTGCGAGTTAGATGGAGAGGGTGCCTGCTGCAAAGGACCAATCGGACTAGGAGCTTGAGGAGGTGGCATAGGCGACGATTGGGGCGAAGGACTCGCCATATTATTATGCTCAAAAGATTCCAGTTTATCCAAGAAAGGGAATTACCTCCTGAAAAGTTGAAGTTAACGTTAGTCTAAGAATATGTCATATGTTTTTGCTCTTTTTCGATACATTTAAATAAATATGAAAAACCTAGTAAAACTATTCTCGACAGATGCAAAAAATTTCCGCGAAAAGTAAAAATCAATCATGCGAGCCGAATGTAAAATATTATATATAAACGAAATAACGAATATTTCTCGCGAGAGAAAAAAGACCCGAGAAATTGCTCGTTGATACTCGAAAAAGAGATATGACAGATTTCATAACCTCTTAAGTCGTCTAATTTAACGATTAATATCTCGCTTCGCGAGACAGAGCGACACTTTTTTCTACCAGATACTTTCATTTCGTGCAAAAACGCATTGAATAAATACAATTTCATCGATATTTGAAGTGCTGTAGCTAAACTGAATAATTACCAAAGAGGTTAATTGAAGATTCCCTAAATCACCAACATAGCTGCAGAGTTTACCTTTGACGTTGTAAATAAAATTACAACGTAGCGATACATATTTAGCACAGAATATGTGTTTATAGTTTATAGTCCTGGTCACAGAGAACCCCACAGAGCCACAGATAGGACTGCCAGAAAGTATTCAGTAGAATCCGCCGCTAGAGCGTGTTGAGATAGCCCAAAATTGCGCGAAAATTTGAAGACCAAAAACCTCTTAAAGGTCGACAGGACTAGCTCCGTACAGTTAGCCAAACCACATTGATTTTTTTATAATTAAAATTAACTAATCGTTTGGTCATCGTTTGGTGATGATTGGTCCAAGATGTACTTTACATACATGCTAGAAAAGAACGCTTAGATGGAAGCGCATAGAGGGACGGGGCTTCGCCCCGTTCTCATGAAAAAATATAACAAAACTTGTGAGCGTAGAAACTAGGCTGACAGTACTGTGTGGAAGTTTCAATGTAAAATTTTAATTCAACCTATGTTCGAACTCTTACACTATATTTATAATTTTTTATTCTTAATCTTACAAAATAAATACTGAATGCACGATTCATTGAGCCATTCGCCTAACAGCGCTTCAGTCAAATAGCATTTGCTTAGGAAAATAGCATTGAAACTTTCACACAGTACTGTCAGCCTTGGTAGTTTCTACGCTCTCAAGTTTTGTTATATCTTTCTACGGGGACGGGGCGAAGCCCCGTCCCCCTATGCACTCCCGCCTAAGCATGTACTTTGTAATGCATATACGATTCCACATGGGTTTGCAACTTGCATAGCAACATAAAAAGGATTTATTAAAATTAAAAAGGATTTATTTAAAATTTTGTTTAAGTTACTAAAACGCATGCGCGCGTGACCACAGCGCACGTCCATGTCACTATACGTCGCCCGTCGTCATTTTACCGCACATGATTTTTTTCATTTTTCGGATAAATTATGGACCTCCAAACGTTGTAAAGAATTTATTCGTGACCACCTAACGATTCTGCATCGAATAAACTCTTGTTTAACTCGATTGGACGAAAAATAAAAATGTTTAGCTAACTTTACTTCGAAATTTTAATTATTTAATTTAAAGAAAAGATGAATGACCAAACGTTTTAATTAGACTTCCAATCATCTCGAAACGATTTCCAAACAATTAGTTAATTTTAATTATAAAAAAATCAAAGTGGTTCGGCTAACTTTACGAAGCTGCGTCTCTCTGGCAGTACCTAAAGTCACTAGATTATATCTAGTGACTTTAGCAGTACCTACGCGCATGCGCCATCTGCATTCGGTTATCAAAAACTAGTGCACAACAGGCACGGCACACGCTGTATGCCGTCCACCGTTTTTAATTGTTCGTTAACCTGATGTTAAATATATATATATATATATATATATATATATATATATATATATTTATATATATACATATATATATATTTCATGATATTTCCTCACGAGGTTACGGTCTGGTAACGTTTGTCGCTACCTTCGAGTATTGCTGCTTATAAATATAGGTAGGTGAGTGACAGGTGTCGCAGTGACAGGTGTTCCGTGCATACGCGTGAATGCGTAAGTGCGAGCACGCCTTGTATACGTATCCTCTTTCTCTCTCTCTCGCTCTTTCTCTCTCCCCTTTCTTCTCCTTACCGTCTCCTATCTATTTTTCCCCTAACCTAATCTAACTTAACCTAACCTTTCGCGGCTCGACGAGCGCTTGGCAGAAATTGGGGCGCGATAGATTATCTATAAACATCGAAAGGAAAATGGAATCCTACATCGACTACTTGGAGTAATCCACCTTGGAGTACTGAAGATCAGCGTTTCTATAAGAGAAACTTCAGGTTTCTTCCTGTTTTCTCTCTCTCTCTCTCTTTCTCTCTTTCTCTCTCTCCCTTCGTATCGTTCAACTGTGTGCAGCCATGGCCTCCTCTAACCGCGGTATCCAAATCGGCTCCGGCTGGTTCCAGACCAAGATTAACCTCAGACCGCAGCATCGGGGCGTTCACCTTGTCACTGAGGAGATCCTCAGGCAGGTCCCTGAGCTCTGTCAGTTTTCCATTGGTCTCTGCCATATTCAAAGTGAGCACTAACAATCTGATTGAATACAATAATTTTGTGTCCTGTATCTTTATAGGTGACCAGAAAAATTTGATAGTTTATTTATTTAATGTCAATTTAATTACTACATTGCAACATGTATTTATATATTTTCTTGAATGGAGCAATGAATGCTACACTATTAATTTTTTTCTATAGTTCTCCACACCTCAGCTAGTTTAGCATTAAATGAAAGCTGGGATCCAGATGTGAGAGATGATATGGAAATGATGCTTAATAAAATAGTTCCTGAAGGCTTGGAATACAGACATAGCTGTGAAGGGCCTGATGATATGGTAAATTCAAATTTCTTAAGATATTCTATTTTTTTAATAATCCCATTATTATTTATTATTATTTATTTTCAATAATATATATATATATATATATATATATATATATATATTTATGCATTTTAATTTAATTTGACTCACTAAATTAATTTATTTATATAACATATTGCATACAGAGACATGAATCGAAGTCTTTGGTTTTTGAAAAATTAAAGACCAAAGATATCGATTAATGTCTTAAATATTCACAATGCATTGGACAAATATTTATATACAGCATACACAAGGGATAAACTTCATAAAATAATTAATATTTATGCTTTTAGGAATGCATTGTGTTGATATGAAGTGAACAAAGTGTTTTATATTAAGTGTTTTCTCAGAACTTGATAAAATAATTTTTCAATTTTTTAGTAGATTATACTTCTATATTCTCAAAATGCTTTTATTTAAAAATATAGCATCAATTGTTATACTGATTCTATCAGATGTTCCAACAATAATAACAATAGTAACAGTGATTTTTTCTTTCATGTCGTAAAAAAAGAATGTGCATCTCTTGTTGAATGACTGAAGTTAGAAACCTCAGTAATGAAAAACTTGAGATAGAGCCTTGCTTACTATTGCTTTAATTAATGCATGCACAATATGTTCTGAAAATGCACAGAAATTAGCTTTTTACAAAGTTTCATATTGTCCACAATGTGTTAATAAATCTCTTTATAAATAATTATTCTTCAGAAAGAAGTACACTAATTTTTATAAGAAAAGAAAAATTCAAAAGTTCTCTCTTGAGCAAAAACAATTTTAGAACATCAGTAAAACAGTAATCAGTATTATCAATTACTTTTAATGTTTTATAGCCGGCGCATGTAAAGGCTTGTTTTTTGGGTTCATCGCTGAGCATTCCAATCACCGATGGTAAACTGGCGTTAGGTACATGGCAGGGCATTTGGTTAGGCGAACACCGCGATCATGCTGGCAGTCGCAAGCTCGTGGTAACGTTAACTGGTGTTCTAAGGGACTCGGCGCGTAGCCCTCTCAGCCCGGTCAGTCCTATCGCCTCTACCAGCAGCTAGGACCACTCGCATCCTCAAAGGCGTGGCAAGCGTCAGCTACGCGTGTCCACCTCGAGTGAATCAAGCTAGCAGCCGCTACAAGCGCTAGTCGACTTATAAAAGTACAATCCATTGAGGAAGAGTGAGTCGGATACCTCGCAAATTTAGCCATCCGCGTCGATCGTGGACAAAAATCGATATCGCGCATTGTTCATAACGCTTCTGCGCGTGTGTATGTGTTTTTAAGTTTTATTAATGTTTCCAACATCATTCTGCAAGAATATATCTTCTTTTTTTTTTTTTATTTTTATTTAAATGACACTAAGTCTTTGGAGCTGTTATAAGAGTTCTCTAGACAAGAGAAATTGAAAATGATACTATAAAAACTTTTGAGTTTGTGTCGATAATTTGCACGTTGAAAATTAAGATTTTTAAGGAAATCTTTCTGCTTAAAAAGTTGCATAATTATTAATTAGATGAAAAGGTCTAATCAGATTAAAAAAATATTCAAAAATACAAAAACTAAGGTCATTGGAAGTTTTTTGGTTCCAAAAATAGTGGAATTTATATAAAGGCTTGAAAGTTTTAAAATTTGTGGAACTTTTTCATGAAAATTAATCTTTTTGTAAGAATTTAAAATGCTTCTCTTTTCTTAGTTTTTTTAGCTCGCATTTTCACGTGATATACATTTTCGATATTCAATAATAATAATAATAATACAATAATAATAATAATAATAATAATACAAGACGCGAAGGAATATAAAGGAAATAAAAAAGAAATAAAAAAAAAACTGCCACTGCGTATGCGCGCATTGTCTTTTATAAACAAACGAATTAAATGCGAGTATCCAGCGCTCTTTCGCCTCACTATTAAAAAAAGAAGAAAGCAAAAGAGGGGAAAGATACGCTCTAAGGAAAGCAATTAGAAAGAAAAAGCCAGAGAGAAGGAAGAATGAATCTATGCATTCCGATAACGCGTCCAATACTCCGAATTTACGTAGTTTTATTTAGGAGACCCTTTTGTATAAATGAAGTTAACGAATACAAGCAAGCACACACATGCAAAAATTTGCATCCTTTTTTACACTCTGCTACCTTTAAGCTGTCCCAATATGAGAAACAGAAAGAGGGTAACAAGAGTGAGAGACTGTAAGGTGCGAAACTTTACGACTTTGTTGCAAACTTTCGAAAATTGCGGACTTTTTGACTCGTAGCTTTAAAAAATAACGAGCTAAATCGTTCGCGAATAATGTTTCTATGCATTAGGAGTGTGTATATGTATATAGGGAAAAGAGCGATGATTCTCTGCCATTGTGCGCGTTTTTGCTAGAATTGTAAGGTATGTTATATCATGGGCACATAGCGCGATTACATTTTCCTATGTGAATTATAGTATATATGAATGTCACAAAATTTAAGCATAAAAACATTGCAGTTTATGTGTGAAAGACTAAAATGAATGCAATTTTTTTTATTTTATACAAACTCTTTAAATGTAACAATTTTTAAAATTTTGTCGATCAATCACGAACTGTGATTGATAAGTTTTCTATCTGTGAATCATGCGTTAATAATGTTAATAATTGTATACATTATTCGATTGCTTAATAAAAGATTATGTACTAATACTATTATGTGCATGATAAAGATAAAGAAGTTTTAAATCACAGCTTATGATTTAATTAAATCTTAAATTTTTATATTTAGAAAGTTGTTGAAAGCTTAGAATTAAAAGATGGCACTTTTTACTATTTAATAAACCGCGAACTTTTGTGTTGAAGATTTTTATGCTTAAATTTTGTAATATCCTGTGTAATTGAAGCAACGTTATTATACTTAAACAGTTAATTGCATCAACGTCAATTATTTTTTCACATTTGTACTATAGCAACCATATTATTCTGTTAAGCCAAAGAACTTGATGTATTGTTTTCAAATATTAACATTTTTAAAAAGTGTATAAAATTAATTTTTTTTGTTTTATGTTCTCTAAGATTAATTTACATTTAATTTACAAATATTAAATTGTATACATTTTTCACTGTAATGTTCTTTTTACAGATAAATTGGAAGTATTCTGAATTTATTAATCTAAGATAAAATTAAAAGATCTTTTAATACAAAATGTTTAATTATGAAAAAATTGAATTGATGATTTATCACTGCAGTTTTTAAATTCAGTTGAGGAATTTAGTGCAACTTTTTTTTTATAAAATATTGAGACAACTAATCTCTCTTTGTTACTGCTATTAAATTGTGGCATTATAAAAGCAAGAAATTATGTAAATTTTTATATAATCTTGAAAAAATTAGTTTTTTAACATACTTGATATGTATATGTGTGTGTGTGTATTTGTCAAAGAGAGAGAGAGAGAAGAAACAGATTTTTCTTTAGATTCATATTTTAGCAATTTATATTACCGAATTGGAGTGAAATTTAAAAAACTAATTTTGACAAATGCAAAGAAAAAGTTTATTTTATTTTTCAGATATTATTATAACATAAATATAGTAGGGAGGATGAGATTAAATTTGAAGATTATATCACAGTATAAGTATACTGTGATTATATATTAAAGAATGACTTCTCAAATTTAAAGAAAGTAAATTAGATCACTTACTTATTACACTGAATTCTTTAATTTTGTAGGAACAAGGAATTAACTGTTGATGCAATTAACTTTTATTTATTAAAAAATAAATTTTGAAGTTTATAATACATCGGGCATCATTTTAAAGAATCCAGCACTGCATTGAATTGTAACGTTGATTCATCGCGAAGATTAAGCGGTGTCAATTTTCGAGAGAGTTTTCTTTGCACTTTTGACTCTTTGGAAATGTTGGAAATTCTAGTCACTTTTAGTCCTCAGAACTTTGAATCTTTGGACACAAAAATATAAAAATTTGCATTTTTTTTTTCTATTCCAAAGATTATCGGCGCAAGAGAAGGAGCCGAACAAATCTTTGTGATGAACTAACAGAACTGCTTACATAATGTTATTAATCGATGCTTATTATGAGCTTGTTGCAGCGTGTCGTCGAAACGGAGAGACAAGCAGGACAAGTGTTGTCGTTTAGTCGTTAATTCTTAACGTATACATAGGCATGCAAAAAGAAAAAAAACGCGTTGTCGTCCATTATGTGATTAAATGGACCTATGCTTTAAAATATGTCTCTCTATTTACAGTTCACATAGCTTATAAAAAGACATTATCGGAGCTCAAAGTATAATGTAATATAATGTGATGTGGTACACTGTCTCTCTCGAGGTCATCGTACGTGTTGCCCTTCCGAATGCGCAAAATGAGGGCATGGGAGATACGAAAGGAAAACTCATATATGCACAAAGGTGATACCTTCGCGGTTCTCTTTCTACGGTTATCAAACATGCCTTCACGAATGCAACTTTAGGTTTGACGGCTAGTCAGTCACCCACCACACAGTTCGTGGTTTAAAGTGAGGCGATTAGTATTTTAATCTGTACACATGCATATTGTAAATAATAACGGTTTGCTGAACTCAAACGAAGGTGTGTTGGTCGAGATTTTAGAAGGTATGTTATATATTTAGCGCGATCTATAGGGTCTAGGGAACTCCAGTTCCTCTCTTCTCAAAGATTGTAATCCTCAAATGTGCGCGAATTATTTTATTCCTTCAATCAGACGTTCGAAGTTACGATTCGAAAAAATATTATTTTTGGAATCTTTGGAATAATTCAGGTTGTCTACTCCCTGAAAAAACCATGAAAAACCTGTAACTCTCAGGGATTTCTTTTATACTTGGACAAATCGGAGAATTCTCATGGAATTTTATTGGGACAGAAATTTTTTTAAAAATTCTTTGATAATTTTGCTCTGATATTTTGTATACAATCGGCAAGCCAAGTGAATTGTGTGTTTAAAATATATTATAAATATATATTTATATCTCTATTTGTATATTCAATGTCTTGACAAAATATTGAATATGCAATATATATTCTTTATTATAATTTTTGATACGTGGATTTAACGATAAAAAATGAAAATGTTATATGAAAGTTATTCAGTTTTTTTCAGTGTATTTGCATTTACAAATCACTTGAAACTTAAGAGATTTTACGTTTTTCCTTCGTAGTGAGAAATGCATGCCATAAAATTCGAGTAGACATTCTTGAAATATTTCTCTTCTTGGAAAAATCTCAAATCGTGAAATTGGTAAATATGTGAATATTTACCGTGAAATTATACTACGAAAACAATAAGATTGTGTTTTCGATTTTTTTTTTCAAATCTTTCTAAATGAACTTTTGGAACGTTGCTTTTAATCTTTTCTGTGCGAAAAGTTTTTATAAATTCTTTGCATTTAAAAACTTTATTATTTAATGTTAAATTTGGATTCTTGGAGATCCTTGGGCTCTTTCTGATGCGTATAAAAACTATAAGAGTTATGATTACTTGTATGCCAAAAATGGAATTATCAGAACGAGAAAGATAAAATTCATCATTCCAAGCGTAGGCTTCCGCTTGCGTGCAGCGTGCGCGCGAACGCGGATTAATTATTGCAACGCATGCAGACTCCGTCAGTCCCTCTTTGCACTCTTGCGTAAATAAAAGTATTTTCTACCGTTTAGAAATAAAGAACTGTTATAACACAACAAACATGGCACATACATATATATTATATCAATTATTAAATCCGTGCGCCTGTGCTTGCGTGCATGCGCGTGTGTATGTGGATATATAAAGGCAAGTATATGTGTGAAAATGAAAAAGAGGAAGAAGGTGAAACGCATAAATAAACATGAACATGTACCGCGGTTTTACAATGACAACCTAAAATACGTTACGAAAGTATACCGACTTCAATAATCTTTGCATAAGAACAGTAAAGTTAACAACGATTTTATAATTTTCAAAGATTTACTTTTTTTTTGCACGTTTCAAATTTTTTTTCTTTGTAGCGATTTATTTATCTTTTATATAAAATAGTAGCAATAGAAATATAAAATTCCAATGAAACCCAACTCTAATATAGTATCCTGCCTCCTTTTTTCCTGCATAAAAATACTGATATTTTAAAATAGAGATGGGAGTTAATTAGATCATATTGTCCATTTTATACTAATTGTTTGATTGCAGATGTTTACACAGGGTCAGAATAAAATATGGAAACGCTGAAAAATCTCCAAAAATATAAGTTTTATAGAAAAGCGTTTTAGACAAAAGTTGTAGGGTTTCGAGAGGAATATAAGATGATGCCATTGATTTGACCGTGAATAATCGCTTGAAGGTGACGTGAAGGTCACGTTTTATTTTTTTAATGGAATATTCTATTTTTAATTACATATTCTTATAACTTGCCTCGAGAGCTTTTCAAAACACTATAATAAAACTTTTGGTTAAGAATTTCCTGATATATTTTAAAGTTTGTTATGATATTTTTTAATACAAAATATGAAATAAGTAAAAAAATGAATAGCTCTCGCCTTAGATAGCCGGATCCTTTCTTGATCTTACCTTAGATTCTTTTTTTGTAAAACTTATATTTTTCGAGGTTTTTTAGGGTTTCCATACTTTTTCCTCAATCTGTATACAGAATAATAGCCTGTACAGGGTGTCCGGTAATTGGCGAAAAACTTGCTAATGGCAGATTGTTCCCAGGTAGCACATGTTCGTTTTATAAACGTTTTCTAAACGTATCCAATATTTTTTAACCGTCAAGCACCAATAAGAAGCGTTTCAACAGAAACATTTTTAAAATCATGGTTTAAGAAACGTATTTTTTACGTTTCTATAAATAGAACAAAAATTAATTTTTTAATTCAAAATTATATATATATATATATACACATTATTAAGACTGTACTTATTAAGACGATCTCCAGATAGCACAGAAAATTAAAAGGTGACGAAAAATGTCTTTTTTAAGTTATCTTTCTGACAAAGCTAAAAGATGTCTAAAAGAATATCTTTCTACCTACAAAAAAAAAGTAATTTTTTAAAAGATGACTTCTAAAAGTCATAATTAAATTTAATCGACAAAAAGATGTCTTTTTCATTATCTTTTCGACAAGACAAAAAAGATCTATTTTATAATATACGTGTTCCTTTGTTTGCCGCTACGTTGCGTGTTCAGACTTAAATAACTCGTATTCAAGTTTTCATAACATGTATATAAAGCCTAAAAGAACAGGTACTAAAAGTATAATTTAAATTATATTTTTTTTGTCAGTTTGACTTCTGACGTAATCTCGACAAGAGATTCAGAACATGATGAAAATAGATGGATTATATCCATATATGCATTATTTTATTGAATCTGTGAATAAATAAATTTTTCACAAATAAAGGAAAAAAACCGTATTTTGACAGTTTCTTAAACGTTTTTTTTTGTTAGAAAATGACGTTTCCCTTAACGTTTTTTAAGTGGACATTTTAACCAATCAGAAACGTTTTCAAAAGCCGGTTCTAAAACGTTTCGCAGAAACATTTGTGAAAAGTTTTTGAAACGAATATGTGCTACTTGGGTTGAGATCATTTCGAGACAATTTTTCCTCAGCAAAAATGTTGAGGCATCGATAATTTCCGAGTTATAAGCAATTGAAAAAAAGGCGTTTGTCACAAACTATTAAATTTTTTGAAACTATATTCTTCAGTTAATTTCAGATAAAGTTTACTCTAATAGAATTTTCATTTAAGGCTTAATTACAAAGATATAAAATGATAAAAATTGGAAACTTGCAAAAAATGGTGTCTCTCGATATTTTCGCTGAGGAAAAATCGACTCCAAATGATCTCAAGAGTCTGTCATTAACAGATTTTTCACCAATTACCAAATACCCTGTACTCTTCACAGCATGATATCTCAGAAAGTATGCCATCGATTTTAAAGATTTAGATTTAGATTTATAAGAATCTTTAAACGTGAATGAAAGTTGATTTCCAAACCTTGTATGGATGAGGCGAGAATTAATGTTAAAATTTTAAATGGGAATTCTTATACAAAATTACATTCTTGGATTCTATGGGAAAAAACAACTTATAAGTTTTATCCGAAACATTTTTTGTCACATGCTTCTATGTGAAAAAATATGACTGTTTAAAGTTTTGACCTATAGCTTTTTGAAACGTGAGAATAAGCTAAATCAAAACAACCCAGTCAGAAATGATTCGTCGAATCGATGTCATTTCGACGAATCATTTCTAACTGGGAAACTAATAATACTCCGATTTATTCAATTTATTAAATCTTCAAAATGTCTTCTATATGGATATGAAAATATTTATTTATCCAAATTAATAAAGTATTCCTAACTTTTACTTCATATTTTTTTTCATCATCGACGGTTCAAACATTATTTTCCATAAGAAACAAAAATTAATACTTTTTGTGAAAATACACGATGCTTGGACTTTAGTGACTTCTATAAAAATATCAAATGTTAATAATTCTTTGTTAATTCGGATAAATAAATGTTTATAAATCTATAAAAGGACAATTTGAACATTTAATAAATTGAATAAATCAAAGTATATTAGAGTGTTGTGATTTGTGTGATTATTCTTACGTTTCAAATACATAACTAAATTGTTTTCTTCCACAAAAGCCAACAATTTTGTATAGAAATTCCCATTTAAAATTTCAAAGTCTCCGCCCTACTCCCAATCGAGGTCTGAAAATCAACTTCCATTCACGTTTAAAGGTCCATCAGCACTTATAAAATTAAAGACCTAAATCTTTAAAATTAATGACAAACTTTTCAAGATATCGAGCTGTAAAGAGTTATGTGGACAATTCTGTATATGCAAGAAAATACATCACAATATTTAAAAAATATATACAGAAGAAATATATAAGATGTTCTGTTTCTCCGAATCAAATTTTAATGTTAGATTTTTTATTAATCTGGAATCGTTTTTTCTTGAGAAAAAAACATCTTGAGAAAATCAAGTTATAGGTATAATTTAATTATTTAATATATATTAAAAATATTTGAAATCTATAAACTAAAATCTATAAACTAAAATTTTGTTAAAGTCAGCTTAAAAGTATGGAATATATAATATTTTTTTATCTTACTTCACATAAGATTTACATTAATTCGTGGAAAACTAGTTGCTAAAAACGTGTATATATATATATATATATATATATATATATATATATATATATATATATATAATAGAAATTGTGCATTTTAAAGCTTTCTGACAAAAAAATAAACATCTTTCGTAAATCTTGTCAATCTTCTATGAAAATATGCATTTACATAAAATATCTGCAGTTTTCTAATTACATTCTTATATAATGAATTATATTTTAATGAATTAGATCATTACATAATTGATTTATTAGCTTTTTTCATAAAAATTTTTAAACCACAATAAACCAAAAGAAAAAAACAAAGATTAAGAATATAAATAATATTCGAAAGAAAATCGCAATATATCTTACAATCGTTTATAATGTAAATTATGATGATATAATGATGCTGGTGGTGGTATTAGATGTTAATTCATTATAAAGATGAAAAAACTATCTTTTCCGCTGAGAGTAGCCCAAAACCAACTGTTTAATCTGAGAGTCGGATATGGTTTACTTTACGGTCACAACTAAAACAAACAGTTTGCGTAAAAAAGAAATTAACAACAACAAAATTTGTAAGGTTGTGTTTTGTTGGTAATTATATAAAAAATATTACGAGAATTCTTTGTGCTGCTTACAGGACTTTACATTATTTTAATGAACAAATGAAATTATTTACCCAGTAAACACTGTTGCAGTAATGTGGAACAAATAAAATATAACAATAAGTAAGGCTGCGTTCCGATATTCACTGTCAGTACTGAAAATCTGCTAATATAATTTACGTCACGTACATTATAGATTTTCAGTACTGACAGTAAATATCGGAACGCAGCCTAATAATAATACAGTATATGTTATCTATATAATATAAAATTATAATACATCATATACGTTATATCACATTATTTTGCAACATTACAATAGTAATGTAATCGAATATTATTGCATAATATTGTTACATATACATATAGCTTATTTCGTTTGCCACTACGCGAAACTATAAAACCAGACTTAATTATTTCATATTCAAGTTTCCATAAAATAAATATAAAATCTACAAAGAACTTACTAACATAAGATTTAAAATAAATATCTCTTATTTTTAAGTCAATTTAATTTATAATACGATTTCAACAAGGGATTCAGTATATTAAGCAAATTATTTGAAATTGAGTAGATAAATTGGAAATAATCCATTTACTATTTGAAGCAAAAAATCGAAATTTCTATATAAATTAAATTCTGAGTTTTATAAATTAAATGCAGTAATTCACTTTATATATATTTATTTAATTATTGTAACAATTTTATATGAAGTTTATATAGAATATAACTGTAACATATATATTATACATGTTACATTTATGAATGGGAAATTACAATTAACCAATAACTTATCGGTAATATTTATGTATATTATAGTATTCCGTTTTATTGCTTTTATATAATATTAATATAACAGTATTTACTGGGTAAAAACCTTTGAAAAAACCTTGTAGTCAGTTGGAAGGTACGTTGAAGATATGACTTACAAGGTCCGACAGAGGCTTACCGTCTGGTTTTCTGGTCTCAGATTCGCTCGGATTTTTGTAATTTTCCGGAAGCGGGTGAGGACCTGGATGAGTCAAGTCCAACGCCTTTTCTTGGACCACCTTGAAAGAAGCCTTGATATTGTCTAACGCATTTCCTAAGCCAGTCTTAATCTGATTGAATTCTTGCGTCACTAATGACAAGCGACCGAGCAGATAGTTTAAGTTCTCGTCTACCTCCGTCATGCGTTTTGTTATTTCACCGACCTGTAAGATTTCAGATTTTCGTGATTACTTTCTCTATGACGTAGGAAATGTTGATAAGTAAAGTATACAGAATAATACATATGTGATAATCTATATTAATATAACATCATCTGATTACTTATTATTTTTAGGGAAATTTTGCATTAATCTCTTATTATGTTTTAATTTAATTATGTTTATTATTACCTTACTCTCCATTCCACCCATAGTAGATGTCGTACCGTTAACGTAGGCTTCATTTTGTTGATGTAGTTTGTCTAAAGCTCGAGCACTCTCTGACATCTGCTGATACATCACATTGATCTGCCGCCAAACCTATAATATAAAGATAGTTATGATTAAATTCTAGTAACAGCTAACTTCTCAGTGAGCAAGCAGATTATTTACTTTGTTCATTTCCTGTTCCATTTTGCTAGTAAGATTTGCCAAGGCGCCATTCTGGTTATCCATGATATCGTTTGAAATTCCATCGAATCTCTGACTTAGAGTACTATTGATATTGACGCTTTGTGTCTTTACCAGGTCGCCCACTTCCAACAAGATCTGATGTACGCCATACTCTACTCTTTTTTTTGTATCTAACACATGATCGGCCATGGAAACCATCACGGACTGACCCTTTTCCAAATCCTGTAGTTCCTGACTAACACGTTCTGCGTTGTTAGCCAAATCCATCCTGTAGCATAAAAAAACCTCAAAATTAAAAAAAAAAAGAATCATACAATATATTATTTGAGACTTATATTTTTAATGTTAAATATAATCATCTGACCTTGATTTTTATTTATTTAATGTAAAGATGATTTTTGATATCCTATAAAAGATGAGAAAAGAACAACATTTAACTATTATGATTCTTCGAGATGACAAATAAAATTTACCGTAATGCTGCCACTGAATCCTTCGTTTCTTCTTTGGCTTCTGTTATTCTATCTTCAATATTATTCATACTATTTGTAACGATATCCTTCAATGCGTGCTTAGTCTCCTGCAACATGGCCTGCGTCTCGTTGTGAAGCGCTTGCACTTCATTTATCCTATATATTTAAAACATTAAAATATTGTAAATGTTCTTATATATTTGCGCAATGAAGACAATTTAAATTTAATCATGAGAGTTTCAAGTATAAAGTTACTTGGATAATTTTTGTAATCTGTCAGAAGAGTTCTCCATTAACTCTTGCACTCGCACTAATGTCTTGATGTGCTCATCAAAGGCTGGAGTCAAATCCAGTTGCCGTTCTGATGGTTTTTCTTGAACGCTCTGCGTCAACTGTTTCATCTTCTCTAAAGAATTCTCGATGTCCCCGATCCTGGTGGTTACGTCTTGTATCTATATGATTCAACGGACGATTTATATTTTTGAAAATAATAAAGGAAAAAGAGATGTTATTTTCGCATAAATAGATTACCTCTAAAAAGATTACATGCGCCTTCTCCATTAGCGGAATTAATTCTCTATTCATTTTCTCCATATTATTATGCAAATTATCTTTCAGTCCTGCGATCCCTTCTATCGAATCATTTTCGATCTTATTTAATTTGTTGAGAATGTCGGTAAAGTTATTATTGTTCGACGTAGTTTCTGGACGATTCTTTATCTCTGCAACTTTATTTTCAATATCCGTGAGCCAACCTTCCAAGCGGCTCTCCAGTTCCTCCAAACTATCCATCGTTTTCTGCATCTGTATACGTTCTCTCTCATCCCTCTACGTGGAAAAAAAAGAAAAACATTATTAACACTCCAAAAAAATAGGATAGGAAAAAAAAAGAATAGAAAAATGCAAATGAAGAAGAGTCGAGCAAAGATTGAAGCTACAACAGGTGATATAAAAAGATCCCAAGATGACGTTTTAATGATGACGTCTTATTGACGTAGGAGATGTCGTTAAGACATTATTAAGACGTCATCTTGCTACTTGGGATAAAGAGGGAGGATTTATCGAAACACCTTAAAAAATTAAACGGAGATAAGCTAGAAAAGACTAACGAGGTTCACTTATATTTATTTACTTAAAAAATAATGCGTTTTTATTCGCTTTATTAAGTACTTAAATGGTTAACCTGTGCAAACAGATTCTCTATTCCTGAGATCCTCTCATCCAATTTATTCAGTTGCAATTTTAGACCATCTACGGCGGATACACGCTTCGTCAGGATAGTTATGGTTTTCTTTAATTGCTCACCTAGCTGTCGTTCTCTTGCTTCATGCCTTTCGAGCTTTTCTGTATTCTCTCGCATCATATGTACTAAGCTCAACATAGCATCTTTAATATCTTCGTGACTATAAAAATTGATGTAATCATTTATAGGACATAGACTAAATATAACAATAATATACTGAAAAGTAAATTTAAAAAAAGAAGAGCATATTCAAAATATAAATTTATAATTAAGTAATTAATAAATTACATACGTTATCTCTCTGGTGTGACCAATATTGATGTAAAAGCAATATAAGAGCATCAAAAGAATGAATAGTTTCATTGTCTTGTTACTGCTGCTTGTCCAAGGAACTGTAATCTATATTAATATGTATTGGAGTATTGTTTTGCTTAGTAGTGTATTATGTTAATCGAAGAGTTTTGGTCGATGTTGAACGCTGATAAAATCTGATACAAATTAAGAAGCCAGTGGAAAATCAATAAAATTATACCAAACACAAATAAGGTTGTCACTACTTCTGCGTAAGCTATAATCTTTCTCCATGCGTCTAATTGAATGAACTTCCATCGAGATAAGAAGTCACCCATGATGACCTCAAGAAATATAGAAAGAAATCATTCACAATAAATCATTCTTAATCATCAGTTTAAACGCGTAGAAGACAGCAATGTATTCTGTTTCTTAGCATATATATGAAAAAACATATTATAATTTATTTAATTAATTATATTTATTATTGTATGTTATTCTAATTTTAACATTTGTTCATAGATTTAGATTTCGTAAACATTTATAATGTTAGATTGTTTGAATATTATTTTATTAATTTATAAATAACACATATTATTATAATTATATGTATATATTAATATATATATATATATATATATATATATATATATATATATATATATATATTATTCTTTTTAGACCTGTAGCTTTAATTATACAATATTATTTTGGATCCCTATATTGATTATAAAATATTAACTTTCTTTGCTAAACCAAAATTAATTAATTTAAGTTTTTAATCTTCTAAAATTTATCTTTTTTTAAATATATCCACTTTTATATATTTATATATAAATTTTATATATATTTATATATAAACTTTTATATATTTACATATATATGCATATTATTTTCGAATTTAAATTTATAAATATCTTTATAAATTTAAATATTTTTTTTTTATTTGCTTAAACAAAAGTCAGTTAAAAGATTTTTTTTTCATAGAATATGCATTTACTAAGTAACTTTTCTCAAGCACACAACTCCTTTCGTCTATGGGAGTGATGAAGGAATGAGATGTGTGTAGCTATTTATGGATACGTAAATAAGCATTCCTTCAAGAAGTCATGTGAGCCATTATAGCCGTCAAGCCATGTGTTTCAAGTGCAACAGATCTATTTCATCTTTTATATAAGTACACTATAGTGCATAACAGATGTGAAATAAGTTACTGCATTAAGACGATTGAACTTTATTTTAATCTTTTTATTATTATTGTTGTATACACACATACATACATGCGTACGTAATGTACGTGTGTGTATAAAAAGAAAAATAAACAAAATATAATAACAATAAATTTTCTCAGTAATAAGAAATTTATTCTTTTTATTTTTATGTAGTTATTAAGTCTTTATATATATTTTATTATATTATTATATTTATTATATTTTATTATATTTAATAAACAGATTTATATATATTGTGTATATATATATATATATATATTTATATATATTGTATATATATATATATATATATATATACAATTATTTAAAGAGCAAGAGTGAATAGTATAATGTACACAATTTACTCTGAGAACAAGGAATATTCCTCATTCATGTTGTACTATAAATAGAATGCTAAGAAATCTGGTAACTATATGACGTGCACTATGTTAATATAATTTTAATGTAAATAGCCATTATTTTTTAACAAACATTCTTATTGGAAAAATTTCTTAATTGTTTAGATATATATTTAATATTTTTAATATTTTAAAAACCCAGAAATTCTATATTTCTATTTTAAGAATTCAAATATGTAGAGTTCGCAGATTAAAGTTCCTATATTTTAGAAACATGAAGATCTAACATTTCAAAAACTTTATAAATTCATCAATTTTATATATTTATATATAATATTTATAATATATAATTATCTTTAGAACCATATATATTAAAATTAAAAATCCAAGACAGGAAAAGCGAAAGAAAAATGATAATATTTGAAACTTTAAATAGAGAAGGTAAAATATATGAAAGTGCTTAAAGAACTAAAAATATTAATTAGCTAAATTAAATAGCTAAAATTTAATAAAAAATAAATTTGTTCTCAAAAATTATAATAAAATATTAATATAAACTTTTTTGTTTGAAGCAAAAAATTTAATTTTTATCTATATATTTTTACATTTTTCTTTTTTATTTTTTTTCTCTAATATTATATATATATGTACGTATATATTTTGAATGCAATAAATAAATGAAAAAATATATAAATAAATAGTATAATAAATGAAAAGTATAATATAATGCAATAAGAAAAACAAACTTATATTTGTAAGAAAATTAATTAAATTTTAATATTTTCATACACACATACGTAATTTGTTCGACTTTGTACAAGGTGCACCTCTATATAATCGACGAGAGAAAAATTTCAATACATATAATATCAATAAAAAATTTAAAAAAAGAAAAAATTAATCAAACGACTTATCGATTTCAATTAGTCTTAAAAACAGCATTTTTCCATTTTAATTGACGAAATTCTTAATAAATTCTCAATAAATGCAAAAGTTCGTGATATAAAAAATATATACAATGCAATCATGATATAAATCGCGTTTTTAATGCGCGACAATTAAATAAATTGAAACCAGAGATATATGTATAAACAAAAAAGCGAGTAAGATGGGAAAAAATGCGATTATAAAATAAGAGGCGGTATCGCAGATAGATGAATAGCGTCTGTTAGTTCTTTTTCGTAAAAATCAAGTAAAAAAGGAAAGATCGAACATATACAATCAAAAATATCTATACAAATATATCTATATCGATAGCGAAAAAGGCTTGATTTTTGTTTTTCTTTACTCACCTATGGAATTTATTATTCTTCTGATGAAAAAGCGTGTAGCATAAGTGTATTCAATCACAGAGACTACTGTTTTCTGACGCGACTAGTGAGGAACTGCAAAGACCCGATCTCGCGCTTGTATGCGCCAGTAGATATAAAGATTTTAAAAATTCTCCGAGTCGAATTACTCGTGCAGCATTACCAACCTTTAAATGAAAAACAAGTTTTATTTTGTATCTTTCAAATATTGATTTTCTCTGCCTTCAGATTTTAATTAGATTTTAGATTTTGAATATAAATTGTTTTATTTTAAGTATGGAAAATATATAATGCTATTAAAAAGAAGTTATAAAAAATATTTAAAGAAAATCATATAAAGAAAATGCAGCAAATCATTATCCTAGAAATATATAGTGTAATAAAATAGTCTATAAATATGGGAAAAAATTAGGACAAAATATATAATTAAAAAATATTTCAAAGAATATAATTTTCGCATTTCTTTTTTAGAAAAAATGTAGTTAAAGAAATGATTGCAAAAGAATTTTCTCAAATTTTATTTGCTAATAAAAAACCAAAAACAAAAATGCAAAAATTATTTTTTAAATTATTTTTCAATTCTTCTTTTGTTATTTTTCTTGTTTAGAACGAAATTATAGAACAGAAATTACATAAAGAGAAAAAAAACATGCATGGACATATTATAATTATATATGTTATTTTTTACTATTATAATTTGCTTGGTTTCGAAACAACCTTCACGAACCTATCGGTTCATCAATGCCATTTTCAGATGATAACGCCGAGTAAAGTTAATGTTCTAGTTTCCAAAACCTTTGACTTGGTTTCAATTCAGAGTGAAACGAGATTGAAATCGGTGAAAACTCGCCTAATTACTACTTCAATCATCTCTGTAGATATTTAGCAGGTAATTTCTTATTTTTTATTATTGTAATCATTTGGAAATTGTTTCACTGATTTCTATATATATTAACAAATCAATGAATCGTTTGGACAAAGTTAGAAATATATTTAGTTTAGGAAATATATAGTTTAAGGTATATATTGATTATGTAACTTTTCCCCTACGTGAAAAGTGAAAATTTTTATATTACTTTTAATGGTAAAATTTTTCACTTTTTACGTTTCCGCTCTAAAGGAAAACTTACATAATCGATATCTAGAAAATAATAGTTTATTTATAATTAAGGAAAATTTATTAAGCGCATAATTAGCAGGCATAATTTTAGAAAAATCTTTTTTTATTTCAATCAGCATGAAATTATTTAGGAATCACATCCGTAATATTTTCAACTTTCGGAAAATGAAATAATAGTTTATTTTATAATACTTTTTTATTAAATGATAATCCGAAGCTGCACACAAACAAATTAATACATATAAAACATCAAAATTTTAATTTTTACAAAATAATACTGTTACTAATCTCGAGGTATGTACAGGTAAAAATAATGAAGAAAAATAAATGCAGTTATATCACAGTATATACTGTGGTTATATATTATTATATGATATACAGATACATACATTTATAATTTGTCTCACACACATAATTTTAATTTCAGTTAATAAAAATTTTTTTATACCTCGAAACCACTATTATGTACTATAGTTTATCATTTTTTAACAATTGAAGTTTTGAAGAGTGCATTTAAGCTCTGTAAAGATAGCCAACTAAGTTAATTTTTCGAACTTTCAATAATTAATTGTTGATGGTTGTTTGTTGGTTATTGTTAGCCTCTTTTTTTTTTACGTAGGGAAATCCGTCATGGATACCCGTCCCTCCGGAGAGAGGAGCGGGTTATGTCGGACTCCTACCGACTAAACCCGGTGGTCCTTCCTCGGCGGGGTTGAACAGGTGGGTCCTGGGGACGATTTTCGCATTCTACCAGGACCATAGACCTTAAGACTTGGACCGAGCCATCTATCGGTGAAAGTGATCGGAAAAAAGGAGAGAGAAAAGACGCAAAGACGGCCACTCTCTATCTCTTTCTATTCAACGCCGTAATACTAGGAGAACCAATCACAATCTTAGAAAAAGAGAAATATGGCCGTCTTCACGCTCGCTCTCTCTTTTTTTTCTCATCCATTTTTGAAACACGTTTAGATGGGGATTGCTCGGTCTAGGTCTCAAGATCTATGACTAGGACCCATCCCCGCTGGACACCCCATCCTTCAATGAATTGAAGGAGGGGGTGCCTACTTCCCGCAGTGCGCTGCTGAATGAAATTTAACGGCAGTTTATGCTAGCCTGAATTTAACGTTTGTTATTAGTTTAATTGTTATTAACAAAATAGATATATCAATGTGAAGTTAAGAAAGTCTACCTAATAATAAAAATTTTTAATATTTTTAAATTAATTATATGTCAAAGTAATAGGAAATCAATTGTTGGTCGCAATTATGACTTTAAGGGGATTCAAAAGCTGTTCTATATTATCGACCAAAATTTAACCTAACAAGACAATATATTTGCTTAATATAAAAGTTTTGCAATTTATATACACAAAATAAGATAGGTTTTTGCTAAGAATTACATGAAGGAATATTTGTAAACTTTTAGAAATGACGTTTGACGTGAGTTTGTGTTTCAATCTCGCACACTCACACAGATGCACGAGAGTAATTTTTTATATATTTTGAAAATCTTTTTTATTAGACTTCTAAAGTCATTTCCAAAAGTTTAATAATATTATGTTATGTTATTCCAAACGCGCACGCTATATATCTCTTGCACGATGAACATACACCGTAGAACTTATTTTTATATTAAATAAATATTTGTTACGACATAACTATCATTTTTTAAATTTTTTATCATTTTTATATAAAATTATTAGTTCCCGTGTGTTGTTTTTATAAGTACTTTAATTGTTAAGAAGGAGCTTTCCGAAACACTATAATAAAATATTTTTTTATTAAATACTTTTCGAGTTATAATAAGGCTTCAAAGGTGCAATATTTTGATAAAATACAAACTATCTCGTAAAATATTCATTTTTCGATTATCTTATCCTAATACTTTTATGCATAGAATAATGAAACGAATCAATTGGTGTAATTAAAACATATATATATATATATATATATATATATATATATATATATATATTAAAGTAAAAATGTGTAACTGTTAATGTAGTTGCAAATTCAGATTTTTTCTTAATTGATAACTATGTGTTTTAATTACACCAATTGATTCGTCTCATTATTCTGTACATAAAAGTATTAGGGTAAGATAATCGAAAAATGAATATTTTACGAGATATCTTATATTTTATGTCAAAATATTGCAACTTTAAAGCTTTATAACTCGGAAAGTACTCAATGAAACGTAACTTTATTAGTTTCTATAGTGTTTCGGAAACCTCTCGAGATAAGCTACAAGAATATGTAATAAAAAATAGAAGTTTTCATTTAAAGAAACATTAATGACCTTGACATGATTTTGACAAGGTCACTTAAGGTCAAGTCTACATTTCCATCATATATCTCCCTTCAAACCATGCAACTTTTGTCTGAAACATTTTTCAATAAAATCATCGATTCGCAAGATAATCGACCATATCACTTAAAATGAAACACCCTGTATATATAAAAGATTTAAATCATGTAATTGTTTATATTTTAAGACAAATTAATACTAATAATGTAATATTATTAAATATTTTACAGATTTCTTTTACGAGATAGAAAGAGAATCGCAAAATAAATGTCTATCAGACATTTAGAAAATCTAAATATAATTGTAAACATGCGGTTATTATATTTTGAATAAAATATGTCTTTTTATACTTATGAATTATTTTCTTGATATTCTATCACATAATTATGATATATTGATTACTTGTATTATACATTACATATTTTATTGTCATTTTAGTTCATTAAAGTTTATTGGGTTAAGCGTACTCAATGAGCGTACTTTATTTCCATTATGTACAGGGTGTTCGGCAACAGGTGGGATAAAATTTAAGAAATAATTCTACACGATAAAATAAGACAAAACTCAAGAATACAAACAAAATTGCAATAGAGGCTTCGTTTTTTAGCCTATATAAATATTTAAAAGTTCGCATAAAAGGTATCTATAAAGCTCAGCAATTCGCTGCATATTTTTGCCTCACAGAGCGATTCAGTCGATGTAGTCTACGCACGCCAAAAATTTTGCGGTTTACGATGCTTTGGGCACCTTTTACGCAAATTTTCAAATATTTATAACTAAAAGACGAAGCCTCTATCGCAATTTTGTTATTCTTGATTTCTGTCTTATTTTATCAAGTAGAATCACTCCTTAAATTTTGTCCCACCTGTTACCGAACACCTTGTATAAGATGTGAAAAAAGGATAGAAAACCCCGATTCACCCCAGATAGCACATAATACTAAAAGATGACGAGAGGATGTCTTTTTTAAGTCATCTTTCTGACAAGGCTAAAAATCTCTAAAAGGATATCTTTCTGCCCACAAAAGAGTCATCTTTTGAAAGATGTCTAAAAGATGTCTTCTAAAAGTCATAATTAATTTTAATCGACGAAAAGATGTCTTTTTGATCATTTTTTTAGTCATCTTTTTGACAAGACAAAAAAGATCTATTTTATAATATACGCGTTCCTTTGTTTGCCGCTACGTGGCGTGCTCAGACTATAACTCGTATTCAAGTTTTCATAACATGTAATATATAAAGAGTACAAAGAATAACAGGTACTACTAAATATGAAATGTAAAGTATATTTTTTTATCAATTTAATTTCTGGTATAATCCCAATAAGAGATACATAATATGAAATATAACCTATAAAGATAACCTATAATTCAAACGTCAAAAAAAAACATTAGAAATGACTAAAAAGAAGCTATAAAGACGACTGAAAGATATCTACAAGTCATATCTTTTAGTCAACATATGGATAGGCTTATAAGCGACTGAATTCGGCTCATAAGACAGCTTTAAGTCAATTTTCCGTTGATTAAACGCTTCGACTAAAAGATGTCTTTGACAAAAATATACCCAGTTTTAGTAATAATTTTAGTCGACTGTGCTGTCTGGGTACCTTTATGTGCACTTAGTGCGCACTAATGTATCCAATCGAATTCACTATTAGTGCATATTGATTAACCTATAGGATAGCAAATAGGCATTTAGAAACATCTAGTGGACACTATTGGGATCGAATTTTATTATTAATTATCCTAAGGATATCCTTAGGATAATTATCTATTATATAAGAATATCCATTTTTGGATTTCATACCCAAGTAGCACATATTCGTTTCAAAAACGTTTCACAAATGTTTCTGCGAAACGTTTTAAAACCGCCTTTTAAAAACGTTTCTGATTGGTTAAAATGTCCACTTAAAAAACGTTAAGGGAAACGTCATTTTCTAACAAAAAAAACGTTTAAGAAACTGTCAAAATACGATTTTTTTCCTTTATTTGTAAAAAATTTGTTTATCCACAGATTCAATAAAATAATGCAAATATGGATATAATACATCTATTTTCATGTTCTGAATCTCTTCTCGAGATTACATCAGAAGTCAAACTGACAAAAATACTGACATAATTTAAATTATACTTTTAGTACCTGTTTTTTTAGGTTTTATATACATGTTATGAAAACTTGAATACGAGTTAAATCTGAACACGCCACGTAGCGGCAAACAAAAGAACACTATATTATAAAATATTATAAAATATTATAAAATTATATTATATTAGTATATTATAAAATAGATCTTTTTTGTCTTGTCGAAAAGATGATCAAAAAGTCATCTTTTCGTCGACTTAACGTAATTATGACTTTTAGAAGACATCTTTTAGACATCTTTTAGTTTTCTGTGCTATCTGGGGATCGTCTTAATAAGTACAGTCTTAATAATGTGTATATATATAATTTTGAATTAAAACATTAATTTTTGTTCTATTTATAGAAACGTAAAATATACGTTTCTTAAACCATGATTTTAAAAATGTTTCTGTTGAAACGTTTCTTATTGGTGCTTGACGGTTAAAAAATATTGGATACATTTAGAAAACGTTTATAAAACGAACATGTGCTACATGGGTACAGATATCTAATGAGCGGACGTTTTGGTATCCTCAGTATATCCCAAATACATCCTCGGGTTTTACACGGATGAACTTTGGATATCTGAAAATTCCTACAAATACATCCGATGGACATACCTCGGATTAACTTTTGCTATGTGGGACTAGACTGCTAACTCCTTATGTATAAGCACACAGACTTCTACATATATAATACTAAACTGCTAACTCCTTATGTATAAAGCAGCTCTAATTTTATGTACAAACAAGTATGTATGATATCCCTTTCTGCGCATGCGCTGTGAAGGCGTGTGTTGCATGCATATATATACATACTAAGTATGATAACAAGC
Source organism: Anoplolepis gracilipes (assembly GCF_047496725.1). Taxonomy (NCBI): domain Eukaryota; kingdom Metazoa; phylum Arthropoda; class Insecta; order Hymenoptera; family Formicidae; genus Anoplolepis; species Anoplolepis gracilipes. The sequence goes on from NW_027328668.1 coordinate 591,916, forward strand.
TTATATAAAAGATATAAAATAACTGCACATTTGTATCCCATAATTTAATATTTATATTTCTTACTTTTTTTACTAACATGACATGTGTTCTGACAAGAATTAGAGACCGAAAGCAGGTTAGAAGTACATGTACTGATCATAATGGCGTCGGCACATGTCAGCGCATGCGCAGAAAGGGTCACCTTAGGGCGCGTTCGGGAAGACGCTATTAGCGCTAACAGCAATGTTCTATCTTTTGTACAACTTTTAATGAGTAACAAAGGCAGAACGACACTGTTAGCGCTAAATAGTATCTCCCCGAACGCGCCCTAAGGTGACCCTTTGACCAACTGGGGCTAGGTTAGGTTTATATATATATATATACAGGGTGTCCCAGAACAACCTTCCGTCCGTAAAATGACGTACTTCTGACACAATTCTAAGACAATTTTTCCTTTACCAAAATTTGATTTGAAGCGTAGTTTTTGTGTTATAAGCAAAAATAGTTAGCAAATCACGCGTCGAGTATAGAAGGCAGGCAGGAGTGGCGCGGCGCACCGCGAGCGCGGGCGCAGCTGACCGTCCGACAGGTGATAATCGCCGCATGAGTCGCTAACTATTTTATCTTATAGCATAAAATTATGCTTTAAATAAAATTTTGGTAAAGAAGAAAATGTCTTATAATTACGTCAGGAATAAGTGTTCCTTAAAATAACATTACTTTAATGACCAAAAGTTGTTCCGAATCGCCGGCCGTCGGACGTTGCGATCAGCTGATTGCTACACGCGATGTGTATATGTCTGAGTGTGTGCGTAAAAGGAAGGAACAGAGTGAGTGAAAGAAAGAGAGAGAGAGAAATAACCGCTTCCGCGACGGCGACGCTCCTTCGATTGTCATCGACATTGTCGTCAACGACTTCAGACTGATCGATATATTGATTTTCCGGCTCAGCTGAGAGACATGCGTGTAGCAATCAGCTGATTGCAGCATCCAACGTTATTTTAAGGAACACTTATTCCTGACGTAATTATAAGACATTTTCTTCTTTACCAAAATTTTATTTAAAGCATAATTTTATGTTATAAGATAAAATAGTTAGCGACTCATGCGGCGATAATCACTCGTCGAATGGTCAGCCGCGCCCGCGCTCGCGGTGTGCCGCGCCGTTCCTATCTGCCTTTTGTACTCGACGCGTGATTTACTAACTATTTTTGCTTATAACTCAAAAACTAAGCTTCAAATCAAATTTTGGTAAAGGAAAAATTGTCTTAAAATTGTGTCAGGAATACGTCATTTTACGGCCGGAAGGTTGTTCTAGGACACCTTGTATAACAAATTACATAAGAGAGTAATTATATACCCAATCAAGAGTTTATTTGAAAAAGTAAATGTATACATATATAGTTCTATGTATTTATAAATTTTTATATTCTTTTAAAAAAATTTAAGACAAAAATATAAAATAACTATATTATAAACTTCTAATATTATACATTACATCTAATATTACATAAAATACGATCTTATCTTATAATTTCTGACAACACATTTCCTTAACCTAATATCTAATATACTTGTCCAGCATGGGCACGTAATGGCGAATAAAACACATGATTCAAATGACCAATCAAAATTGTGTTCGCCATTAGCGCATCTTTGATTATAGGTCTTTACATCTTACTGCTTAAATTTTTTTATGTACCACAGCCTTTATAGCTTTCCGCTATGTACTTCTCTCTCTTTCTTTCCTACGTTATTCCTTGTTCTTATTTCTTATTGCCTGGCATTGTGCAAAGGGCTTTACGACAGCTATTGTAGAACCGACCTTAGGCCTTGTCTGCAATAGAGTCGTCAGTCGTAAGGCCGACGTCCCATAGCGTGGAAATTTGTAGCGGAACAGAACGCGCGGAACCAGCGCGACCAATCACGGAACAGCATGAAAAGAATGGAATGGTTGTGATTGGTCGCGCTGGTTCCGCGCGTTCCGTTCTGCTACAGATTTCCGCTCTATGGGACGTCAGCCTAAAGGCCAGTCTACAATGGCAGTAAGCGATACAGAGTAAGGAGTAAGAAGTAACAACTGACGAATTAAAAGCCGGGAGTAATGAAATGGGCAAATCCCATTTCATACTCCTTACTTTTTACTTCTTACTCTCAATTCGCTCAATTTGCATGCGACCTTACGTTCTACGGCTATTGTAGACGAGGCTTTAAGGCCGGTCTATAATGGCAGTAAGCGGTACAGAGTAAGAAGTAAGAAGTAAGGAGTATGAAATGGGATTTGCCCATTTCGTTACTCCCGAATTTTCGAAAATGCTTGACTGTCATTGGTCAATTTGCTTGCGACCTTACGTTTTACGGCCATTGTAGATGACCTATAAGTGTAAGTCATAAGGCGTAAGAAATTAACCAATGATATTCGATATTCTTCTCTAAGGTCAACTGTGATTGGTTAATTTCTTGCGGTTTACGACTTACAATACCTATTGTAAACGTCTCTTTAGGCCGGGTCTACAATAGCTGTAGTAAGCATTAAGTCGTAAGAAATGAACCAATCATATTCATTATTTTTCTCTAAAGTCAATTGTAATTGGTTAATTTCTTACGGTTTAAGGCTTACTACATCTATTGTAGACTCGGCCTTAGTGTCAAGAGATGTCACATGAACAAAAATGATGAATTGGTATTTTTATTTTTTGGTCACGTGATGTTGAAAATGAGCATCGATATGAAAAGGTACCTTAAAGGTGCTGTTAGAATCACATAGCTGACCAAAGAGATCGTTTCAGTATGTTTTACAATTAGGGTTCGGTAAGGGAGTAGTAGTAGGGTAAGTAAATAGATATGTATGTCGGTACTCACATACATATCGGTACTTACATACATACGTATATAATATATACATATATATATTTCTATCCAAGATCCAAATCGCAATACGTCTCGCGCATATAAGTGGCTATACTGACTCAAGATATGACAAAGAATAGACATAGATCATAAGCGTTAATTAATTTCCCCTTAACTTTCCTGCAAAATTATTGATATATATATATATATTTCCATTTTGTAATATTCTAACCCAGATCACGCGCGTGAACAGCCAGCCATTCGTTTTATCACATTGTTATCTGTCATTTGGGTTCACGCGCACGGCATGGAAGCGTAATTCCACTGTTTTGTGAAGCATAAAACGGCAACAAAACACCTACGCGCACACCAAGGCGCACACATTGAAGCACATTATTGTTGACGCATTGTTAGTGAACTTCGGAATTTCGCACTTTGATCCTTTCTACATTCAACCTCTCCGTGGCCCGCACACGATTTTTTCTTCACACGTTTTTCTTCACCGGGAACGCTAAATTAGGTGAGCTATAATCAACATTGTCATGAATATTTATGACTATATATTTAAGTAAATTGGGATAAAATAAAGCATAGAAAAACAAATATTTGTTTATTATAATTCATTATATATTTAATTTTTTATCACTTATGATGGCCCCAAATATTAGACATCTCCAAATTTCTGCAATCTTTCATGCTATTAGTTTTTTTAACTATCAATTTTATTCCTGATAGTATTATATAGATTTTTGTCAGTTTCAGATATTGTTATGATTATGATATCTAGATTGGAGGAGACTTGTAAATGATGTAATGTTATTGTAATAATGGTTGCTGATATTTTCAGGAATTAATACTTAAGTTTTTACTTAATTTGACACACCTGTTACATAATATTTTTTCTATGTTTCTGGTACATGTATATAATTGTAGTAATTCAATTTCTAAATTTTTCAAAAGCTTGCAACACAAGTTTAATTCTTGATTCTTCCAATTTATTCAACTTTAAGAAAAAAGAAGCAAATTTTAAAAAATCTTATATAATTAATAGCACTTAAAATTAAATAAATAAATTTATTATTATTATTTATTTATTATTACTATTATTATTTTTAATGAATTTAAAACTAAATTGAAAGCACTGATGAGTAATATCACTTACAGGAAATCGGACTAAATAAAAGTTAGGTATAATAAAGCAAAAACTCTTTTTATTTAGTGTTACTTTATTAATAAATCAGTTTTGTAATTTACATTTTCGTCTTTGACTATTCAGTAATTAAATAAATAAAAGTATATATATTTAATTTAAAATTTGATTAAAATTTTAAAATTGATTAAAAATTATTTATTTATTTATAACCAAATTATTGACATGAATGATAACTTAATGTTTCTTTTACTCTTGAGTGTATTAAAAAGTAGAAAATGCATTCTGCTTGTCTGTATCTAAGAAATAAGCAAATGTTTTTATTACTTATAAAACTTGTGTCTCTACATTTTATATCTTCTCAAGAAAATTTAATTTTGTTGTGTACTATATTTTTATGATTATGTTATATAATATATATAAACTTTAATTTATTTCCTCTATCAAATGAATTTAAATGATGAACCAATTAATACTAGAACAATTTATTCGCTAATTTGTATAACAGCATCCAGGCATCAGAAAATTGTACATAACGACACTACAATAATTTTTTTCATCCTCAGGCAAGTTCTTATTTACTTGTGTAAATAGTTGTGTAAATAGTTGCTCATATAGTTATCTGTTATCATAAGATATCGTTTTGAAATTATTTAAAACTTTCACCATAATAGTTTTGAGTGTAATGATAATTGCTACAATTAAATTTTTACAAAAATTGAAAAAATTAAGATTTTTTGTAAGTATGTGTGCGTGAATGTAATTTTATCTTATTAATTAAAAGATTGGTTGATGTGCTTTTGTTGCAGGTAGAAAAAAGTGAACATTTATGTTTTCTATAAAGTGTACAGTTTAATATTATTTGCTTATCACCATGGGAGTGCTCTCCTCCATGAAGCAATCATCAGTGGTACACCTTATGTTTGCTATTACATTTTTTACATCTGGCTTGATAATAAATTTCTTCCAATGCATTTTATATTTTGGACTAAGACCCTTTTCCAAGTATCTGTACCGCAAGATTAATTATTATCTCTGTTATTCCTTCTATTGTCGTAAGTTTATTTTATCTCTTGAATTATTTTAATCTTTCATTTTTATTTCCAAGATATTAACATTTTGATTTTTATTTTTACTAGAATTAGTATTTATGGCAGAATGGTGGGCAGGATCGGATCTGATATTGTATATAGATAAAAAGGATTTTGACAAATATTTCGGCAATGAGCATGGTTACCTTTTAATGAATCATACTTACGAGGCCGATTGGTTGATAGGTTGGTTACTGTGCGACCGCGTGAGATTGTTAGGCGTAAGTATATAAACAATATTTATATATATTTATTAAAAAAAAATATCTCTTAATTTTTATTCTTCAGAATTGCAAAGCATATGCTAAAAAATCGATACAATATATTCCAACGCTAGGATGGGCATGGAAATTTGCTGAGAGCATTTTCCTGGACAGAAGTTGGGACAGAGACAGGGAGAAGATTAAGAATCAAATAAAAGAGTTGATCGATTATCCTGACACGATATGGGTATGTCTCTCTGTTTCTTTTATCTAAGTGCAAATGTATTCGATGAGTCCTTTAAATATTTGTTTAAAAAATAAACAATATAAATTATAAATAATTTATTGCTACATCCAAAAATAAATAAACAAGTAAAAGTAACTACGGATTGATTATAGCTTCTGCTCTATCCCGAGGGTACGCGCTTCACATCAAAAAAATTGGAAGCCAGCCAAAAATTCGCTATTGAAAGAGGTCTACCAGTATTAAAATATCACTTAACACCACGCACAAAAGGCTTTACTGCCAGCATTCCGCACATGAGAGGCAAAGCAGCGGCCATTTATGATATTCAAATAGCTTTCAAACCATCTGATTCAATAAAACCAACCATGAAGAACCTTCTTTTAGGAAAACCAATAGAGGGACATATGTATGCCAAAAGAATCCCCATTGAAGAAGTCCCAGAGGAAGAAGAGGCTGCTGCCGAATGGCTGCACAAACTTTATCAGCAAAAGGTAATATGCTACATGTACATTTTTTATTATACTGAGTACAAAAATTTATATTATTTCAATAAAGGTATATAATCCTGCATGAAATTGATAAAATTTTTTTAAATATATATACAGAGTATTCGTAAAAAACTTTTCGTGTACAAATAGAGCAGATTAAACTGAGCAGAAAAAGTGTATATTATTATATATATATATTATTATATATATATATATATATATATATATATTTTTTTTTTTATTGATAAAGTATATCAACATAGATATATATTCAATAAATATAAACAATCCCGCGTGAGACTGATGCAACAAATTTTTAAAAAAATATATATACATATATAATATATACAGTGTTTCATTTTAATTGCCCCAGGCAAATATCTCGCAAAATATGGAAAATATGGAAAAATATTTCAGACAAAAGCTGTATGGCTTCGAGGGGAACATAAGAGGATACCACTGATTTGACCTTGAATAATTGTTTGAAGATCACATAATGGTCATCTTTTATTTCTTAAATGAAATCTATTTTTTATTACATATTCTTGTAGCTTATCTCGAGAGCTTTCCGAAACACTATAATAAAGTTACGTTTCATTAAGTACTTTCCGATTTATAAGGTTTCAAAGTTGCAATATTTTGACATAAAATGCAAGATATCTCGTAAAATATTCATTTTTTGATTATCTTACCCTAATACTTTTATGCACAGAATAATGAGACAAATCAATTGGCGTAATTAAAACACATAGTTATCTTTAAGAAAAAATCTGAATTTGCAACTAGCAGTTACACATTTTTACTTTAACATAATTATGTGTTTTAATTACGCCAATTGATTTGTCTCATTATTCTGTGCATAAAAATATTAGGGTAAGATAATCGAAAAATGAATATTTTAGGAGATATTTTGTATTTTATGTCAAAATATTACAACTGTGAAGCCTTATAACTCAAAAAGTATTTAATGAAAAAACATTTTATTATAGTGTTTTGGAAAGCTCTCGAGGTAAGCTATAAGAAAATGCAATGAAAAATGGAGAGTTCCATTTAAGAAATTAAAGGTGACCTTTATGTGATCTTCAAATAATTATTCAAGGTCAAATCAGTGGTACCGTTTTATGTCTCCCTCGAAATCATACAACTTTTGTTTGAAATATTTTTTCGTATTTTCCATATTTTTCGAGATATTTGCCTGAGGCAATTAAAATGAAACACTGTATATATACAATATATACAATGTGTTCAGATGATATAGACCTGATAGGAGATATCAAAGAAATTCTAATTAATAATAATTAGATTTATCGCATAATGATATAAAACTTTTTTTGTTCAGTTTAATCTGCTCTATCTGGACACAAACAGTTTTTTACGAATTACTAGATAGCCTGTATATATTTTTAAAAAAATTTGTTGCATCAGTCTCACATTGGATTGTTTATATTTATTGAATATATATCTATGTTGATATACTTTATCAATAAAAATATATATACATCTCTATTGATATATATATATATATATATATATATATATATATATATGTTGATGTTTCTTGAATAGATGAATAGAGTTTAATGGAATAGAGAAAGTTTTGAATAATTATGTTTGACAAAAAGATACCTGCTTATTATCATTGCCAATGACCCATTTAAATTGAGTATATCAGTTTGAAGTTATTTTTATATACAGGAAAAACACATTACAAATAAAGAGATTTCATTAAATTCTCATGATATTGAGTGCACAAAGATCGATTTTTATTAAATGAGTTTACATTAATTTATTTAATATTTAATATAATACAATAATGTTAGATAAACTCTATTTGATAGGATCGTATGACGGAGAGTTTTTACAAGACTGGCGATTTTTTTGCCACGAGCGGTGTGCCTAGGACAGATTCGTTTAAACTGAAAAGAAGATATTATTCCCTCATTAACACTATATGCTGGGTGATAGTTGTCCTTGTACCAATGCTGTATTACCTTCTAAGGCTTCTCCTATCCGGGTCGATTCTGTACTTTTCCATTGGAATTGCAATTATCTTTTTATGTAAGTAATATCCTCATA